>NC_090449.1:1047918959-1048242917 GCF_031143425.1 Pleurodeles waltl | reverse complement strand
CTTTACTCACCATTAAAGTAAATTGATTTTCACTCCTGACACTTTTTATTAAAGATGAGTCAAGTGGGAACGAAATCCGCTTTCGTTATTACTTCTGTAAATGACAAAAGTTCATTTTAATGTTATCTACTTGCTGTGTTTACGCAGTCAAGAACAAAGTTTGAGTGTGTCGGCACTCTGCCTTTTGGCTCGGATCGGAAACCTGTTGCCAAAGCCCACACGAGGCCCCTATATTTAGCAGTGATTGTGTTTCCGCCCGTGTCAGATACTAAAGCGTGTTTCCAGTCGCAGAAACTTTACCACACAGGCTCAGAGTCCCATCAGCCTGGCACGGTGAAGGCAGAGAATTATCTCAGTTGGGTAATGCTCCTGCTGGGTGCAGGAGTACAGCCTGCAGGTCGCGGGTTCAAGGCCTGGCGTGCGGGCTCAGACTTTCATCCTTCCATCTCAGATCTAGATAAGTACCATTGAGCGGTTGGTTGGAAAGTTTTACCAAGTAATATCTCCTACCCGAAATCCTTAGCAGCGGTGATCTCTATTTCTGTGTGGCACATAAAAGGCAGCTGTGTCGTCGACTGAGCCCATGTCGGTGACTGGAGCAAGAAGCTGCTTGAAGGGGGTATCCTGAGTCAAATGAAAGCCAACCTCGCACTTGTTCTTCCATCACAGGAGTGGCACTGGTAATGGCAGAAGGGCTGGGCACACGCCGGGCACGTCGCCCACCTTGTATTGGGCGTTGTCTGACGAGAAAGGATGAAGACGCACACGTAACATACAAGAATACAGAGGAAAGATCACAGCGCTGGCATCTGAGCCTCTTTCTCATCAGTTGAGGCAGAGCAGAGTCACATGGCAGCTTATGAGAAGAATCATTATCTGGCCACCCCGGAAGCATCCGAAGTGCCCTGTTTATGCCTCAGAGATGGAATTACCTTGGGACCAGGGACAGAGTCGGCTTCATGCCACGACACAGCGCCACACACACATATGGATGCCTCCTCTCCATGGGCTTGTCCTCACCTCATGCCTCGACATTTCACATTGATGTGCAGTGTAGTGGTGGCTGACACTGAACGGGGGTGGCAGGGCGGGACGTGGTGAGGGGGGAGTTCATTTTTTTTCTTTTTTAAACCCAATTGCCTTCTCCTTTGGGAGACCACTCCTCTCTCCTTTTCCCAGCAGCATACAGGCTCCCAGCCAATCACAACGCTGCTCTCACCAGCATGACAGCAGCGTTGTGATTGGTCTGAGCACCTGCTTTGGCGCAGAGATTGGGAATGGGAGCCCGTGCATGTTCTCCACTCGGCTGTGCAAAGTAGAGAACATTGCAAAGTGCGCATGTCTGTTTAGCCGACCCAACAGAAATGCACACTTTATGGTACACACACCCTCCTCCGCCTCCTTACTCCCAGGAAAAATAAAATGATAATAACACAGCAATATTATAATTTTATTTTTGCATAAATCAAGTGGGTCGACGCTCCCCCCCCCTTAGCAAGGAGCCACCTCTGGGGAAGTGCCAGCATAACACAAGTGATAAAACATATGGGTCTATCTCTCACACTTTTTCATCCATCACCTGACAAGTGCTGCTTTGTAATACGGTGACTGCTCCACGGTGGTCCTCACACATGACACGCAGACACTTTCCACCTAAGCCTAACTCAAACACGACACACTTCTAACCACACAACCCACAGTGTGTACTGTGCTCCTGCATGGATAAGTGCCTCAGTGCCCCACTCAGGGGTAGTAAGTGCTATACGAATGCTGTAATACAGTACAATACTGCAGTGGCCTGACGCTGATAGGCTAAACCAAAAAGTATGTATCAATTGCTTAGGTATTGTTTGTGCCTGGAGACCAAAGTTCCCTGGTGAAAATGGCAGCTTCTTGTGAGTACCCGACATTTCCCACCTACCAATCCCAGAGCCATTCTCCACAAAAGGGGGTGCAGAAGGCCCTGGGGGTGCCTGCTGGGCTTTAGCGACTTGGGAGGGTTGGTTTCAGAAACCTTTGTATGTTATAAGAAAGCTTTAAACCAGGAATTCTCAAAGTACGTGCTTATGCCATTTGGAGCCTCACCTGCACACCTGCTCAAGTGCTTGGATACCCTCATGGGTGATTAGTGCGCTATACAAATAGACATGAAAATAGAAATAACAAAACCTTGGGGCCCCCTTGTACACAGCAGAAATAGGCTGCTGTTTACTTGACTGCACTAAAGTTTAGAAAGACATGATTCAAACAGCAAGCATTTAGCTGCACCGTGACACACTTACCTTTAAGAGCACGTTCATCTTTAAAGACAACTTGCAACAAACGTGTAAAAATAGTTTAAGACCTCTTCAAAATTCAAAAAAGTGTATTTCATTAACATGCAGAAGCGTTTCACCTTAGTACATCAGATTATATCATTGCATTGAGGGGTATTCATTAAAATGATATTTTTCAAACATGAACTTAGAAACACTCATGCCCCACCCCCTTCCCGGTGTGGCAGCACTGCCATTAGTGAAGAAAGAGGCAAGTCGTGTATCATGCGTGCTCCCCGGGTGGCCCAGCATGTTAGCATACATGGAACAATATTACAGTGTATTGAATCAGATACAAGAGAAGGTTTTGTATAGCGCAGATTCCGAACTTATGTATTTCACCTTGCACTTGCGTGTGATGATGAAGAAAAAGGAGGCAAAGGTAAATAAAACAATTGTCTAGGATCACACAGTTTGGTCAAGTGGGGAAGCCGGTGTAAATCCCAGGTTTCCTGGCTCCACGTTCTGCAGTTCAGCCTCTAGATGGGTATCCTCCCCACCCCCCTCTAATGTTACATTCAAGGTTAAGGCTCTGTCTTTAATTCTTGCTGCAGGGGGTTAGAGTGTGTGGGGCAGACAGAAGCCACATGAAGCCTCGAGTGTCTAAGAGAACCTTGAGAGGAGCTAGAGCCAGACATCTGGCGCTCGGGCCTTCAGTGGCTCACCCATCTCTGTCACATCATGGCACTAAGGGGACACTGGCACAGGAAGCGTATGATTTGAGCATCATCCATTTGGTGAAGCAGAAGTTCCAACACCACAGTGCAGGACTCCTTGTTTCAAGGTTCATGACTTTCTCACTAAACCATGTTTTGGGAGTGGACATCGAGACTGTGAGGGGTCTGCTCCCCATGTGTAAAATCAAATCATTGTTGGGGTTACAGTCCTGTTTTCTTTAGCGGCAGCTCCTCCGTTAAGGCAGAGGAGCGTCGCCCCACCCCTGGAGCCAGGAGATGAGTGCATGTAAAATAAAATGGTAATAAAGCAATTAATAAAAGTGCTTTATTGTCATTTTATTTTACATGACGGAGCTGGAGCCGAGTCTTGAGGTCTTGGCCATTCCTCAACAGCAGCGGGAGGAGTGCAAGTGCGCATGTTGGTTTGGCTGGCTGTCTAAGTACGGCCAAACCGACATGCGCACTTAGAAATCTCCAGGTTTGTTGAATGGAGCATTGCAGGCACTGGCTCCCACCCCCTGCTAGAGCGTAAAACCAGCCCGCTCCGTCCAATCCTAGCACTTCTCTCATGCTAGGTAAGTTATTATTATTATTTTTTTTTTTTATTGTGCATCCCCACTTTTCCCGGCTAGCAGTTGCCACTGGTTTTCTTCTTGCGTACTTCCTACCAGTATTTAATTTGTGTTTCATTCGCTATTAAAAAAAAACAGAAGCAGAGAAATCTGTTCAGAAATTGATTACCCAACAGCACACAATTTGTCAGAAGTGGAGGCCAAGATTAATGAAAAAAAGTGTCTTAAACTTGCCTTTAAATTCCATAGCTTCCATCCTGCTCATTACACAGCAACTGTGGTGCAAGTGGTTCTGGTGGTGAGACTCTGGGACTACTTTCACCAAAGAAATGCCTCTGTGCTGGGGAACCTTCACAGACTTTAAATACAGCGTTCACAACAAGCATATTTTGCCAAAGTGGTAATGTGAGGGTCAAACATCAAGTCTCCTAGTGCCATTGCTGAAACCTCCCCTCTGTCCCGTGCTGGTCCAAGAAGTCAGGTGTTTGTACCTGCACACATCCGTGAATTGCACACCTTGTTGAGGGTGTTTGTCAAGGATTTCTATAGCACTTGGCACCTTAACTGAGCCTTTTTCTAGGCATTCCCAATGTTTACAGATAAGAGACTACAGGCTAGCTGTACGATGCCCATTTGATGTCACAGAATTGGGTCATTTGCGAACGCAAAAAGGCATTTCCAAATGTACAAATCCCACATTGCAATTTGGTAACCTGTTACCGAATGACTGTGTGGGATTGCACATCAGTATTTAGAAGGTGCATGTTTAGGGCGACCCAAATACCGATTTGCATTGATATGTATGAATGCTTTTGCGACTGAAATGCAGTCGCAAAACATTCACACTTTACTACCAGCTCAATGTTTAAATTTTTTTGGTTTAAATCCAACACGTTTTCTTTTAAGGGGAACGGGCTGCATTAAAAAAAAGAAAAAAAAAAGAGATTGCTCTATTTAAAAGCTATTACAGACTTGGTGGTCTGCTGACCCCAGCAGGCCACCATCCCTGTGATGACAGCGAGTCGTAGGGGGTCACAAATTGCAGCATAACCTAATTATTATTTATGAGGTAGGTCTATTTGCAACTCACTACAAATTGTTATTTTGGAAATGGGGTAAATAGAACCCATTTGTACATTAGTAATAGCGATCACAGAGGAGCGAATCACAAACAATCACAGGTTGTGAATCGCTATTACTAGCGATCATACATCTGGCCCTTAAGGCATAAGGAGATTGTGACGCCTGAGATTCTGTTTATTCCAACTTTATAGTCTTGTTACTTCCTTTGCACACTTGAGTTGCTGGAGGTAGACATAGCAGGAAGAGAAGGCTCACTCCTGGGTGCTATAGGAGGACAGTGTCTCAGATGCAGCCTAGCACAGTATTGTCAAATCTCTGGCTCTTCTGGAGACAAGGGGCCTGATTTAAAGGACAGTATGAAATGAATTCCTGAAAATAACTCCACAGCTCACGTTCCACACCAAGTACATGGTTTGCTTACCCTATGCCCACCTTGCACCGCGGACCCCCACCCTGCTGGTATCGGTGCCGCCCTCGGTCCTACCACACACCATACTTTTTGCCCCCTTGGGAGTATGTTTTGGAGTGGCTATGCTTTAAACCGTGCCTGCAGCCTGTGAAGAGGGGGGGTCACACTCGGCTCCACACGAGGGTCACACCCCTGGAAGCCCGACAGATGGAGGGATTGTGTCAGTGAGCATCAGTGTCCAGTATTGAACTAATTCTGCTTGTCCCTCTGGAGTCCGGCCTATACCCAAAAACTGAGGGACCGCTGTATCCACAGAAACACAAGCCCGGTCTGTGGTGCCCAAGGGCCTGCCCATCTGCCGAGGACTCGCACAGTCTCCAGTCTTTGTAATTGGGGCTCACGGTTTTATGGTATTTATTTTTAAACATTTCCGTTTGTATTTTTCTTTTTTTTTGTGGGGGAGGGGTGGGGGGGGGGGCATCTTGTTAGTATTTACCCTTGGCTATTTTGTGTTTTGAGAATGTGACGTCGTAAAATGGTACATTTCCACATTTATTTAACTGATAAACGTGCATTCATTCTTTGATGCCTGTCTGGTTTTAGCAAATTAATTAGCCAAGTATAACAATATGACACACCCACAGGTAAATATTACCAACATACTTCATATACATGTTAACAAATGCTTGTGTTTAACAAATCTCATCCAGTCCCCCCCTCACCACACGCACACATACACACACTCACGCACACAATGCTGCCTATCTGTTCAGCTGTTTGCATGTAATTCAGGAAACACAGCATAGAGAGTCACTGACAAGAAGCACAATTTTCAGTATTTTTCGGCTTTTAAAAATAAATACAGACAGGAACCACATTGTTTTCTGTCTGCATTTGTCTGTGAAATTCAGTAAAAACGGGACCTGGGAGCCTTGTGTGTAATACTCCACCCGCGGCGAGCTCAGACCTGAAAGGTACACGTTCTCTCAAACAATCCGTGTGTCACGAAGGATGCACAGAAGTGTATATCGGAAGAGTCCGAAGCAGTCACAGGGTGACCGAGGTGTGCACTGTCGAAGGCAGAGTGGCGCTGAGGGCAGAGGGTGCGGGATGAATCTACGAGTGGGTTTCTGCAGTGTGGAGTGAAAACAATCCCAGGCTGAATTAATTGGCTGGAGCATCTGGAGGACAAAGCAATTATTGTTCAATAGTCCCATAAATGAAGAAAAAAAACACAGAAAACAGAAGAGGTTCGGTGTGAGGAAGGTTCCTTTTGTAAATTGCATCCTAACGGTAGCGTGAATAAGGAAGGTACATACTGAGATCTGCCGCTCTGACAACAAAAATTGATGTTTTCACTAACCCCTGAGATTCTAGCCCATCCGCACTGTGGGCTAGCGCCTCGAAGGGGGCGCCTCGTGTAAAATCCTGCCTGCAGACCCCAGACCAGTGCCTGCCGCCCCAGGCGCAGTCGGTGAGCTCTCTTCCCCCCACACTGAGCTTACTTTAGGAATTCCAGCCACGAGGAGGCCAGGACTCGTCCAAGGTGACCGCCTAATCTCCATCCTTTCTGTAACTGCGGGATGCGGCAAACCTGCTGATATCAGCCAGATTGTCAGCAGTGACCCTCGGCTCTTCTCTCGCTGCCTGGGCAGGCTTTCGTGGGTTTTTTTCTGTAATAGTTTATTTTGTATTGAATGTGCTCTGCTGTATTTCTGCCTGACACGCACAGTTTGAGACGTGCAATATATTCAGTTTATCGACGTCGGAAAGATGGCTGGCTGAGCATGCCCGGCCGGGTTCCAACATGTAACCGGCGGGACACACACAGGCTGCCACAGTGAACTCGATCACTAGCCTAACTCGAGTCGGCTCCACACCCTTCCCCTGTCTTCTAACTTGCAGCAACCTGACCGGACTTCTTGGCGCCTTACCAATATCTCATATAATTAAGAATTCTCATGGAGTTCTCCCCTTTTGCACGCACCATTAACTGTCCACCGTCTTATCATGTTGTCTTCCGTCACCCACTGCAGCATTAGTTGCACAGAAGAGTAATAGTTTTTTCCTCCCAGTGTGCGCGCAAGCACCTCGTCGTGGTGACTTTTGCTCCATTTCTGCACTTGTTATGTTCTCGAAGGTTCTCTTCGCCTGCTCGCCATCACTTTCTCACTGATCTCCTATTATCGGTTTTTACTGCAGCACACTTTAGTAACTTGAAGTATCCTTCCGTGTGCCAGCTGTTTGTTTGGTTGCTCGGTTGAGAGGTGGGGGGGAAGGGGCGTGGGGTTACGCATCATTCAGCCTTGTAAGAGCCCCTACATCCTCAGTCCTCCGAAGCTGAGGGCATCAGAGGAGACGTGAAGCAGACCTTGCATCGCACCAGGGAAGGTGCATGGACCTCTCACGTTGAGTTGCACTGATCCTGTTTCCCTTTGTCCGTCTTCTGAACTGTGCATGATCAGTTTCCCTCATTCACACCTCAGAAACCCCCCAGTGACCCCCGGGGTACCTCCAGGGTCAGTAACGCACAAGAGAGGTCCGTGGTGAGATTTAAAGACTAGCGGGTATTTCCTTTCCCCAAGCAGTTCCTCCAGGGTCAGCCATCTCCCCATGGTCCTTACCTTCTACATGAAGGTAAGGCCCTCAGAAGCGCCCTCATCTTACACTGAGGCAAGCCACATCAACAGATGGATGACAGTAGATTTGTCTGAAGACCACCTCAATCTACAATGATATCTGCTGTCCTGAAGAAGGCCCAGTCTTTGTCTAAATAGGGATGTGAGGTGCCACCTCAAGTACAATCCAGGAGGCCTTCGGTAGCAGAAGATAAACCCAAATCCAGGATTAGTCTCAGGTGTAGAACCTCGAGTGCTATAAACCCCATCGCGGACAGGGAGAAGTCCCTGGACTTCCTCATTGAAGGGAAATTCTTCTTCCAGACTTGCATCCTTCGACACTTGGGTACACACCATCACTCCTCTGTAAAATAAAACTGATCCCTACATGAAATCGGTACAAGCCTTGCTTGCCACCCTCAGCTCAACGTATGCCCCGCTGTCGCCTTCCGTGCCACGCTATGCCTTTTTCATCAAAGGACTAAACAACCTTGACGGTATCACTCCCACCCGTAAAGAGGAGCTACGCTAAATGCTTTGGGCTTCCTTGAATCAATCATGCCAAAGCTCTGGTAACCGCTCTTCACCGGCTGTCTATGGAATTATGTATCGATATTAGGATCGTGTCCATTGTACACAACTCCGCTGATGGTAGCGTGCACATAGTTCTCTGTTCATTGTGCTTCTCACTGATGAGCCCCAAAAGGCTGAAACTTTGTGTCCACCTTTTCAGGGGACTTGGCTTGGCGCTTCAGGCTGGACTCTTTCTGTTGGTAGAGCTGCAACTCTGACTTGTATTTGGTTGTTTTCAGTCCAGAGTGCCACAGTGACCAAAAAAATAAATAACTAATGGACTCATTGGAATTACCCGTGATTGAGAGTAAGTTGGGTTTTCCACTCATCAGTTTTTAGGGTCGAGCTGCCGAGTGAATGCCCAAGTGCGTGCATCTCGTATGCGAGACTCTGCTGTGTTCAGTAAAGGGCTTGGAGCCCGCCTGTCACTCACTATTTGTTGGTTTGCGTTGTACTCTTCTTTACAGCCTCATAATTCATCAAGGCATGTCTGGCATCACTTCCGTTTCTCTGTGTGGAGCAGGGATCAAGCACTAATTGATGCAAATTAATCAGTGCCCGTCCGCTCCTCCCGACGTGATGGAGGCACTATTTTGTTCTGACTTCCAGTGCCATGCAAACAGAAGGCTTGTGACTGGCAAAAACGTGCCCAGCAGGACAAACAGTATTGCAAAGTTTTAATTTTGAAAGCTAACTTTATTTTATTTTGTTAAGTCGTCTTTTCTCAGTTTCCACTCCTGTTTTTTTTTGTTTTTGCTCGTGGGCGCTGTTGTCAGAAGATGACAAGTAACTTGTTCGAAATATGTGAGATCTATTGCATTGTAAACGCTTCTTTATTTTTGTACTTCCGTCTTACTGTGTCCCCAACACTATGTGCCTTCACGTTCTCTGAGCACAGCCTCCAAAGTCTACGTGCCCACTGTTCACTTAAAAAAAAATCCTTAAAGGGGCACATTGTTGGTCCTTGGTGGTTCCTACATTGCGGAAGTCTGCTCTCGCTAATCAGACCCATTTCTCATCACCTAGAATTTCCTTGTTCTCTTAAACCTCCCCTTTCTCTAAATATGCCTAATTGGTTCTTGTTGAGCAGGTGTGTTTTCATCTTTACACCTCTAGCGCCAATAAACCTTTGAACAGTGAGTGCTCAATAAGTGACTTATAACAGAATCTGCAGGATGTATAGAAAGCTTTAGAGGGCGGTGTACCACCTTAGTGATGGAAAAACTTTGAGCCTGATTTAGAGTTTGGCAAACAGGTACCACATCACAAACCTGATGGATGTCCCATCTGCCGTATTACAAGCTTAGCAGGTCATGATTCACTCACAATGAGGTGGACTGGGTATTTGTCATGTTTGTGACAAACTCAGACTCTTAGTATGTTCAGAGGTTTATTTTGTTATATTTTGTTGCAAAGTACATGAAAGGAAACCACAAGCATTCTGAAGCAGCACCCCCAGGGTGTAGGGGTCTCTCGCACTGAACATCACCCTTGCTCCTTCACTCGAAAAATAAAAACACATCCCATCGCTTGCACGTCAGTACCCCCACCTCACAGCAAGAATTGTAGGGGTACCTGTTGAGCTCACCTGCCCATCCAGGCTGTAATCCTTTGTACACACTTCGAAACTGCTGCTGGTCTTGGGCAGTGGCACATTGCTTTCAGATGGGTTTGCGCTGATCAAATACCTAAGCATAGGTAGACCCAAAAAGTGTTTTAAAATAAAATATTGTGGTCACATTCTTGTGTCACACTGGAGCTAAGCAAGCTACAGTTGTGTTGCCCCTAGTGTCTGTCCGAATGCGTAGACGTCGGGTTAGCCAGTATCACCTTCAATTCCTACTATATATATTTTGTGCTTTGTTTCCCATGTTTTTTAATTTTTTTTATACATTTTATTTTTCTATTGTTGATGTGGTGTTGGTAGTTGAAGTTTGACAATGTTTTGTGTAGGGTTACCAACCTTGCGAGCTCACTCAGTGCCACCAATTTTGGCTCCTTTCACACAGTCTCCTGGTGAGGAGCTGGTTTCACTAAGCGGCAGGGAAAATGAGCCGGAAACCACTACAAAGAGTGGATTTCCAGCTCATCTTTCGAGGATTTTAACAGCGAATTTTAAGAGGTATGAAAACACCCAGGGATATCAGCACCAGCCTCAAAGGGCGTTTTTTTTGTTGTTGTTCTAGGTCTCGCCTGACAGCCTGCATGCTGTATTGCTGCGAGGGGTATTGTATACAGTAAAGGTCTTGGAGCCCACCTATTACTTGCCATTTGTTGGCTTCCTTGTCACTCTTCTTGGCTGCTTCCTAATTGGCCAGCATATGCCACCTGTCACTCCTTTTATATCTCCAGAGCATGGACCAAGTACTAATTGATTTAGTTTGATTAGTGTCCTTCCGCTACTTGCACTGTGATTCAGTTTACTTTTTTAGAATTTTTCTTTCCAGTATTTCCACCGATATGCTACACATTGGGTTGTTCCTAACTTCCGGTCCCGTTCCTTGTACGAAAGCATTTATTTTAAGAGTTAACTACAGCCACGCACATAAAACAAAGTATTGTTTGTTGTTGCCTTAATTTGTTTTTGAAATTGTCACTTCCTTTTACAGCATCAAACAAATGGCACACACTATTAAAGCAGCCCGTGTGACTGCATGTGCTTGTAGGCCACGCCTCTTCTCTGCACACACAAAGTATTTGTTTCAAGTGACTGAGTTTTGTGCAGCACACCAACCACCTCTTGAGGGCAGTGTGAGGCTGAGATACTTAGATGTTTAGCAGTTTCAGACTGCACCTGGCTGTGCACGTGAGTCTGCAGCTGGCGCTCAGGTCACTGAGCTATCCTGCACAGCTCACATACCTTCTGCATTTCCCAGCCTACCAGTGCATGGCCACCCAACCCTAAATAGGTGCATTGCTCCAAACCTGTAATGCTAATTTGTATTCGCTGGTTGAGGGGTTTCAGGACGTTGCCTTTTGCAGAATTAACTGGTTTTCATTGCCATACAGTCCTTGCTGCCAAGTCTGCACACACCATGGCACCCTGGGCCCTAAAATCAAACTGGCACTGTGAGATATTGCCAAATCACCCCCCTCCCCCAATAAAGAGCATCTTGTCCAGAATGTAACAGCCAGAGCTGGCCTTTCAGTACCTTTTAAACCACTTCACGCCACCATCCCCGAGGTGTGAACAGAGAGGGCCTCAGGTCACGCATGCGCACCTGACGCCGTGACTACACCGTGGGTGGCAGAGGCAGGGGTGCGAGCCCGCCCCCAGGGCCACTGATTCATTCACGCGGAAACAGTCATGCCACTGACACAATGGCACCCTGTCCCAACCTCATGGGGTGGGAAATGAACCACACCCGCCTCAGGCAAATTAGGGGAACGTTGTGCTTTTTCTCAGAGTTGGGAAATTCCCCAAATTCTGTTTATTCATGACATAATGAAACATTTGCCTACCACTAACTGCAAACTTATTAAACATAGATAATGCTCCTTTCATGTTTCCTGTCAAGAATGACAACCACTTTTTTTAAAACAAGCATTGGCAAAGGCAATAGGTCTTGCCTAATGCGCTTTGCCAGTGTTTGGTAGCCCTACTGCACAGCCGTGCGGATGCTTTGCAGTGTGGTAAAGAACAATTTAAAAGTCCATTAGTGCTGGTTGCATCATAGTGCTTTTTTCACTATTATTTTTAGCCACACTGCTGTACTGCATAGTTACAAATCATTGCCATATTCATCAATGCTTTACTATACAGCGGGAACAAAAGGCTGTGGTGGAGCCAATAAGATCAAAGCCCAGAGCTACTGGCTTTGCTAATGCTTGTTTTTTGTAAGGGGGAGGAGTTGGAGGGGGGCAGAAGTGCCTCTTAAGTACTTCTGGACACGGCTCCCTGCCCTCCAAGGCCCGCCCCCGCCCACACTGATAAAGTTTGTCTTGTGTCGGCAGGTCTGGGGTACACATGACTCCACGTCACTGGGCACAGCTTCTCCAGCCCTGGGCCTTCATGTAACAAGGCAGTGGTGGTTCAGTTGAGCCGGTGATGTGTGCTGAGCACCAGCTGCCATCTTCCCAGAGGTTTCAGTCCCTCTTCTGATGTCGGGTCACTGGACAAGGCGTCCCCTATAACTGCCCCTCCAAAGGAGGCCAAGAAAATGTTTGTTCCTGCTCGCACGACCCCAGCAACCTTCAGAAGCAGGGGGAAGGGGAGCATCTGTCAGGGGTTCCTCAGCCAGGGAAAGTTCAAATACTTCTGCCCTGGGTGATCCGGTAACTTAACAACCATTTTGCTTAAGTAAATTACACTGTCAAAGTGTCATTGGCATTCTTAAAGTTGTTACACTGCAATTTTAAAGATTTCTTGTAGTGAGTGACACCTGTTTGTGTTTGGAACTTATTTTGACATGAACCAATAAAAAAGAAATACTGGAATGCTAATTGTACGTACTGGGGGCAGGGGGTAACAAAAACGTATTTGTATAGCGCTTATTATAGCACTGTCGGCCTTTCTAGGTGCTGTACCTACGTAAAGTAATGTAATTGTTCTAAATTACCCATCTCGAAAAGATGTATGTTAAATGCTGGAGCTCTGATCTCGGATAACCACACGCTATAGCAGCGAGCGTTTAAATCCCCAGATATTCTGCCTGAGTAAAGAGTTCTGCGCGTTTCATTCTCAGTCTTAAAGTGATGAAATAATAACGTGTCACTGCCATTCCTAATGTTTCCAATTAAAAAGTTAATAAAAATCAAAATGACTTTGCATTCCAGCAAATATGTAGCCCTTTGTGTTGTTAGAAAGGGCTTTACGAAGTCCCCTGTCACTTTAAGATCGTCTGCATTTGTTGTTGGCGTTACACCTGCCAATAAGGTGTATGCCTGGTGCATGTCAGCTATTCATGGTTGCTCAATTTAATTGAATTTGTAAAAGGGGCGCTTGATCCGCTCTGTTATTTAATAATAACCAGACCAAGTTTGTGATAGCCTGCATTCTAAATTATGAAAAGGACCACTGTAATTATGCGGCAGGAGAGGGCCAAATTATGCGACAGGGCTTAGTAAATTATGTGGCAAAAAGTCAAATTATGTGGCATAACGAAGCATATTATCTAATAGTATGAATTTATTATGTCATCGTTTTTAAACTTGCTAAAACTCTCTGGGCATTGGTTGCACCTCATTAGAACCGGTTATACATCCAATTATAACAATAATCAACAGAGAGGTGTGCAGTCCAGCTTTGCAAAGGGCCTTCCACTGCGTGGGGACATGTCTCGTTGCATTTATTTACAGAACTTTTGAACCATTTGAGCCAGAAACATTTTTTGGGGGTAAAATCTGAAGATTATGCAGCAGATGTTGGATTTTATGAATTTCATAATTATGAAAAAATGCTGCACAATCACATAATCCCAGTGGCCCTGATTATAAGTCACACAGAACTATGTAGGTTGTGGGAGATAAAAATATATGTTCTGGTTTGAGTGACCGGGAGTTTTGTGTGAGACACCCTCGGGTTGGGGCACACTCGCAGATGGAGAGGGGTGAAAGGGATTGTTAGACCTGCCATCCGTAGGGTGGTCTTACCCCAGGATTTTTGCCTTTTTACCTCCTGTTTTGCTGCTGTATATTTTTTCTGGTGTTGCCCTTAGGACTCTGAGTACTTTACCAATGCTAACCAGTGCTAAAGTGCATGTGCTTCTCCCCTAAAGATGGTAACATTGATCTATCCAAAATTGGCATTTTTAATTTACCTGTAAGTCCCTTTAAAACTGGTGTACCGCAGGGGTGGCTCCTCTGCAGTGGCGGAAGGGCGTCGCCTCCTTGGCTAAGCCAGCAGATGAAAAATAAAATGATAGCTTGCTTTCGTTTAATTTTTCATAATTTTCCATCTGCTGGCTCAGCCAGCGGAGTATACATGGAGGGGCGGGACTGGGGCATGGGAAGTGGGAGGAAGGGAGAGTGCACTAAGTGTGCATGAGTGTCTGGCCGGCGTCTGGCTGTATACAAAATGGGCGGAAGAAACTGCACAGACCCAGGCTTGTGTCTGAATGGCAGTGACTGCCGCTCATGCCCATCCTGACTCTGCTTACATGCTATGTTTAGCATGTAAGCAGCGCCAGGATTGCTGGGGAGCCTGTGCTGGTGTCCCAACGAATGCTGGGACACCACAAGAGGTGCGAGGTGGCAGGAGACGGGTGGCACAAGGTAAGTGTTTTCTTTTTTTCTGTTTTTCTTGAATGTTTTTTCCCCCCGGCATCCCCCCTGACATATGCGGCGGCCACCGCTGGAATACCATATACCCAGCGCCTGGAAATATTGCTGCTAGTGGGCCTGCAGCACTGATTGTGCCACCCACTCAAGTAGCCCTGTTAACATATCTCAGACCTGCCACTGCAGAGCCTGAGTGTGCAGCTTTGCTGCCAACTAGATTTGGCACCTAAAACCTCTTGCCAAGCCTTGAACATCCCTTTTCTTACATATAAGTCACCCCTGAAAGTAGGCCCTAGGTAGCCCAAAGGGCAAGGTGCCATGTAAGTAAAAAGAAGGACTTGTACTTTTGAGTTTTACATTTCCTGGTAATGGAAAAACTCCCAAAGTTGTTTATCATTACTGTGAGGCCTGCCTCTCTCAAAGGCCAGCATTGGGAATTCCTCAAAATACTTCTAAGCTGTAATTCCTTATCAGAGATGAGTCGCTGCATCATGTTTAGTGTCATTGAAATGGTAATGATAAATCCTCTTTACGGGTATAGTTGAATTTATTATTATTATTTTAGAAATGCAGCTTTTTGAAAATGGGCATTTCTCTGCTGTCACTGCCCTGTAAACCTACAGCCTGTCTCAAATACACGTCTGACCTGGGGTAGGAGACAGCTGCACTTTTGTATTCCCTTCAGACACCCACAACACAGGATACTCAACTGCATCTGCGTTTATCTGCATACTGATGGGTCTTCCTGGGGAGGAGGTTGGGAAGGGCTCACACTTACACTTCAAAAGGTAGTGACCAGCGCCCACACAAAGTGGCTGATTACCTCTCACTGATAGTCTGGAGATGGGGCTGGGCTGAAAGAAATGCTATGAAGTCATCCCCCACATCAAAGGCACATTTTGGTATAAGTATTGGGTCTCTGACCCCCTAAAATCTGTACACTTCTAGACTCCAAGAAACGCTGCTGGAGTAAAGACTGGTGTGTGCCAGGATCCCCACTTTGCAGAGATTGACTGTTTGCAGGAACTGCTGCTCTGCCTTGTTGTGCTACCCTGCTGACTGCTGATCTCTGCTCTGCAAACCAAGAACCAACCACCACCCCCCAGAGTGACTCCAAGGGCTTTCTGATTTTTCTCTAGTTTTACTAGGGGGTCTCAGGGACATTTAAAGACCTCTGAGTGGCTTCCCTGCAAGCTCACTTCCGCTTTTTCCACGGATTGCAGAGAGACTTCCCTGCAGCCTGCCGCTCGCTTTTACAGAGGATTGCAGAGCGGCTTGCCCACAGCCTGCTGCCCGCATTGCCAAGGATCCAGGAATGGCTTCAGCGCGACCGTCCGTCCGTGTTATATAGACTGCAGCGCGGCTTCCCTGCAACCAACCAACCGCTTCTGCACGAACTTCACTCCAACCGCCGCAGTCCTCACCCGGTTGCCCAGGTAACAGAGGCACACCACTTGTTAGTGCACCATTTGCCTTCTGCTGCTGCTCCGGCCGCTGCAGTATCTCCTTATTTCTCAACCCGTGGCAGTGATTATCCTGGTGCGGCTGGCTCACTCACAGCGTCCCTGCTGCCTTGACAGCTTTTCTTTCTACTGCGCTGGGGAGAGACTTAATCAGGGACACCACACCTGGCCACTCTATGGGAAAGGGCGCAACCAGACTGTTACCATAAATTACTTAAACCATGCCCATTCGTCGCAGAATTCCCTGCATCATTTTAAATCACGTAACTTGCTAAAATCACTGCTTTATTAACTTTGAAAAGTGGAATATCTTGATTGGATTTTTGTCGCTTTGTTCATATTTTTAATAGATAAAGATTGTCTATTTTTCCAATACTGTGTGGAGTCTTTTTGTGGTGTTCTCATTGTGATTACTGTGGGGATGTTGCACAAATACTTTATACATTGCTAAGTTAAGCCTGTCTGCTCTGTGCCAAGCTAACAGAGGGTGAGCACAGGTTCATTTAGGTCGTGTATTTTACTTACCCTGGCTAGGATTGTGGACCTATTTAGCCAGGGCTCATGCCGATGCCAACTAAATACCCAATTTCTAACAGGGATGCTTTGTGCATATTTGAAGTTAACCCCATTGAATTGTGCCAGACCTTGTCCGTAAAAGAATGTGGTCCATTGTCTCCTGAGGAGAAGGTGTAAAAGAAGTTATGATGGGCTCTTATCTCTGGAGGAGAAGGTCTGTAGGAAGCTAGGATGGGCAGCTGTCTCCAGAGGCGAACGTCTGAAATAATTCATGATCAGCTGTTGTCAACAATGGAGAAGGTGTGAAAGAAGCTAGGATGATGGGCTTCTGCCTCCGAAAAGAAGGCCTGAAAGAAGCAATGATGGGCCATTGTCTCTGGACGAGAAGGTCAGAAAGTTGTCATTGAGTAGGAGACTGGTCCCTGAGATTAGGACATTGAGAGGGCTCTGTGTGATCTGCCGCCAACAATATAGCAAAGGTTTGCGTTTTGATGCGCTTTGGGGTTTGTAGATTGTCAGGACTCCTAAGGCAGGTACCAGGCACCAGGTTGACACAAACTCTTCTCCCCTTCCCCAGAGTTCAGGACCCCTTTGGCAAACCATGGATTCCCAGTTTCAGGCTTTTATCTGGATTAGGGAGAGTTTTCTCCAAGACATATCTGTTACTCAGAAGTGGATCCAGTTGTTAACCCTCTCTTGCATCGGACCAAAACATACAATTTTGTGTGTAGGGTGGGTGGGGACAGGATATCATCCTTAATGTCTCATGTGGGCTTGAAGGTGTTCTTGATGCAAGCTAAGTTTGTAGATACTTCTTTGTTTTTGGTCCTCTGTGTAGCACCTCTGTGAAGCGCAGCTACAAAGCTGGTCTTTAGCTGGACCACAGAGAGTTGAGTCACCATTGGTACCACCAGGGGCACCGGGGACCTGTAGCACTGAGGGGTTGTCGCTGCTCTCTGTTTACTCCAAGGAGTAGTGCATGATGTTAAGTTCTGTGTGAGTAACAATAAAGACAGTGTCTGTTGAGCATCCTAGTGGCTACCCCCTTACACCCTTTCAACGCCTGGATAGCTCGACAGAGATCTTGGTGTCTTCTGCACCTGGCCTACACTGCGCCAAATATTTTTTACTTGCTAGGTCTGAAAGCGGGACTTTGGGTGTGTGAAGGTGAGGGTACACAATATCTTGGGTGTCCCCTTCCCCTTAGATTGTTTGGTAATCTTTGGACATCTTAGTCTGTGTCATATTGAGGTGTAAATTGAGTGCTGGTTGTATGCCAGTGACACAGACATTATATTTAAGGTTAATGGACCCAGGACCGCTATGACGCTGGTTGCTGCCTGGGCGGTATTGAGTAGTGGGTGCCATAGCTTGGCTGCAGCTGATTAGTGCCAGGATGGGGGGGGGGGCTGGGGGGTGTCCTGTTTAAGTGCAAAAGCAACCAGAATAATTGGCCCATGGTGAATCAGACCCAGAGAAATTCAAAAAAAGTTACAGGAGTTGGGTGTTCTTTATATGGACCCTCATCCAGCAGAAGTACCCAAGTTGACCCCCCCCACCCACAATTATCAAAAGAAGATTCCTGTGAAATTGTTTCTCGCTCAGAATCACCTGTTTCATTTGTGAATAAACCCTTTCTCTCTTTTGCAGAAAATGTAAAAGGTGTTTATTCCCCCTAAATCAGTGGTTCTCAACCTTTTGACTACTCTGGACCCCCACTTTATCATTACTGGAACCCAGGGACCCCCACTGAATCATTATTGGAATTCGGGGACCCCACTGAGTCATTACTGGAAGCCAGGGACCCTGGCCTAAGGAGTGTGGACGATTTGAATCACAAAACAATACAGAAACAGGCATTTATCAAACATACACAAATGATAGCACATTTTGTTTACTTTGCAAACAAATATAAGTAAAACAAATATTTATTTTTAATTTTAATAGGAAGGTTGGAGCTTTTCTAAATTCAATTGAAGACACACATTGTCGACACCATATTCTGTTTGATGCACCCGCACTGCTCCCACGATACATTTGAGGCTACTAATTTAATTTTTTGCCTCCAATTTCACATTCCTTGACATAGAGTTATTTTTCACTGACATTTCATCTAACTATGCTTTCACTTTAGCCTTTGTTTTTTCAGTGAATATTTAAAACAAAACAAAAAAAAACATTGTCTGGTGACAGCTAAAGCCATCCCAAAGGCCGACCTCCAAATCTTTAGTCAGAAGCTTTGGAGGGTAGGTGGCCAGGCAAGAAAAGACAAGTACCAGTAACCAAAATGGAACTGCAGTGCGTGTAGACATGGGCATCTAAAATGAGTCTGCCTGTCCTCAGAGCAAGACAGTAATGTAGCTGTCCAGGATAATGCACCTGTTGCATAAATTTATGTTTAATCTGCAAATCACAGGCTTGAATGACCGCATAGCTGACTCAGATTTATCATCCTCTGGTGGTCAATAAATTGATTAAGACCAAGTCAGCTAAGAATAACTATTGGAAATCAAAGAGCCAGAAATGTTGCCTCTGGGTTGGGTCCCAGCCAGTCAGTATCTACAAGGATGAATTACAGGCAGTCGCTGAACAGCCGCATCACACACAGCCCTCACCTCCTACTGGGGTTTATTTGTACACCTGTCTGTACGGACAGAAAACGGTGTGATGAACGTACAAACTTCTGCTCTGTCAAGCACAGCTTCCACAAACATCAAGGCACTGGGCAGTCATCCATGAGAAACTAATGTGTGACCTTATGCAAATGGTATTTCTTGGAGCACTGCAGGAAGTCCTCGTGCTGCGCTGCCCTACACCAAAGTGAAAGGACAGGAATGCACCGTATGTTTGCAATACGGTGCATTTCTATCCTTTGCCTCTGCGCTGGTGCTGTTTTGACAGCCTAACGCCGACTCAGACACCCTTACACCATGGTGCAGTGGTGCCTGTGTTGTCGGCAGGATTGTTTTTGTGCAGGAAGGGGCACCTTCCTGCATAAAAACTATCATGAGGCGGTTTCCTCTTTCTATGTGTGCTGCAGAACGCAGCACACACGGAAAGAGGAAAAAACTAGGATAAATAAAAATATTTCTCCTCTTTACGCCTCACCTTTGGGGGAGCCAGGTATTGGCACATCCCCAGTTATAGGTGATCAAGTAAATCTGGGGCAGCGTCAAAATCCATGGGTGTTGCGTGGGAACACCCACCGCAATGTTTATTGAACGCCTCCCGAGCGCACAGCATTACCTTACTACATATCTATGAGGCCAATCAAAGCCACGCAGGGTGGCGTCAGATTTTGTAGTCTGCACGCCAACGCATCACAAAACGTGACGCTCCGTGGGCTCATAAATATGCCCATCAGTTTAAAAGATATTGTTTTAATCAGTGGTCCGCAATGAGTTGTTTTGAATGTGACCTGGGCCGCACTGGGGAGAGAAGGGGGGGCTGGAAGGGCAGTCGGCCTTGTAATACAGCAGTATGTGTTATTGACAGTAAGATTTTTATTACTTTGAAATGAGCATCTCCTAGTAGAAGGGTAACCATTTCACTGGAGAAGGCCCCTTGCGAAAAGCACATCTGGCCATTTTGGGAACCAGTACATACAGCATGTTTATTTTCGGTGGTAAAGAGTTGTAATGTCGAGCAACATGTAATGCAACAGTGCAGGCGAGAGCTGCTGGAACAGGCTGGCTGAAGTCCCAGCTTTGGCTTATGCTGAGCCAAGGACTGTGCCCCTTGTAATGTATCTGATTACACCCGGTTGCAGCGCACCTGTGCGTTCACAGATCACACTTGCAGCGTTTCCTGAATTTACAGTCTCATATCTAGACTTTGAGGGTTCGCATTACACAAAACAGCAACTGCGGTGGCAAATCATGCTTTGGGCTGCGGAAAGTTTGAGTGCAGATGAAATATAAATTGGATGCACAGCAGACAAATGTGTGTACAAATAGTACCTGGCAGCCTGCCTTGCCCATTTTAGTGGGAAATTAACAGACAATCATCAACCATAAGCCAAGGCAATTAACTCCATTTTCAAGTGACGTACCAGATAGAATATGAACAAGTTACTTACCTTCGGTAACGCTCTTTCTGGTTTCTCTCTATCTGACTGCAGATTCGGCACCTTTAGGAAATCCCCACGCGCCAGACTGGATCAGGAACCCATTACACAGCAGAGCTCTGGCACACCAATACGTGATGCCCTGCGGCAGCTCGTGTTTGTTTATTTGCAGTGTTCCCATCCTCTCATAGTCTGATATTTACCAGAGTGAATTCTCAATCACTCAACAAGCCGCAAGGGTGCAATCTTGCGCATGGCGTGTTACAATTGTAACACAAAATTCCAAAATTTAATGAGATTACGCTGGCGTAAACAAAATTTTACCTGAGACAAGTTATCAATTGCATGACCTAGAACTAGAAGATTCTGACAGTGATGTGGGATATGCCTGGACCTCCCCAAGACCTGGCCTCAACGAGTAGAGCCACCAGGACACCCAACAGAGTAATAGACCACTAACAGCACTGCAGACTCCCCAGGCTCGCTAACACCATGTCGAAGGGACAGCAGAATCTTGCTGACTCCTTGCATCCCCTCCAGCTGTTATTTTGCTCAGATGACAGTCGTTGCAGATGAGTTTTGCTCATTTAGTACGCCAGAACTTTTTTGCTTTTTGAGCACCTGGTTTTTGGACCTTTACTGTGGGCGAGTCTCGCTACTCAAGTCTCACTCATGTTAATTGGACTGCAGGTGTTCACCAGTAGCCACCTTATAAGAGCAGACTGCTGTGATGCAGCTCAGGTAAGGGGCACTGTGCTGGTTGCATGTGTGCACACGTGTGTGCACACGGGTGCAAGTTGCAAGTAAAGGCTACATTAGTGTGCGGCCTGGTAGTTGAACACAAAAAACTTGTGTGTGGCAGCTTTAACTAAAAATTAGATGTGTCAAAATACCCCTTATGGCAGGCCTAAAGTTTACTTTTAAATATTAATATTAAATAGAATCACCCATGTGCACGTCTTATTACCCATAAAGGCAAGGTGCATGATATTTTAAAATAGGGCATGTAGAAATTAATGTTGAGAATGTCCTTACAGTGAAATATCCCTAAAATTATTTTCAGTGCAGCAAGGCTGGCTGATTCCAAAGGGAATCTTTGGGATATTTTGTTCCATTCTTCCACTCATTTAAATTGCAATTTGAAGCCCTATTTAATGGTAAAGTCAGATTTTAAATTATAACTTTACGAATGCCACTTTTAGAAAGGTGGTATTTCCCTGCCAAAGGTTTCTGAGGCCTTTCTGTGAGTGCCAGCTCCCTGGACTGGTAATGGCTCCCGCTGGGAATTGTGCATTGGGCCCAGACTGTGGACTAAGGGGTTTGGCTGTAGTGGGGAGTGGGTCTTCCTTGGCAGGATGGCTGGGGAGAAGCTGCCCCTGGCTTCGCAAAGGTATCTGCCCCAACAAAGGAACCTGACACCAGGCCTGCTCCTTCTTTTGTTTCACTAGCCAGACGGGAGCCAAACCCAGGGGAATGGGAGGAACGGACCAGAATAACTTTTACGGTTAAACAAAGAGGTGCCCTCCCCATCCACAGTCTGGCACCGGGCATAAAAGTGGTATCTCCAGAACCTGAGAGGAGAGAAAGATGTTGGACCTGGATGGTCAGAGGGCAGCAGCGCCATGGACAAATGGAAGAAGCCGCCTCCTGATACCCTTCATGATGGACTAAGGACTTTGGAATCCAGCTGACCTCCAGTACTAGAAGGATTTCTCTAGGGCCAGTGTCGCCGGCCTCCTTAAGCCCACTGAGAACCAGTTGGGGGAAGACCTGGACTTCAGTGCCCAAGCAGGGAGAAAGGAGCGCCAGGAGCCAGGCAAAGGAGAATGCTGGTGCAGGGAGACAGTAAAACTAGCTCTCCACAGAGTGTGTCCCCCTGGGAGTGCAGGAGGCCAGCGGAAAGTGCTCCAAGTGGCTAGGGTATGCCAGAGGAGCGACATGAACCCAGGATCGTCAAAAACAGACCATAGGGGGCAGAGTTAGGCAGTTTTAAAGATTGTGACCTTTTTGTCTGAGAAATGGAGAGTGTGGATCTCTGCTGCATTCCTTGAATTACCCCTGGGGCGGGCCAGTGCCTAGTGCAAGGCACACCTTTAAATATTTTGGGGGTGGGGTGTGCGTGGGGTCCCCCTCCCCAGATGCTTATTTGGCCCTAGGGGCCCTGTCCCCCAGGGCCTAACACGAAACAAGACAATAAGGGGTCCAGGACCCCATCTCGGGCGTGAGGAGAAGAAGGGAGTGCCACCAGGCTCCCCCGTGGTGTGAAGCTGCCTCATCCTCCCTGCGCTCGTGACTGGGGGAGCAAGGAGGGCAGCACATAAAGCAGCCCGCCTGCGAGGGCATGGAAAAGGGGAACCGAAATGGAGGCTCCTGCGCGTTCATGGGAGAGTGTCGGCCAGGTGGGGAGCCGGAGAGGCAGCACAGAAGTGCACTCCCTGCGCTTCCCCAATGACATGTGTACTGCTGCGGATGCCCTGGGTGGCACCGGGCACCCCTCAAACAAAAAAACAAAAAGACAAACAAAAAAAGTGCAGCACTGCGCAGCATGTGTCAGTAAAGTAGTTGGAGACACTGATACAATATTCATGGCTCCTGGTTCGGCGCACCCCATAATGCCGTGCAAGGCTTAGTTTGTATATTTATTCTACCTTGTGGTGCCCCAATGAGGGACAGGGACACCACGTTTGTGCGGAAATGCTTGGGGGCTGCATCATTGCAGCAGCCCCCTCTTGAGTAACGTTGATACATTCACCCTGTGTCTGCCAGGCTCCAGGAAATATGACCTGGGAAGACTGTTGATGACTGCATTTTATGTGGCCTGTGTGTGTTAAAGAAAGACTCAGACACAGGTTATTTTGAGTTTAAATGCTTTATTTAAAGCATATTGCTAAAATATTTATTTTATCATTAATAATTATTGTGGTGATTGATTCCAGTGACACCATAGTGATGTTTAACATTTGATTATTGGTCTTATAATATGGTGACCCCTGGACAAAGTGAATAGGCTGGCCTCGTATGGTAACACTTTGTCAAAGCCAGTAGGCTTGCTTTATATATTTGTGTAGTGACCCCCTGACAAAGCCAATAGGCCTGTTTTTATTTCCAATGACACCACCCTATATTGCAATGTTTTCCTTGATATAGGTGGGGGTGCTATCATTTTGGGAGCCATGACCCAGTAGGTAGTCAAATGTGATTTCTTACTGTCTCCAAACATGCTTTATCTGCCTGATGTATATATATGTAATTTAACACATGGTTTTGTACAGTGTGTGTAGTAAATGTACTTTTTCAAACAAAAAAGCACTGACTGGCCAATCACTTATTGAGTGCTGTTATTGAGTACCAGCGAATAGCGATAGCCCACACCACCTCCCCGAGGAGACACTGGGATGATCTGCTTCTCTGGCCTGAGAGAGGCAAGTGTTACTATGGAGTACCTGGTTCCCGGTAAGAAGACAATTGTGAACCTCTTGCGTGGCGAGTCCTTACATCCTGCATAACTAATAACTCAACTGCTTACTACAGTGTTCTGGAATATTTGTTGTTTTTGTTCACCCAGATAAACTTGCGGATCTGCTAAGGCAATGTTCTGCAGACCCTTAGCATCTGCACTCACATCACATGTATGAGATCAAATAATGGAACAATATTTTTGTTATGGTGTTTACATTTTTACTCACGCCTTCTCTCATCTTTTTTCCGAAATATGACATTCTCAGCCCCATGTCTGTTTCCTTCTTGGAAATCAGAATATTATAAATAAATAAGCAAAGGCCTATATGTTGAGCAGTGTCTGAGGGGTTAGATTTTCCTTGGAGCACGAGAGCACTGATGTGTAAAGGTTTCTGGGTCCAATCTGGTGCCTGGGGATATTCTAAAAGTGAGGAATCTGCGGTTAGAAGTCTCTCTCAGAAACGATGTACATCACCGTCTCTCGGCAAGCTCCAAGTTCATGAGACAGAATATATATTACTACTACCATCTGGGGGTGAGCCAATTTCTTTTGCATCCTGGGATTTGCAGTCCTGCATTTTTTATGGCAAATGCAGCACAACAAGTACCAGAATAGAAAGAATAAAACCAGAAGAGAAGCTTTTCAATGCCTTAAAAGAAAGATCTTGCAACCGTTTCAAATAACCCCCTTAGACACTTTACCGCCAGTAGTGATAAAGGGTAGAGGAATTGTGAGAACAATTGTCAGACAGGATTTCACTTCTACCTCCATTCAGAGGTGAGATGTAGAACAGGACTCGGCGGGGTGCTGGTGAGAGAGGGAGAGGGTGGGCTGCAGTAGTGATAGTTGTAATGTTAATTTAGGCCACTGAGCCCGCCCCAAGACGGCTTCACACCAATAGCAGGCTCAGAGCTCAAGTGAACAGTGCAGTCATTGGCTGGCGCTTATATGGCATCCTAACCAGTCCAGGGGGAACTGAACGCTCACTCTTGAGGCTCTGACCCAGCGGTTCTGTGCCATGCATTGCACTCTCAAATCCAGAATCCCTTGAATGTGACTGAGCCAGGAACCCTAGCAAGCACTAGTCCACTGAATCCATCTGCATGTGAGAAGCTCAGCAGGCCCCTTCCTGCAGCTTGTACTACTGGAGCCAAAGTTCTGTTCTAGTAGAGAACTAGAGTGATAACCTCACTCAGAAAGCGACCCTAGGCCAGTGCCATGTTGCAATGGCAAAGTAGGTCTAGAATCTTTAATTCTCCTGGGCAAAGATAAGACTGCACCAGTTACAGAGGTATGGAAGCCTCCTAAGGACAATCCTTAAACATACAAAACAAACAGAAATAGTTTCGTAACAAAACTCATAAAACTGTACAGGTAAAACCTTGTGCCATATGCTACACATTAGTACGTATTTAAGCTTAAAAATCAAACAAAATTTAAAAGTATTTGAAAAGGTAAATAATAACGTTAACATGTTAGCTTATAAAAGCCGGAAATGTAAAAACATTCCAGGCAAGGGCACTCATGGTTTCAGCCCATTATTTTCAGAAACTGAATAAGACTGACAGCTCCTAGCGCCAAGCTAAAACCCGTTTTAACAAAAGCACTACAGAAAGTGAGGTAGCAAATTTTAGTAGTGGTAAAGCTGACCGTGCTGCCTGCTCACCCATGGGCTTTCGTAGAGGTTTACGCCAATGTGACCGAGGGCTGGAAAAGTAAGAGCAGAAGACGAGTAGGTGCATCTCTGCCCCAATTACGGTGGTGCAGAAGAGGGCAATGCTCAGTAAAGTTTCTTATAACTGTGTTCAATCCCGTCTGCATCCTCAGCAGTGATAGAATGAGCACGACCCCTCCAGTTTGATGTATCTGAACCAAACCAAGGACCCAGAACCGACCAGCGACAAAATTCCTGTAGGGCCTCCGTAAATGTCTTAGGTCTGGAGGGTACCACAGTCTCGTCCAACACAGTAAGGGTCTCAGTTTGGCAAATGACCCAACAGCCAGTAGGCCAAGGTCAAAAAGCATTGATGGCGTTGGCCTACGTAGAAGCACTTTCGATAGTAGATTGAGAAACCGCAGCTCACACCGCGAGCAGTCACAGATGTGGCTGAACCCTACAGCGCTGCGCTTGACTGGGCAGCGCTCTGCCCATGTGCTCTGCACACTTCTAATGCCCTCTTGGACCATATGGCCACCTCTGCAGTGAGAGAACTAGAGAGTACACCCGGTTCACTGGGCCGCGAATGATTCAGGGGCTGCCCCACCTCACATCATGTGAAATGTTTATGCTCAAGTAGGGGAAGCAGGACACCGGATCAAGAGGAGAAGAGTTTGTGGTAAAGTTATTCTTAATATTGTTACGCGGGTGAAACATCATGAAATTAGCCTTTGCAGTGGTGATAAGACCCTTAGAAGAACAGAATTCTCCAAAATTGTACATTTTGGAGAGCAACAGGGATTTTTGAGGACCAGGAGAGCATCTTTGGCCAACAAGAGCATTTCCACCTTGGTCCAAGCAAGAACTGGAGCATCACAAATACAGGATTTAACGCACTCATCAACCCACTGATGCAAAGTGACAATAGCGTGGAAGCGAGAGAGTAAACATGTTGGAAACCCCGACCCCTTAGCATCAGGACTGGTCTAGTGGTCCCAACTGCTGTGCCCCAGCAGATCTTTGCAAAATTCCCTTCATGCCGACTAATCAATAAAGACAGAATTCTAGATGGAATGCCAAGGCCACAGAGAAGTCCACAGTGAATGATAGGGAACAGTGTCAAAGGCACAGCGTAGATCCACAGATACCACGTATAGTGGTTGATTTGTCTGTACCATAAACCTGGGCAATAGGACACAGAACCTGGATGCTTGATCTGTGGGGCCCATTTTCAGAAAGGCATTACTAGAAAAGGTAATGAAACGGCCCCATGGAATAGGATCCAATTTATAGAGGTCGGCTGGGATCCTGTCTAGGCCCGGGGCCTTCAGGCTCTTTGTTAGTTTTGATAAACGCAATCTCTTTCAGTATAAAAGGACTTGGGTCACGATACATCATGATTGCATCTTGAAACAGGCTCCGATTAACTGGCATTCTGGAGAGCATAGCTCGGAAGAATGTGAGTACCATTGGTCTTGAGTTATAGATAACTTTAGGAAAGTAGTTTTGTTGTTGGCCCTGAGGCTATGATTCTCCAGAATGTTTGCCGAGCCTTGTTCTTCACAGCAGTTAATAGTTTATTCCAATTGACTTTTTCCCCATTTAGATGCCTTGCCTCTAATGAAAGGTTTGTAATATCTTGTGCCCATGATCTCTGCACGTGACCCTTTCTTGATGGATTGTGATAGAAATGTCTTTGCCAGCTTGCAAAGTTTCTCAAACCAATGCTCAGGTTTCTGGGGGTTTCTTCTTGCCCAAAGCTGGCCTAGAGAGCAGCGGCACTATGAAGGGTACAGGGATGTTGTACAGATTCATGATTTGCTGTGGGCAAGAAGGGGAGATTCCTTCTCGGGCGCGGCGGATATCAGTGGGAAGGCACTGATGGATTGATCTTCATTGGGACCCCACAATTACATCCAAACAATAATATTAGGTACACATTTAGGTAATCATTAGCAATATTATCAAAGAATGAAGAATTAAAAACTTGATGTAAGTAGTCTCTGTCTCAATATGTTTACTCAAAAATGTTCATTGTTGTAGCAAAAATATATTTCATAAACATATTAAAAACACATGCATAAGTTTAAAAAGACTTCATCAGATCATCTGATCATCAAATGCATAAATCATTTTCCAAGATTACATTACATGAAAAACAATTCATATATGAAAAAAATATGTTGATGCGGCATTTCGGTGCAAATTGAGATGGTGCAGAGCACCTTCTGCAGGACGCGCACATACAACAACACTTCTAGGCGAGCGAGAAATACGAACTACTGAAAATACCGTATTACTCCAATGATTAATACATGTTAATAGCCCTAGTTGATTGTGTATCCCTTCATACATTTCAAGTTACATTCTCAAAAGATCAGCATATATATATATATATATATATATATATATATATATATATATATATATATATAAAATATAATATATGTTAATTTGATAATGATGGTTTTATACATGTAGGTTAGTTTATGTGCATTACATTCTTGCATATGTTAATTACTTATTGGGTAATAAACGTGTACCTGGTGTTATTGTTTGCGTGTGATAATTGTGGGTTCCGTAGTACAGCCACATTTGCTGTTGTTTAGCTGGAAACTACGCTGTGTCTTTTTGGCAACAAGGGGTGACTCTCCTTCTGTGTGGACACAGAAATTCCTGCCTCTTCAACCTCCGACGAAGGTCTGCAGGCTGGAGGACACTGCAATCGATGGTGCTGCGGGGGTGGGGGTGATTGCATTTAGAGGATGAGTGAAAGCACCAATGCATCATGGTCGCTTTCTGGTCGCGCTTCGGTGCACATGTCGCGCATTCTTTTCCAGTGGTATATGTCCAGATGTACGTGACGTATTCCGGGTTCCGAATAGCCGCCGTTGAAGGTTGGTCACATGGAGGTACAGGGCTCGGATCCCCCATTGCAGCCACCAAGGATGTGGGATGGAGACATTGACCGTAGCTGACACGTTAATGCGTCACGTGACTGAGCTTACTCTCCTTTAGAGGCGGAATTCCCCATCTTTGTCCTCATTCACATTTCAATGATCCTCGAAGCAAGTGCTTCAGTCCCTGCAGTGAGTATCGTCGAATTACGACTCTCCCTCGGGTCCTTGTTCTGAAAAAGTAGCGCCTGCTCAAGGGCCCATAGCACCTTTGGTTTTCTCCTAAAGGGCAATATCTGTCCTTCCACGGTGGCACGTTGAACATCAAGGCGCTATTGAATCTCAGAACGAGGCAGGGAGCCAGTTCACTTCTGTGCTGGGGGCTGCTCCCCTAGGCGGGCACCCGACACCGCCCTGCCCCCTCGGTGCCAGCTGCCGGTACCCAGAGGACAGGTGCGTCTGGACAGTGCTCATGGGCATCAATTAGGGGTCACCAGGGGTCTCAGCTGTGACCTCTGGCTTGCCACTTGTGACCCCCTGCAACTGCCTTTGTGACCCTTGGCCTCAGAACTGGCAACGTCATTGGCTTGGAAATCAGTTGCCGCTCGTCCTTACGGGCGTCAGTTGGGGCTCCCCTCCTTGTTTTCTGTAAATTGGTATTACCAGTGCTTGAAGTGGAAAAATTAAAGTGCAGGTACTCTGCGCCAGAGTACCTGCTTGTTTCTGAGAAGTGCCGGTACTCTTCAATTGAAAATATTACGTTTTTCTTGAGATGTGCCGGTACTCTCCCTCTCAAAATAAAAAAGTGCCGGTACTCCGTACCGGAGAGTACCGGCCCATTTAAAGCACTGGGTATTACGTTAATAGTGAATAATAATACATGTGTGCGTGAGCGTGAACATGAAGGTAAAAGGGAGTGTGATGTCACTTCCGCTGGCATTTTGGTGAATTGACATCCTGGGCAGTGCCTGCCACAGGTGACCCACCGCCAGTGCTTAATTTGTCAATTAAAACGTGCTGGTGCCCAAAGCTCTCCTGTGAAACAGGCGGCTGATGCAATTAAATGTGCAAGCACCAAATACTGAGGCAGCTAATCCTAAAGCCATCTCAGGCCTCTTTAATACATTTACAGCCACTCCCTGCCCCTTCAACTCACTCTGGCAGCTTTCCCCCTTTGCAATGTTTTTTTGCTTTTCTTTTCCTCCTTCTTTTCACATATGTGTCCTTTGCTCGCAGTAAATGCTTGTGGCAGAAAAATAAGTGCCGGCCCTCAAAATTAAGTACGGTGCCCCGCACCGGCTCAAATCAAGCACTGCCTACCGCAGCCATCAGCCTGGTGCCCTTAGCACACATCGGCTCTGCGTTCCTACGCTGCGTGAAAAATAAAATAAAACATATTGTGCGCACAGAACTGCATCTGCGATGGTAATCATGCTTCAAAGAAATATCTGTATAAACAGCTATTTAACAACAAATATATTCAGCGAGTTGAGTTTTTTTAATCTCCAGAGAGACAACTGGCTTCTCCGGCGCTCGCTCCCGGTAAACTATCATCAACAAAAGCATCGGGGACACGTGCCCGGGGCAGATTCCCCAAAACATCCAGCTGGTTTCCCATTCAAAGGACCCCCGGAAGCACATCACGGGGACCATGACGAATGTATAGCGCTTTAAAGCATCTCTTAAACTTCACAGGCCGTAATAAAATGGTAACCGCTGCATTGTTATTACTCGCAATATCAAGATGGAGGAGGGAACATTTCTGTAGTGCCAACGGAGGTTCCGAGTGTTTCTATGCGCTGGTCAAGTTTCACGTTTCAAGGCGGGACAGAGCGGCCAGGAAGCAAACCGTTTAGAGCAGTGGCTCCTACCCTGTGGGCCGGGGACCCCTGGGGGTCCGCGAAGCCGCATCAGGGGGTCCTCGACTGTTTAGGAAATTAAATAATATCAGCAGATTAGGTCCCCAGCTTTCAGTAATGACTCAGTGGAGGGGTCCCCGGATTCCAATAATGATTTTGTGGGGATCCCCGGGTTCTAGTGATGACAAAGTGGGGGTCCACAGGATCAAAAGGTTGGGAACCCCTGGTTTAGAGCATTGGTTCCCACCCTCTGGTCTGGGACCCCCGGGTGTCTGCAAACCCTCCTCAGGGGGTCCTGACTACTTAGGAAATAATATTAACAGATTAATAAAGTGTATGCAAACAATGTGGCTGAATGAACAAAAATCCACTGCAATTCACCGTTTGTAGTTACCTCAGGTGACTATTGCTGGAGCCATGTACGGTTTTGGTATTGGTGTAATTTCAGATCTCATTAGGGACGTTGTCAATTAAATCATTGAACCTGTCATGAGGGATACGAGTGATCTAATATGCAAGGGTGTAAACAGTGCATTGCGAAGGCACAAATTATAGCTACTTTAGGGCACGAGTTATAGTTATTTGAGATAACTATAACTGCTGATTTCCAGTTCCCCAGCTGGTGCAAACAATGCGTAATGAGTGCCTACTCCGCCCAATTTACATTTTTGCTTTATTTATATATATATATATATATATATATATTTTCCCTTGAGAGGAGGCCTATAGCCCCTCACACCCCGGACCACCTAATGGCCCCAGAGATCCCATCGCCTGGGGCTTGGTGAATTTTTTACCTGGGGAAGAGGGCCTGGGACCACCCTCTTCAGGCCTTCTTCAAGGCCCCAGGGACCCTATCTTCCGAGGCTACTATGTCTAAAAAAAAAAAAAAATAATAATAAAAAAAAAATTGTGGGGATTGGGACATGGCCCCCTCCCTGAGCCTTTTGAAAGCCCGGGAACCCCATCCCATGCCCATTTAAAAAAAATTAATTAACTTTTTTATTATGTGGTGAGGAGACTTTGCGACCACCCTCGATGAGCCTTTAGAAAACCTAAGGGACTTCTTCCCTGGGGGCCAATGTACTTTTGTTTTGAAGAGGGGAGCGTGGGCTCCTACCCCCCTGAGTACATATTTTGGTCTCTGGGACCCCACCTACTGGGGCCCGATGGTAGCAGTGTCCCGGGACCCCATCCTCTGGGCATTGAATTGTTCGCTGCCCAGGACAGCGCGGGCTGAGAAAAAGAAATCCATCTCCCTGCCTGCATTGTCCCAGGAACAGATAATGAATTTACCACCACTGATGGGGTCAGAAAGAATAGCTGCTGCCCCCCGGTTGGGAGCAAATCAATCCAGCCGGCTCCAGCTGTGCCAGGGATGGTTGCAGGCCGGGGAACCGACGGGGGCTCTCAGGCTCCCGCCACTGCACTAAGACCCCTCATTACTGTGGGTGCCTCATGTGGGACTCGGTCACCCACAGCTATTTTTTATTTCTTTAGGTCCCAGGGATAGTGTCTCCAGGGTCATGTAATGGCTCAGGGAGGGGGCACCACATCCTCTTCTTCTAATATGAAAAAAAGTGACAAACCCCGTGGCCAGGCCCACAGTTGAGAGAGGCGGTATTAAACTTAAAAAGGGCTGCCTTTTTTCATTCAAATTTCACCAGGGATCCACGGATCTGCAGTCCCATCCAAAAAACGGTCAGGGTGTCCCTGCCCTAATCCCCTACCCTTTCCCCATATATTTTTTTATGCTCATTTTTAGGGCATTGACTGAGTCCACATGTCCTACAGTGGCTGGCAATGAGATGTTATCTTTTGATCTGTTGGATCTGCGGAACCTCTGTGACATGAAATAGACAGAGAACCTCAATATCTCAAAAATTTGCTGAACAGATTTAAACCAATTCACAAAAAGCATACTTTCTGGATCAAGATCGAGCTTTCTGCCAAATTTGATGCAATTCCTTTCTTCTGTTTTTGCAGTATGGCTGTTTAATTTTCCGATGGAGAATTGCAAGGGGAAATACGTTTTAGGACCCTTGTTTTTCTTGGTCCCCAAGCAATGGATCACCCTGAAACTTTCCAGGTAGAAGCTGAGTTGGATGAGACTTTTTTTTGGAAAGTTTTGTTAAGATTGGTGAAACAGTGTCAGAGTTAAATTGTCATTCTCGTTTTGTTTCTGCCCACCACAGCATCATACAGTGCGTCCACTTCAGCCATTTCTACATCTGTGCTGTGATTGGCTGCACAAAGCCTGTGTGTCTTGTTCAACCTAAAGTAGTTCCTTTCTTTTCAGTAATAAATCTAGTTCACAGTTAGCTTTGTTTAATGTATTTTTCTATATATGTAGTAAATACCAGCTATTTATTCTGCCTGTATGCTGGGGACCCAGCTAGATGGTGATTTATTTTTTATCTCCTTTTTAGGGTCGAGCCTGCGTTGCATGCGCATGCGTATCGCAGCGAGATTCTTTAGGGTTTAGAAAAGGGCTCTGAGCCCTGTCGACATCACGTCAGTGTTTTTCATTGGTTCGTGGGCTTGCCTAATAAAATCCGCTTGCTTTCATTCGTCTAAGGCATGCATACGTCATGCCTTTTCCGGTGGCTAGCCCTCCTCGAGCGCATCGACCAAGTACAGAAAACATGCGAGGCTCGCTGTTTTCCGTCGGGCTCGAGGACTACTTTTTCTCTAATTTACTAGCGCGATCTCGCTTGGCAGAAGTCGAGCGCTTTACATAGTTAATTGCACTTTTTCGGGTTATGTACATAAATGCACTTTTTCCGATAGGTGAAAAGTCAGGTTAGGAGTTTACAACGCTATCAGCTCTAACATGAGCAAACGCGAGACCCGTTGCATTGTAAGTGCTTGTTTAAAGTTTGATATTAAGTATTTCGGGTACTGTAACATTGTATCTGCCCAGGGTGCTTAAGTATGTGATGATTGTCTTCGTGTACTATCGGCTGTTAACTGCCCTTCCTGCATCCTGCAACCTCGTTGTCAGTGCGCGCCAATAAGTAACAGACAATTAATCGTGGTTTACCTCCGTTTTGGAATGATTGATATCCACTGTTAATGCCCCGAGCAGGAGGCAGTAATAAGCCCTTTAGCGCCTAAAGGCAATTCGTTTGATCGATGTGTTCTTCAGATGTTCTACTCCAAGTCAACATAGGTTTATTTCGGGTGTATTAAACAAGAACAGTTGTTGTAATCTCATTAGGAAGTTTGCACCGTGTGGACAGGAAGCGCCAGATGAATAGCAAATCGATTTGCCTGTTGCACGAAAAGGAAACCCAAAAAACACAATATGCTCTATTTATGTAGCCCCCCGAGGCAGGGATCAGGGTTCTGAGGGGTTTGTAGTCACAGAGAGGCAGAGCTCGGGGTGTTGGCGGGGCTGACTGTTTCCACAAGCTAAAAATGACTCAGTTCTCTCTGCAGCTATTGTCTTTCTTCCAAGGGTGGAGTTTTCATCCATCCCCCGTGGCCTGCCCTTTGGGAAATGATGGGACTCTTTGAAATGTTAACTCTTTCCCCTCCTTCTGCTCCTTGCCTTCCTAGCTCAGGTTTGCACCTAGTTGTAAAGTCTCTGAAAGCAGGTTAAGTGCTGTTTACATTTGACTGATGGAAGGTGGGGCGGGGCTTCCTGATCTTCTGATTACCTCGGGGGTCTGTCCCAGATATATGCTGGTCCTTCCATCTTCAAGGCCCCCTGGGGGGGGGTGCCTGAGCACTAGACTGTGAACAGCTCGTGCACACAGCAACACCTTGACAGACACATCTTGAGAGTGGGCGGCCTGGGGCGTTGCAGCCGCGTCTGCAGGTAGGAGCAGGGATGTCTTGTACATGCTCCATGCAGGTGTTATCAAAGCCAGCTCGGTATGAGGCCACTTTACACATCCCTGTATCAGCCAGTGAGGCAGTCTTTCAGGTGTTCAGGGAGGAAAAAACCTACAAGTCAGTGGCGAAGAACAGTGTCTTCAAACCTAAAAACATACTGAGACATGGACTTATTTTATGGTGGTCCCACAGGATGCGAGAGTTGAGGTGATGTAGGGATCATTTGTGACAATAAAGGAAACCATAAGAGTAGCCTTCAACGCATTTTAAACTAGTGAATAAAATTAAAACGTGGCAGAAATGATGACAGCATTAGCTGCATTTTTTTAATGTGAGACCTTCAACTTTGTGTTCAATGTGCATCTGCCCAACACTGATTGGCTGAAGAGTCCTGGGCCCTTATGTGTCCCCCTCCTTTCCACAGAGTAACAGAATGAGTGAAACCCTTTGATATAAAAGCTCCCCCATGCCTTGGTGTTCTTGCTTTTAGTTAATTGATGCACCTGCCACCCAGAATCCAATCATGAAGTGCCATGTGAAGCGCTGTGAATTCTTTGCTGTGAATTGATAAACTCTAACCTGACAGTGATTCAAAACTAGTGGCTGTTTCAGGGTCCTGGAAACCACATCATCCCTCACTTGTTCTGATGGTCCATCTATAAAAGCAGGTCCAAGAGAGTCGGTTGAACCTATAATATACATTTGTCCAAATCAATAAAGTGGATTTATATGGTAAGACTAGGCATGAGAGGACCAGGCAGCTGAAAACTATTTGATCAGAAAATGCATGTTCTTAAGTGGAGTTTACAAAGTTAGGGATTTAATGGCTCTGCAGTATGTCACAGGTGCTTTCAGCATGGTACTTAGACCTTCTCGATGAATGTGGTGCAGTCGATAACATCTTAAAAGGGGAACATCTAGCTCCTCGTGTAAATTCATAGCCAAGACCTTTTGATTTTACTATGTGTATACAGGGAGTGCAGAATTATTAGGCAAGTTGTATTTTTGAGGATTAATTTTATTATTGAACAACAACCATGTTCTCAATGAACCCAAAAAACTCATTAATATCAAAGCTGAATATTTTTGGAAGTAGTTTTTAGTTTGTTTTTAGTTTTAGCTATGTTAGGGGGATATCTGTGTGTGCAGGTGACTATTACTGTGCATAATTATTAGGCAACTTAAAAAAAATATATATATACCCATTTCAATTATTTATTATTACCAGTGAAACCAATATAACATCTCAACATTCACAAATATACATTTCTGACATTCAAAAACAAAACAAAAACAAATCAGTGACCAATATAGCCACCTTTCTTTGCAAGGACACTCAAAAGCCTGCCATCCATGGATTCTGTCAGTGTTTTGATCTGTTCACCATCAACATTGCGTGCAGCAGCAACCACAGCCTCCCAGACACTGTTCAGAGAGGTGTACTGTTTTCCCTCCTTGTAAATCTCACATTTGATGATGGACCACAGGTTCTCAATGGGGTTCAGATCAGGTGAACAAGGAGGCCATGTCATTAGATTTCCTTCTTTTATACCCTTTCTTGCCAGCCACGCTGTGGAGTACTTGGACGCGTGTGATGGAGCATTGTCCTGCATGAAAATCATGTTTTTCTTGAAGGATGCAGACTTCTTCCTGTACCACTGCTTGAAGAAGGTGTCTTCCAGGAACTGGCAGTAGGACTGGGAGTTGAGCTTGACTCCATCCTCAACCCGAAAAGGCCCCACAAGCTCATCTTTGATGATACCAGCCCAAACCAGTACTCCACCTCCACCTTGCTGGCGTCTGAGTCGGACTGGAGCTCTCTGCCCTTTACCAATCCAGCCACGGGCCCATCCATCTGGCCCATCAAGACTCACTCTCATTTCATCAGTCCATAAAACCTTAGAAAAATCAGTCTTGAGATATTTCTTGGCCCAGTCTTGACGTTTCAGCTTGTGTGTCTTGTTCAGTGGTGGTCGTCTTTCAGCCTTTCTTACCTTGGCCATGTCTCTGAGTATTGCACACCTTGTGCTTTTGGGCACTCCAGTGATGTTGCAGCTCTGAAATATGGCCAAACTGGTGGCAAGTGGCATCGTGGCAGCTGCACGCTTGACTTTTCTCAGTTCATGGGCAGTTATTTTGCGCCTTGGTTTTTCCACACGCTTCTTGCGACCCTGTTGACTATTTTGAATGAAACGCTTGATTGTTCGATGATCACGCTTCAGAAGCTTTGCAATTTTAAGAGTGCTGCATCCCTCTGCAAGATATCTCACTATTTTTGACTTTTCTGAGCCTGTCAAGTCCTTCTTTTGACCCATTTTGCCAAAGGAAAGGAAGTTGCCTAATAATTATGCACACCTGATATAGGGTGTTGATGTCATTAGACCACACCCCTTCTCATTACAGAGATGCACATCACCTAATATGCTTAATTGGTAGTAGGCTTTCGAGTCTATACAGCTTGGAGTAAGACAACATGCATAAAGAGGATGATGTGGTCAAAATACTCATTTGCCTAATAATTCTGCACTCCCTGTATCATATACTTCTCTTCATCCATTGGTCTGTTGCAGTGTCATTCATGTTATCCTTCCAACCCCTACAGGTCATAGAATGGGGTAGTGGGTGAGCCATCTTCAGTCATTGGTTAACTCTAGTTTGACTGACGGCGTACTACTCTCCTGCAAAGAAGCAAGTGCACACAAAGTAGTTCCCTTCAGTGGCAGGGGCTACAGAGGCAAGGAGTGCTTCTTGAGACCACAAGTGTTTTCTTTTAGCCAATGTATTTTATACAGCTCTCCCAACAGTGAAGTTTAAAAAAAACCTGGACAAAACAAAACAAGCATTGGCAAAGCGAAATGGCTGGCCACTAACGTCAGACCTAGTGTCTTGCGTGTGCTTGTTCACTGGCACAGGCAACACTTTAATTAAGTTTAAAATGGGAAATCAGCGTGTATATGATGCTTCGTTAAATGGGCTAAATTTAAATGCAGAGAGCGAGTGCAGAGTATTTTGTGAAACCTTTTGCACTGCAGGTTCACGTGTGTTCATGGAGGGACCTTTGCGCGGCTAGTTGCAGAGTAAGGTAAATACTCTGCAATTGGTCCTTAGTTGTTTGTGGGTGAAAATGTAACTTAGATCTGTGAAGTACAATAAAACGTCAAGTACACAATGTGCCTAACTAGGACGTTCTCGTACTTCTGCCTACATTAGACTCAGTGACAGCTGGTGACATTTGAAAGTGGTGGGGTGTAAAAGTTGAGTATGACGTTTATGTAGTGAGTGAACTCAATGGAAAAATTTGGGATTCCCGGGAAGGGAGATCCTGGCTTCTGGCTCCCACCAGTCTTAGAGAAATAGGTACATACAGGGCTTTAGGTGGGATTCTCTAAAAGGGACCTGGCTTAAACATGTAAAATACATTTCTGTGATTCCTATTTTGTGTCGCCCGGCAGGTATTTTGGTTTCTTTCTGCGCTTCCTGGTATTGCATCCAGATATATAACACAACAGCTGACATATGCCTAAAACCTGCCACAACTATTGGCTTTGCCAATGGTTATCTGTTTAAGTTATATGAGTAACAACAATGATTTTGCCATCAAAATGTTTTGTCGTTACAAAGATTTTGTCGATAATGAATACTGAAAATGTTTACATTCTGAAATTGTCAGAATATAAGTACATATTATTGAGGCCTGTGGAAGGAGTATTGGTCTTCAGTTATGTGCATTTGATGTTAGACTATCGTAGTCGGACTCTCGCTCCTAGGCGAGACTGCTGGTTTAGGGATGACAGCACCTTTGTTTGTATGTGACTAAGTCACTCCTACAACAAGTCTCGACTGTCGGCCCAACCCTCCCTGGTGGAACGGGAGTTACCCTTTTCTCTCGTTAGCAATAAGTCTCAGACACACACAGGCAATGGAGGAGATGCAGGAAAGTTTTCCATATATATTTATTGAGAAGACTGCAATCTCCTGTAAAATGTATCAGCTGCAATGATTAGGACAACAAACAATAAAAGTAGCATAATTGTGAAGATGAGAGTTGTGAATACAAAGACCCCCACCATCTTGCAAAAAACATGAGATGGAAAATCCCTATCATAGAGAACCTACTCTCTAACTTAATGAGAGGTATGATAAACCTAATCTGCCATGTCCATGAGAAGCGTCCGCGCTACCCTCGTTACCTTGGAATGAGGTATCTAGGTCAGACTCCATGGGGACACGAAGGCTGGGTCTGCATCAAGGTAACTTGTAGCACAGATAGCGTTGATGGCATCTGCAAGGAATCTCTCTGATAACCATGTCTGTGTGAGATGTATTTATACAGATCATGACCCCTGACGCAGGTATGTTCCCAAACAATTGATAAGGAGGCAGACTTGTGGCGGCAATTATGTAAACAGTACCTAACAAGTGTACATTATGTTCCTGTTACACGTAAGTGAGAAAGGGACATGATGTGAATACCCACATACATCACTTGATTATGGCGCTGATGGTGACGCCTTCAAAGAGAGGCACTGATAATGCAAATCAAAACATTTTATAACTATAAACAATGGCAGCCATCTTAAAATAAATAATCAAATAAATGGGCTAAAACAGAGCAAGCTAAGTGGGTTAAAAGCCACTAGGTGACTGGGGCACAGGCCTGCAAGCCAAAGGGCTAAGCTAACCTCCTGGGTCTCTATAAACCTTAAATAGGATTCACTGCAAGGCATGTATTCCCTTTTTCTCTTCACATCTGGTCCATCTGCGCATTGTAAACCTCATTGCTTCCATCTTCAGTGCCCTCTTTTTACTCTCTCCAGAATGCACTTCCCCTCATCGCTTTCACGTCACTGCCCCAAACAAACACTGCACTTGCGTGTAAGCACTTTATTTTGCGTTACTTTCACTTTGTCTATATTTAGACAACTGTGTACCCCCTTCACACACCTATACACTGAATTTCAGTTGCAACTAGATTAAGGGACCATTTCTGTGTGTACTGTGCAGTGAGGCCAACCCACTGGGAGAAACGTGCACTGCATTTAGCCTCAGAGCCAGAGATCTCAGTCTAGGCCCATAAACAGCTGACAGGGCTCATCATAGTGTGCACTGTACAAGAGCGAGAAGAAGCACGAAAAATTACACAGAAAAACAACATGATGAAGCGAGCTAACACTCTTAGAGAATGCAAGAGAATGCAACAAGTAAAATAGAAACAGGAGATAGATTGCTGACACGCATTTCCTTATAGTTTTTAACATTCATTCGGAAATCAGTCAGTGTTTTTGGCATTAATGTTAAGGGCATGACTGAATGCTTCGACAGAGACCCTTTTCAGTGTTTTTTTTTTTAAAGTCACATGACAGAGCCAGGAAGTTAAAAAAAACATTTAAGTGGACTGCGTAAAAATCGTGCTGCACAACACTTGTGAAATGAAAGTCAGTAAAATGTCAGGCTGTTTTTTTGTGACACAGCATTGAAGTAGCTAATGAGTGAAGTGTATGCACATTTCTAAATATATTTTGTTCGTTATGCAGGCACATTTATGTAATTGTGTTTGGTGAAAAAAATATTTTTATAGGATGAAAGCAAATCAGAACACTTCACTTGGTGATGTGAAAATGATAAATATGTTTGCTGAAACCAAATTTCCATACATTGCTTATGCACTGTATAGTTATATCCATAAAACTGCACGTTAGTGGGAAAGTCTGTGGCAGTTTCAGTGGAAACAAAATGTGCTATCTGTAAATGACAGTGCACTACCACATGATGCTTTAGTAATATATTTATTAAAAGTGAGTTTTTAAACATGAACTGATTCATATTCCTGCCCCCGCCCTAATGACAATGCTGTTAGTGAACTAAGAGGCAAGTCAGGGGTCATGTGGGCGCTATTTGTGGACTTGATTTGTGGAGCAAATGTTTAGTCTATTAAATCAAAACGGTTTTTTTCTACCACAGAAATGCTGAACTTGCATATTTGAGGGTGTGCTCATATGTAACAATGAAGAAAAAGATGGCTCCGTAAAATAAAATATTTGATGTCTTTATCAGGAGGTTAATGCGGGAACGCCACGTTAATATCTACCTTGGATTAGAATTGTGATGATAATTTCAACTGGAAACTTGTGGTAATGACCCTTTGATGTTTGGTCCAGTAAGAAGGTGGAGGGTGACAACATTCTGTGTGGTAAAACATGTGAATTTTAGAAGACAACTTCACACGCTTTCCTTTTACTCCCATGTTTGTGACTTTGGAAAAGCGCCCCCCCCCAACATGGGGGGAGCGCGGCACCTTAGGGGTCGGGGACGCCGTGGGCCGGACCCTCGCACTAGTTGTGCGCAGGCTGGCCAGCTGCTTCCGCCTACACGCCTCGCGAGGCGTGGGGGCGGAAGTAGCGCCTCGGTGAACGTTGGTCCGACGTGGGAGCCGGACCGGTTTGGGCCGCCGCGAGCCATTGGGGGGGCTTATAAGCGCCCCCCCCCCCCCGAAGGCTTGGCCTTCTTTCTCTGGACGCGGTGGCCTGAATGGGCAGGCTTCGCGTTGATGCGTCGTGGGATATCCAACGTTAGTGCCTCCAGGACCCCCCCCTCCATCGGGGATGAGAAAGGAGATGAAGGGCGCGCAGGACTTCCCACCAGGAGCGGTTAGCGGCTGGAAGGTAGCACAGAGGTTTTAAGGCTTTTTGCGATTGGATTCAACTTGCATGACCCGTTTGAATCCCGGTTGGGTCCAGTCTTTATTCCTCCTCCAGCGTGGGGTCGGCTGGGACCGGGCACTTCCTGGGGCATGTTTCCTCAGTGGCCCCGTTCCGGTAAAGTGGCCCGTTCCGGTAAACTCAGGGGTTTGGTCCTCCTCGGTGCGTGTGCTGCCAAGCGGGGCTCGCGGCCTCTTAAGGAATTTTGACCTCGGCCTTGCTCGGTGGGGAGGTTAGTAAAAAAGAATGTAGCAGTAGTTACCAACCCCTGTTCCTAATTTAAGCGCCATGTTTTAGCGATGCTTGGGCAACTGTTCGGGGGGGGGGGGGTGCACGAATTCCAGTAGGCGCAGAAACAAGCGCATGTTGTGCACCTTAAGCGCACATCATGGTTTTGGGGACACAGCCCAAGCGGAGCTGTCTTGTATGTGTACACCTTGTTGGGCCAAAATTTCATTATCGGCGGCACAGGGGCTGTGCGCAGACCCCACTCGAGCGTCCCATGCCTGGGAAATGAAGACCGGGGGTGATCTTTATGGAGGCTCAGGTAATGGGGCGGCAGCCTTCCCTTGTGATCTTGTGCGGGCCGGTCAGTGGGGCGCTTGTCAATCTACTAACTGAATTATTAAAGCTTCTTAAATGCAATGCTCTTTAAGGGCTGACGGAAGGCAAACTCCAATTGAGGGTGCAACTTAATTCTGTTTAGACAATCTAAATTTTTCATTCTTGTACATGCACTTGACTATTAATGAGGTCTTGGAACTATATAAAGGTTGTACAAGTTACAGTAGTAATAATAATAGGCTACCTCTTTCCTACCACCTTTCCTCTCAATTCACAAAAAACAGAAAATGATGGGACTTAATATCCAGATGTCCCTGGGAGCTAAACCTTGGAGGACACTTTACTAATTTTATACGGAGGGGAATTACAGTCCAGGTTGGGCTTGAACCTGGATACACAGGTGTAACTCACTGCCAGTGACCACCTAGCCTGAGACAACAGAGTTTAGTGCATGGGAGACTTGTAGGCAATTTCGACTTTCAGTCTAGGTTGGGTTGTGCCATTTAATAAGATGTATTGACCCAAGCTGTTTTTAAGTGCTGCGGCCAGCAGTCTTTTTTTCACTGTTGGTAAACGGCGCAAGTTGGATCTAACTCTCTCAAAAAAGACTCTGGCACAGTTAAAGGAAAAAATGGCCAATAAGAGCCATAAAAATGGCTTGGCTCCACAGATGTATCCTAGATAATGAAAGTTCATTTATAAAATATCCGATGTAACACATGCAATACATATGCGTGGCCGCATTAGGAAGTGTCCGAATGATTTGTTAGGCTCAACTTTTTATACCAGGTGGAGAAATATAACCAGAATGCATGGGGAGCATGGTTGTGCCATCATTTGTGGTGTAGCGACACCGTGTACGTGATTTTAAGTTTTGGGACCTTGTGGTGAATGCCTCTTGACATCACCTTGTTGCTGCAGCGCGCACTGTACATTTTACCTCATTCGACTAGGGAAATGTTTTGTAGTGGCACAGCGGGAAAAGTATAATTTTATAACTAAAAAGTACTAAATGGGACTTGATCTATGCCACGTTTTCAGGATAAATGCTTAAAATAGATTGGTTCTTAAAAGGACCAATCTAATCTACCACCTCATCTAAAACCTAGGATGCAGCCAGACACCCAAATCTCTGCATTTAACATATAGGAATGAAGAAATATGTTTGCAGATATATCCCAGTATACTTTTTACCATGTTTAGACACCAGTAGTGCTGGCGAATATGTTTCCGCGTTCACACAACGTGATTGGGCAGTACCTACTCCTCCTGGGAAATTGGCTTTTTGCGTAGATACATTCAAATGCAAAGAATGAAAGATATTTTTTTCACACAAGGGGGGTACATACAGGTATGCGAGTCACACACACACACACAGTCACTTCTGTGCATATATGTGCTCCGCGTTTTATGAACATCGAACGCAATCTACGGGCCCCTTTCATTTCAGTTACTTGGGTTCCGGTCGTGGCGCTTTCTTCTTTAATGGAGAATAGACTTGTATAGTTCTGTGACAGCTGTAATTAAGAGATTTCCCTTCACTGATTTGCGGGTCTTTCTTTTCGTGGTGACCTTATACCTTTGTCTCGGATGAAATTTTGTAGAAGGACTTGGGGCCTCATTCTGACCCTGGCGGACGGCGGAGGCCGTCCGCCAGGGTACCGCCGCTGAATGACCGCACCGCGGTCAAAAGACCGCGGCGGCCATTCAGACATTTCCTCTGGGCCGGCGGGTGCTCTCCAAAAGAGCGCCCGCCGGCCCAGAGGAAATGCCCCTGCAACGAGTAGTTGCAGGGGTGCGACGGGTGCAGTTGCACCCGTCGCGTATTTCAGTGTCTGCTTAGCAGACACTGAAATACTTTTCGGGGCCCTCTTACGGGGGCCCCGCGGCACCCCCTACCGCCATCCTGTTCCTGGCGGGCGAACCGCCAGGAACAGGATGGCGGTAGGGGGTGTCAGAATCCCCCATGGCGGCGCAGCAAGCTGCGCCGCCATGGGGGATTCTAAGGGCAGCGGTAAACCGGCGGGAGACCGCCGGTTTGCCTCTTCTGACCGCGGCCGAACCGCCGCGGTCAGAATGCCCTGCGGGGCACCGCCGGCCTGTCGGCGGTGCTCCCGCCGACCCTGGCCCCGGCGGTCTTAGACCGCCGGGGTCAGAATGACCCCCTTGATGTTGGCTCGCAAAAACTGATTTAGGATTTGCTTTTTTTTTTTTTACATCAGGCATAAATGAGCTAACTTTGCAAATGAAAGACATTCTTCACCTTTTGTTGTTATGCCATAGAAGTCCTATTATACATCACGCATAGCACGAGGAATGTGCATACAAGCCTCGGATCAATTGACGTCTGCAGAGCCCCCCTTTTTAACCTAAAGTGCTTTCAACTAAGTGCTATACGTAATTTAGGGAAGGTTGAGTTGCTAAAGATTTTATTTCGATGTTTTTAAACTTTCTGTGTTTGGCACTGTGAAGATGAGCAAGTGCCGGCCAAATCTGAAGCACTGGAACGGCCGAATTTAGTTGCACTATACATTACAAATGTCATCTTCATCAGAAGCTATGCATGCCTAAATTTAAGAAACAGAAAGTGCCTTAATTTGAATGTGTGCGCATTTATATATATGTGTATGGGTATATAATAGATATATTGTAATTCCCCCATTGCCTTCGACTGAAGGGCAGTCCATGACAGCTGAGACATCCAAACTAAGCCAATTGGGGCTTCAATATTCAGGTCGGTAGTCTGGATTGGATCTATTGGCAGCTGAAATGCAAGAATATTTTATGAACTGCGCACTCAAAATCTGGCCTTTGCCGCTTGCGCTGTCTTCGCAATGACAGTGAGGTCACTTGTGTAAAACGGGCGCACTCTTGTGGTAACGCACTGGGGAGCTGTTTGCACGGTCTTTTTATTTTATTATGGCAACTGCAGCATACAACCACGGCTACCGGGTTTGGTGTGATGTCTGCCAAGGTGGCTTATTGCCTTGCTCGCATTGCGGAAACTTGGAAAGTACATTTGAATATTCAATGTCAAGGTCTGGGATCCTCACACAGGAGGTGCAGGCCCGTTCAGTTTTGAATGTGAGTAGTCGTCATTACTTTGGTCACAATGTTGGCAGTATCTGCGCATGATAGTGAATAGCCAGCAATGCCACCAAACTTGGCTTATCGTTTACATCATCTCAAGATTCCTGAAACTTGTCTTAGGGAGTTCCTCGCTGAGACTCAGCAGGCAGCATGGGGTTTAGAGCTATTCTGGGTTCCACTTGGTGCAGGGCAGACCGGCCAACGGAATGGGTTAACTTAGGACTCACCAAAATATTGCCTTTTTAGAACTGTTTCCCATTATTGTTGCGGTTTCTGTCGGGGATGATATATTAATGGACATATCTGTGGTATTTGGGTCAGGAAAAATGGCTGTCGTAGAGTCTCTCAATAGACAAAAAGCGAGCTGTAGATGGGTACTTAGACTACTCGAGCATTTGGTGTTACGGTGTTTCAAACTCAACATCACATTTCGGGCAAATATGTTCCAGGGATGAATAACATTGCGGCTGTTGCCTTATCTCGATCATTGATGCAGGATTTTTCAGAGGTTCCACCCACAGGTGTCGGAGAGGATGGTAGAGTTTCCGACATCATTCTGGGAGATTGGTGTCCCACATTATCAGCTGTAGCAGTGACATCATTGGCTACTCGCACAAGGGTGGCATACGAAGGGGCATTCTTGCATTATAGACTGTTCCTGTAATCCTTGAACACATTAGATTGGTTTTCTGCTGAAGCAATCTTTGCCTTTTTTGCAACAGTTAAAGAGAAATGGTAAACCAGTGTCTTGCGCCAAAGCGAGCCGGTCAGCCATCTGTTTTTCGCCAAGCTCGGGGAGCAAGACTCTCATCTAAATTCCTTTGGCATTAAGCAGGCGCTAGTGGGCTGGTCTAGAACGGTCGGTCCCAGGTCAGATGACAGGTGGCCCATAACCACACATTTATTAGTAAAATTGCTGGGTGCAGTCACCATAAGTACATCAGCACCTTTTGAGGCTACCTTATTTACAGCAGCCTTTTTTCTCTGTCCTGTTACGGGGCTTTCCAAATTGGGGAACTGATAGGTGCTTCCAAGAACAACCACGCACGGGGTCTCCAGTGGGCCGATGTGATAATCAATATAAACTATACAGCTGCGTAAGTCCAAAACAGAATAGTTAGGTATGGGTGCGTGGATCCGGCTTCAGGCAGCACATGGGTCAATCATCTGTCCTGTGGCCTTTCTAGCTGCTTACTTGGCTGTACGCCCTCTAGAGAAGTCCACAACGCTATTCGTACATGCAAATGGGGACTGCCTATCACGCTACAATTTGCCAAGGTGTTGAAGATTACACGACTGGCAGCGGGGGATGAACCTCGGGGTTACTACCCCCACTCAATTGGATTGGTGCGGCCTCCTTGGCCTCAAGGGTAGGCTGACCCATCTCAGAGTTCAAATCCATTGGAGGAGGGGCATCCAACTGTTACAAACGGTACATTAGCCCAGAGTGGGTCTAATCAGTGGGTATCTGTTATGTCTTCAAATACATTATCATTTCTCACACATTTTTCCTTTATTACAGTAGATGGCTCCTCGTGTGGTTTGGGTCTTGGGGCATTCATTCGTTCGTCGGGCGGCATACCGGTTGCAGCAGCTCCGTAAACCGAATCCGGTGGCAAGCTTAGACGTGGCCTTCAAGTGCCGCGGGGTTGGCGGCGAAGGACCGGAAATGTTTCGCAGGGACTTGGTTCACTGGTCTGACACCGGTACTGACCAATTTATGGCCCATATGTGGTTCTTCGCTAGGAGTTTGTATTCTGGTGGGGAGGGCGAAGGACCTTTGGGGCCCTGGTCGCCCTCGTGGCGGGAGAAGAGGTACTAAAGTAACCTGAAGCAACAGAGGGGTCCCCATGGGTGGGGCCCCGGTATAACAACAGAGATAGGATCCTGAAGTCCTGGACCAACCTGCGGATGTACACACCAGATTGGGGGTAGGGAGCCCAGATCACTAGGGTGGTCACGGGGCTCATGCCCTGAGCCGCCCCGGTACACCCCTTGGCTGATTGGTGTTTGAAGAGGGGGCGGAACCCTGAGCATGTGGGCAAGGAACGGAGGAAGCAGGGGTACCGCCCCCCCTAGGGATACAGGTGACGATCAGTCCCTGTGCGGTCCAAAGGAGGTTCAGGACAGGAAGGGATCCTGTCAAAAATGATTTATGGTTACAAATGTAAAAAGTACATATATCAGTAGATATTACATTTGGGTTTGCAGTGTTTTGCATAAGATGATTGGCATAAAATGATTAATGTATTTGATTTTAATGAAAGTATATAAAATAAATACTTCTTCCAACAAAATTATTGTCTTGTCGGTTGGTGTATGACCGGAGTGGGGTGAGGGCCTGCTGGCGGCTTCCGAGTCCTATGGAAACTGGATTATCCAGTATTGCCTTTTCTCAGGAGTGGATGTTAATGAGCTTGATTTGTGTTGGAGAGTCGACCTTCTAAGCCCTGAAGAAGCAGAGATTCCACGAAACACATGTTGGCTACTTCAGTGCTAGGATTGTGCAGCCACAATATTGAGAAATCATTCTATTGGAAGTTCCATTAGACTATATTCATATAGCAATCCAGAATTGTTATTAATTAATGTATATGTATTCTCCAGATAAGCTAGGCTGTTACTAGGATGCATGTATATGTTTATGTAATGGAGGTTTTGAATTTCTAGATTGTTGTCACATACTTTACATAAAAAGAGTGTAGGCCCCAATCTTCCTGTGATTGAGTTTGCTTTCTCTCTTTGATTTCTTCCCACGATCCCCAAAGTAATTGTTGTAATTTGTGTCAGTAGTGTAAAGTGCCTCGGTGGGTGAGTGCAGGGCCAATCTCTCGTTTTACTTATCCCTCTTTGTTACAAATAAGATATTTGTCTAGGATCACACAATTTGACACCAGTTTACGGGTCAAGTACATTACAGTTAGGTCAAGTAGATTATGCAAGTTAGTAGACCTGCAGGACTAGTAACATTTTAATGATTTTTCGTGGCCTGATCTAGCATGCTTCAGCGTGTGTCTTTCAAATCAAAACATGTCAAGAGTGGGGATAAAACATTCTAGCTTGGAACCATTGCACCAATCAATCAAAATAAATCAGGACATTAATGGGCACCAAGTAAACACGCCATATTCTAGGCATGCATACTCATAGCATGTACTGTTTTTTAAAAATATTTTCTGGTATTCCACAAGTCAGGACACCGCATGCACATATTTCTCCCTTTGCTCTTGACTCCCTCAAAACCTGAGGATGTGTGAATCAAGTTTGCCAGGGAGCAAAAGCCCTGCATGACTTCTGTAGCAACTTTGCAGGGGAACAAACCCAGCAGCTTCACTTCCGAAGGGACTAGCGACCTACAACCCGGGCCTGGGGTGTCACAGCGGGGAGGTCAGCGGACCCGGCGTCTCAGCTCCATGTACCTAATACAAGTTTAGCACTGACACATTACTTAGGACAAGGAGGCAGTTCACGCTTATCACGCTCGCATCCGATCCTACCTTGTGAGGAATGGGACAGGGTGGGCTCTGTGCCAGTAAAAGACATCCCGCCTCGTGCAGGGATGCAGCTTGCAATCGCTCAACACAGATGGAGAGACAGAGGGAAAAGATTGACTCAAGCGCACCTTCCTTTAATAATACGCTTCAAATACTGATAAGACATAGACTCCAGCACCTTTTTGTGAAATGAAGCCTGCAGCTGCCGAAATTGAGGCCAGTTACATTAGAGGTCTACATTGGATACCACCAAAACCAAAAATTCCCATGGCACTGAAGGGCTTTAGGCCCTGCGTCATGCGTCACATTGCAGAAAGTCGATTTAGTACCTGAATTCCGGCTCCTTGTTCAGAGCGAGGCGGGACAGGGAGCTTGAGACAGGCAGCCCAGACTTCAATACATTGATTTATTTAGAGATATGTTTCAGAAGTCTAATGTAGAAACCGCCCCTGATTAGACCGACATGGGCCATCATTACGACCCTTGTGCTGTATAGACCGCCAGGGCCGAAGTGGCAGTCGGACCACCGCCTATGTGGCGGTCCGGCAGCCACATTATGACCGTGGTGTTTCCGCCATGACCGCCCCTTTTCGGCCGCCTGGCTGCCTGACGGCCTGGCAGTGCTGGCGGTGCTGGCGGTCCCAATCTGCCAGGGCAGCGCTGCAGACAGCTCTGCCTTGGGGATTATGACCCCCCTCTTCACTGCGTTTACATGGCTGTTGCCCTGCCATGTAAAGGCTGACGAGGACGGGGTGCAGGTGGCCCCATGGGGGCCGCTGCACTGCCCATAAGAACAAAGGCCCTAATATGCCTCATCTGCACTTAGCATGGGCAGTGCAGTGTCCCCCATAGCCAGCCCCGTTGTGCTTTTCACTGTCTGCTTTGCATTGCAGACAGTGAAACGCGCGACGGGTGCTGGTGCACCTGGCACACCGCAACATTGCCACCGGCTCAATTATGAGCCGGCTTCAGTGTGGTGGGCTGTTTCCTGCTGAGCCAGTGGGCGGGAAACTCTTAATAGGGGGCGTGGGAAGGAGACCGCACTGGCAGTCTCCTGGCTGCGGGACTTCGGCGGACGGCCTTTTCCGTCTGCGAAGTTGCAATGGGGGCATAGTGTACACAGGCCTGTGTAAATGACTACTTTCCTTTCTTCATCACCTGCCCTTTAGGCATGTGTGGAAAAGCTTTGTGAATTAGTGCTGTGGCTTGTTCGGGGCCCGGTGGGTGTACATCCCTTGATCAGGGGCACATGGGTACTCGGCACAGCAACCTGAGTTAGGGCCTGGCACTGACCTGACGGATGCACACGTTAGTGCCTGAATCTTTGTGTCCAGAACCATGAGAAACAGCTGGCCTCTGTTCGTGGTCAGTGGAGTCCCTGCAGACATTCCTTGCCCCGTGTTTGTTGTAACACATTGACTCGCTTTCCGACGTGATTTGTCATTTTATCACCTTATAAAACAGAAGAGCATAAACTGAATGTGATTTTAATGATCTGCCTGTAACACATATTTACGCCCTAAAAGGGCTTTTCCCAGGCTCTGACTTATATTAGCAGAAAGAGGCAATAAGCGTAAACAAAACTGCATTGAGTGTGTTTGTTGAGCTCTCTTTCATAACACACGGACTCCTAGCGCTGAAAAGCTGATGCATGTTTGAATACTGGTGGAGGTAGACTTCTTGGCACTCCGAAGCCATTTCATAAGAATAAGCAGGGGCGGCTCCTCCACTAGGGCAGAGGAGCATCACTCTCCCCCACCAGCAGCAGGAGCTGCAAAACTTGTATAGAAACAACTGCAAAACTTTATAGAAACAACATAATAGACTCAGCTTATTATGCTGTTTCTATAAAAGTGGGCCGTGCCACGGGCATGACGTGGATGGAGGGGGAGTGCACAAGTATGTTTTGCCGGCTGGCTCGGTCTGGCCATACACACATGCGCGCTGTAGGCTCTCTCCAGCCCGGAAATATAGTTGCTGGGCTGTAGAGAGCCTGCACAGGCTCCCAGTCTGCCTGGGAGCACCCTGGCTGGGCACTCCCAGCCAATCCTGATGCTGCTTTGAGTAGGGTCAGGATTGGTTGCAGGGCAGGCTGGGAGCGTGTGCCTGCCTGCAGCCTGTGACGGAGGAGCAGAGCGAATGGAACAGCTGTGGAAAAAAGGTAAGTTTAATTTGTATTATTTTGGGGTTTTTTGGGCCCCCACCCTGCCACCCACTCAGCTGCCACGCGCTGTCCTGCCCCTTTTCCCTCCCGCGAGCCGCGACTGAGAACAAGGGTCCCTTAAATGCCTCATTTAAGGTTCAGAGCAGCATCCCTGAAGACGTGTTGCGCCTTAAAGCTGATCCATGTTTGAATGCTGTTAGAGGTAGACCTCTTGGCGCTCTGAAGCCATTTCACAAGAACAAGGGCCCTATGTATGCCTCATCTAAGGTTCAGAACAGCATCATGGGAGACGTGTGGCATCTCAAAGCTGATACATGTTTGAATTCTGTTAGAAGTAGACCTATTGGCGCTCTGAAGCCATTTCATAAGAACAAGGGCCCTATATATGCCTCATCTGAGGTTCAGAATAGATATGTAGCGTTAACCCACTCACACAAAGCGTTGGAAATGCAGCTTCTATTTGCACATGCCCGTGGTTTCCACATCTCTATCCCAGATAGTCCACAGCAGTGCATGTTATGAAGACATTTGGCCTCTTGCAAACAGTCACATCATTGCCAGCAAGATCCACACCACACAAATCTACGCTGAACTGGAAGGTGGTTCTTCTCGGGGTTTTATCCTCCCAACCTTGCTAAAATAAATACCATGAGTTGGGTGCTAGTAACACTCGTTATAAAACAGCTTTGAGGGGTTTGTGGCGAATTTCTATATAAGCAGCTCGTTATTTGCTATTATTATTAATATCATGATTGGTGGTGATGAATGGTGGCGCGGGACCCATGGCCAATAGCCTTCAAGCAACAGCAGAGCCTTTTCTTCTCAGCATCACAGTATCCCAAGCACACAGCCCCACAGAGGTCCTGCATTCACCCAGAGTTGGTGCACTGGGTCTGCCCTGGGAGGTTTAGAACTCACTCCTCTGGGTCTGTGTTGATGACATCTGAGCCTCAGATCCTTGTCTTACTCTCCCCATCACCTGCCCCACCGCACCTGACTGCTCTTTGGGTGTTGCCATGAAGATGGGTAGAATTGTTGGTGAGGCACTAAGTGGTAGAGTCCATTAGATGTTAATGTGGTAAATTCTTAATATTTGAATCACAGATAAAGCACTTCAGCCCGAATAACATGAACATGTCACCTAAACTAGTCTTGGTAAACTTTCAAACCGAGGTCTCCAGTGTTGACCTGGGAGGGCCTGATCCAGGCCACATTTTCAGGATCGCCACTGACAGAGTACATAAGTTCCAAGTAAGTTAATTCTGTGTAGTTTTATTTCGCATGGACATTCGGAAAAAGTGTCATGACTTTGCCTTCTGGCACGTACCTTCGTCACAATCTCCTTAAGGACTTCAGGTATGAACCCAGGCTCTGTTCTATGGTCCCCAAACTATCAGCTTAGTGCAGCTGTCCTCGATCTAACCATGTGCGCCTATTCTTTTAATTCTGCAAGGATTGCCTGCCAAGCACCAGAGCTATGAAATCATCATTGGAGGTCGGGGCAGTACCCCGGTGGCTTTGAAATAAGATCTATGAACAGGTCGAGTACTTACTGAAGCACATTTCATTGAGGGAGCTCACTAGTACTCATATGGATGTAGGCCCTCCTGGACCATATACTGCAGAGGTGAAAGGAACCGTCTCATAATGAAGAGAGGTTCCGCGTAAGCTCCTAAACTTCACTAGGTGATGGTCAGTTTGTCGAAACTGCAGAGGTAGAGATCTCCAGACATCAGGAGCCCGCACCGAGAGGGAGCCAGTTTGTTGTGAAAAGTGTAGAGCCTTTTATAAAACTTTGACAGGATTATGCAAGCTTAGTTTACTCTTCAGCATCCTTGGGTGCAGGGGGGACCTCACAGATGGTCGTGTGCAAGTATGGTAGAAACAGTGCTTGTTTATGGATAGGGGCCTTCCACCCCAACACAGCGCAATTCTAATCTGAGGCAGAAAGGTTCAGCCAAGTGTTTGTGGTAATATTACTTTTTAGGGTCCTGCTGGAGTTTCTCTGTGGGCTTTTAACCACACCCACCGCACGCCCATCAGTTCTGTTGGTTTGTAGGCTTGCCTTTTAACAATTGCTTGATTTTATTTGTGAAAGGCATCCATACATCATGCCTTTTCCAGTGCTTAGCCGTCCTCGAGCGTACCGGCCAACAACTGAAAACATACGAGGCTCCATGTTTTCACCATGGTTTCTGGACTACTTTCTCTTTTTATTTCCTATGCAGCCCGACCTTGCTGCACGTTTGCCGATACGTTTGACTGCAAGCAAACTTCTTTTTCATTTTGTGTACTCCTTCACACTCATGGTGGGGCGCTTTAAATTTGCTTGCTTATGTAAAACTGTATTACTTTTCATTTATATTTAATGTGGCAATAAAAGTCTGGTTAGGACTTTACAACGCTAATAGCTCTAAGTCGAGCAAATGCGAGACCCATTGCATTGCAAATGCTTGTTGGAACGTCTTGCTAATATGCTAGGACCCTCAGCTCTCTTGCCTTTGGAGCGTACTTTTGTTTAATTGATAAATTGGGCTGGGATCTGTTTTTTTTTCCTTCTACAGGTCCATTTTCTTTGTAGACTGATGTTTTCAGACGCTTTCTTGAAGACTGCCGTCTCCTGTAGGTTTGGCCGCTCACCTGCACAGTGAAGGTGATTTGTATGAAATACTTATATGCAGCTCTGAGAATTCCTTCCTAAGATTTGAGATCACTTTAGATAAAAAATACTTTAACCTTTCTTGGCAGATCTTCATCACTGTTCATCAGCATAAGCCATTGACTCAGAGAAAGACTCATCCTTGAAGGTGTCCCTTCCCGGTTAGGTCTTCTCTTTCTGACCTCCTGTGTGTACCTCAGGCTCCAGGACCCAGACCTCAGCATCCTTGAAGTACATGTGGCATCGGAGACCAGCAGAGAATTTACTACTGCAAAACTTTCTTCATGATTTAGTCCCATTTGATTCAACATCGTATTGCCAGCCTGTCAAGGAGCAATAATATTGGTTACAGCAAAACGAAAAATGCATACAAGAGGTGCCCACTAAAATGTTTCTGAACAGTGATTCAAGTACCATGGAAACCGAGTTTAAGTACTTCAAAGCGCCTGGATACCCTCCAGGGTTATTAGTTGCGCTTTACAAATCCTGCTTGATTGCTTGACAAAAAGTGTACAACTTTTTTAAGAAGTGAAACTGAATGGACTATAGCAAAAACTAAAAGATATTTTAGGATGCACAATTATGTTTGAGAACTGGCATAAACGAGGATCCCCCTCCCCTATTGAGATCCTTTGTGATCAAGTGAAGGGTTTTAACAAATAAAATAATGACAGGCCCTAATGGGTATACTTACTTCCCCGGGAGCGAATCATTCACACGACGTACACCCTTGTTGACAAGTACACCTGTTAAGACGACTCTGTATGAAAAAACAGAATGAAATATGGTCTAGATAATATTATTTGCAAAGTGCGGGCCACTCCTTGGTTCTCCTGGCTACGTAAGAAAGAGATTGCAGGCCGTTCAAAATACTGCTGCACGTCTATTTATGAACACTCCCAGACACCTCTCTGCCAAACCAGTACTGGCCTTGCTCCACTGGCTTCCCATAGAACAATGTATTAATTTCAAGGCTATTTGTATGGCACATAAAGCCCTCCGTAACAAGGGGCTGTTGTTTCTCAGGAAATGTATAACACCTTACACCCCTCAGAGGGCACTCAGATCTTCCTCCGCCTGCTGGTGAACACCCCTCGGTTTAAGAAAGCAATATGTGGAGGCAGTTCATTTGAGGCTAAAGCTGCCAACCTCTGGCACTCACTCCTTTTGGAACTACGTCAAGAGAAGCTAGAATCTTCTTTTCGTAGGAAACTGAAGACGTTTCTATTCACAGCATAGGCATCTCCTAGTTTGGCGGTCTACTAAAAATTCATTAATCTAATCTAAGTGAAGATGCAAAAAGTGTTCTTATTTATCCGACACAGGGCACAGCTAATTTACAATGCCAGTACTGTGTGCAAAACCGAATGAAGCTTATGTAGAAGATGAGATGTAGCAAAGATGGTGCTCTTAGAGCAGTGATGTGTATTTGAAGGGAATGAAAATGGACAGCAGATTACAAGAAGCTGCTTGTTTCAGGGACAGGACAAACCTTAAAACAAAACAAGCATTTGCAATGCAGTGGGTCTCGCATTTGCTGGGGTTAGAGCTATCAGCGTTGTAAATTCATAACTGGACTTTTCTTGCCACTTAAATTGAAAAGTAAAACAGTTGGCGTAAGCGAGCTGATTCAAAGCGCCATGGCCGCCATGAGCATGAGCGCGAAGGAGAGACACAAAAGGAAAAAGAAGTTCACTCACAGTCAAACGGATCGGCAATCTACAATTATCTATGTAACAGGGGCAGTCTGCAAGGCAGTAACAAAACCGCTCAAAGGAAGGACAAACATAAAGCATTTACCAGTGATAACAAAGGATTTTTGAAAGGCAAGCCCACGAACGAGTGAAAGTGATGGACGTGGTTAAAAACGCACAATTCTTGCAACTGGTCAAAACGCTTTGGCGCTTGTAGTGAAATATGTGTTTTGATCACTGACTTTGTGTTGCACCACTTTGCATTTTAGAGATTTTTGTCAGCTCGGTCATTAGTGAAAAGCAAAACCGCGCTCGACCTAAAAACTTCTGCTGGTTCAAAGCTTTTATGTGTGCAGAAGGAAAGCGTGTGTTCTTTTCTGTACCTATTTTAGCCTTGGTGAGTGAATCATAGTGAATCCCTCGCAGATTGTATGTCAGGTTAATCCCCAAAGTGAATCTACAATGTGCTGGGGGCAGGAGTAGACTGCACAGCTCAGATGTATGGACTGTCTCCATAAAGACTCCTAAGTGAATTGAAATGTCTAACCCAAGCGAGATGTTTGCACATTAGGTGCGGTTCTCTGCGATGTTTTACCAGATTCAGCTATGTCGCAAATAGTTTTGTCTTTGCGCCATTGGAACTCTTGCGATACGAGGATGGTCCATGACCCCTGTAATACTGAAAGAATCCAGCGAGGGGTAGGCCTTTCTGTTGCCTCCAGGATCTAAGGTGAAGGGACCGGCGGAGAGTGAAGGAACTTGCGTGACTGGTGAATAAATCCCTGAAATTGTCCTGTTCATTGTACTTTAGCTCCTTTCTTATTCGCTAATCCTATTTAATGTATGTAAATATTACTCCACATACTAATAGACCTCAGCTGAGTTGTCCAGCCCGTGCTTAAATATCAGATTTAGACTTTTTTTTAAATTAAGCGGTGAGTGGTATAGAGGACTCTTGCTCTGTGAGGCTCTGCCCTGCACAGTGGAAGCTCACCTCTGAAGTTGAGCTTAAAAAACTGCACCTACATCAACTGGTTCATGACTTGCTGTTGACTTCAAGCAGTTTGTGGTGTCCTGTGAAGGTAACACATTGTCCCTCTACAGCAGTGTTTCCCAAACTGTTTGTGGGGAGCTGATTTTGGGTGGGTCCTGAAAGTCCAATAAATAAAAATGCCTCTCAATCCTGTATTTATCTTGACACATTTGCTGACTTCAAGAACAGAGAGGTCAAATGTCAGGCTCTGCTGACAAATTGCTGCTTGTGTTATTTTAACATGTGGATCGGTGACTACAAATCCCTCTTACTTGGCGTCAGAGAAAGAAAAGTTAATAATGTGACAATCTTGCTGAGGTACAGAGCCTGTGAAAGGGAAGGCTGTTTGTTGTCTTTTTATGGAACACACAGCAAAATGTAAATACCTGTAAATGAACGGTATACATTCAGTAATTAGGGAAACAAAAATTAAGCACATTTTTTTGTATTTCTGAAGTGTGATGGAAACAAAGATTTTAATAGACTAGGCAAATTAATTAATGCACAATGATATTTGCTGAAATCTGATCTCCACAAATTATCCTTTGTGTGCGATCTAGTTCTATCGGTAAAATTGTATGTTTGTGCAAATTTAGTGGCCATTTTAATAGAAAATGTGCTGTATGTAAATGACAGTGCGCTATCACGCAATGCTTTAGTTACATTAAAAAAGCACCCGCCTCCCACAAAACAATTCGAAAATACTAACCTAAATTTTACCCTCCAATTTCAAATTCCTTCACTTTTACAAAAAGTTTATTTTTTTCAGTTTTACATGTTGCTTCTTTATTTATATACACCTTAATAATCTGTTAATAATATTGTATTTTCTAAGCATTGGTGTGCCTCCTGATTAGGCATCACGGACCCCAAGGGGTCCCTCGACCACAGGTTAAAAGACACTGCTGTAGGTGATATTTTTCAGCTTTCTTTCAATGGCAAATATTTTCAGTTAGCTGATGGGGTGAACCTCTAATAATATCTTACCCGATTTTTTAAAAGTGCGCTCCTGGCACAGCAGACCACTACACCTGGAAATAACATGTACATGACTTCTGGTTCCTGCTAGTCACACTGTGGCATTGTCTCCAAGTTAACTATTCATTCATCTTGCTAGGAGGCCTTGCTAAATATACTTCGCTAACTATAGATACATTTTGCAGATGCTATGAATAACTTGATTTAAATGAACCCAAGCGAAATATGAGGTTGAACTAAATAAAGGCCCTCTTTTTAAATGCACGTTCGATGCACTCAAATCCCGGCTTCTCCCTCTTGACCAAATGGTGTGATCCTTGGCACATCGCCTTACCTCAATATGGTACCATTCCCTAGGCCATCCATTTTTAGAGCACAGTGAAATGATTCAGTTCAGGATCTGCACTCTGGGAAAACCTCACATATATACAAAATAAGTTTGATTCGCGTTTAATAGCAATACAGATTAAAGGAATAGAGAACCTGACAAACATATGTCATAGATAACCCGTCAGGGCATATGGGGGTGTTCTTGAATGTTTCATGTTAAAGCAAAATGCTAATTTAATAAATAACGCACAGTTTAGTGATGTAACCGGATGCATTTAACAGAGACAATGTGAATGTTGAAATATTTTGTTTTTGTTATTTTAAAGCCTTTATCATATGTGTGCCGTAAAATTCAAGTAGATTTCTGGAGCATGCACATTATGTCTACGACATGTCTTATGCAGCTACATTTCGAAGAAGTTCTTTTTTTGTTTTTTAAGCCTGTGTCTGTGCGCTGCTGTTTGCTAAAGACGGGTGGGCAGGCATCTGCGGGTTGTAGGAAGCTGCGGAGACAGCGCTGGTAATGGGCAGGCAGGGCTGGGGAGGGGTCAGTTGTACTGTTTTCACTGCCGCGCCCAGGGCCCTACTCCTGGCTCTGTCGAGCCCCCTCCCGCCCCCGAGTTCTGTAACATGAAGACCCCGCTGGCTCAGGCGCGCGCTGCTATAACCACGCTCCGGCTGAAATCAAGCCCCCGGCGGCCGGGGTCACGGTTAGGTGCGGTGGTCAGGCTGGGATGCGTTTCAAAGCGCTGCTGGGCTCTGTTTTAAGCTCGCACTTCCAGGCCTTTTATAGGCTTTTAAGGGCTCATTCCATCTCCTTGGCCGGTCCTTCAGAGAGGCCACTGGGCAGATGTTCAAGCCACAAGGGCCATGCTGCATGAGCTCATAAGACTGCACTCTGTGAACTGAACAGCCTCCAGGCGCTATGCTAGCAGCTCGCTCTTCTATAAAGCTTCACAGCCCCGTTTCATGCACTTCTGTTTGCACATTTATAGTGTTTCCGTTTTTAGCCAGTGCTTGTGTGCACTCAGATGCATTTCACTTGCTGGACATGGGCACCTTGTATATATTTATATGCAGTGTCATATAGCGCTACTAGCTCAAGAAGGCGCCGAGGCGCTTTACATTAGTCCGAGTTCTTCACAAAATGAATGTGTGCCAAGGCAGCCTGCATCGCCGTCGTACGTGCAGGAGCAGTGGATGCAACTTGTTTTGTATACATCTGTGGTTGCTGCTGTTTCCTCGCGCCGCAGTACTCACCTCACGGTGTTCTCTTGTGAAGGATGAAAGGCTGAGTGGTCCTTGCAGCTAGCTCACATCTCTGCAGCGGGTGCATTGACCCACTGAGTAATCGGACTGGTTGTTACAAGGTTTTTTAATCCCCGTGCCTGCCAATCCCGTTTTGCCCACAGTTTGCTTGCGTCATTTGTGTAATTGTGTAGTGGGTGTCTGTGACCAGACACAACACTTTGTTCGTGTTCATGCGGGATTGTAGCGCGATGTTTTGAACTGGGCAAACTATTCTAAAATGTGTCATTTATGGACTGTTCTTTTTTTTTTTAGAATTCAGAAAGAACTCGCTGAAATTACCCTGGACCCCCCACCAAACTGCAGGTAAGTCAACAGTCCGGTTGCTCTGTACCCCTTTTTTTTTAATGTTTATCCAAGTTCTCTCTACTTAGTGTTCTGAAAGAAAACAAATTGGTGATTGGCGGTGTAATAATGATATTAGTAATTGCTATACCCATCCGTGATACCTTCTGTATTCTTTTAGCTCTGTCCTTTCCGGTTGTACTGTTTTAATAACTGTTATTGCAATGGATATTATTATATTTAATAATTATGTTACCTGTCGTCTTGCTTGTGACATGTGGGCATGAATATTTCTGCTGCCTAAGGTTGACATGACGCTATTTAGAGGTTTCATTCGCTCCAAGTGCCAAGAACCTCCCCAGTGGGTACCTTTTAAAGTCTTTATGGGAAGGATGAAATGCTGAGTCACCCGTGAGACCACAGTCTTTCTGGCCTTGCTGTGGAGTGAACAATAACCCCGTGTCTCTTGCTCGGTTTAAAAAAAAGTGTTGAATTCCCTTCCCCCGTTGTCCTTTATTGGCGAGGTTTATTTTTGGTGCTTTTGGCCTGTGTGCCAACCATGAGAATTGTTTTGCTTGCAAGTCTCCTGTAATTTTTATATATTTTATCAGACGGCTTTTATCAAGGCCTGATCCCCTTCTTTAAATCTTTTAATGTCCCCCTGATTTAACAATACAAAGTATATATAACAGGTAATTGGATCCTCCTGTGATATTTCTCTTGTGGGAGTTGTTGTCTTTGTGTTTTTATGTTGACCGGTTCTATTTATTTCTCTTTGTTTATTGTTGATCTTGGCATTGTGTTTCTTTCCTTGACATTGCTCTTTGTATCTTTTACGATACTCTTTTGTCTAAGAACTGACACCGTGAGCTTCCCTGATTCCTCGTTCCCTTCTTCTTTGAGCTTTGATATTAGTCAGTGACATTAGTTTGTCATCCCCTGTTGATGTTAGAGCCCTGTACCTAAGGGGCTGGTGAGCGCAGGGTGCACCAGCAGACAGTGAACATTGCGATGGTGCTGAGCAGCGGGGCCCTCACACTGCCAAGTTCATGGGCAGTGCAGGGGCCCCCATGGGACCCCCTGCCAACCGTCTCCGCCAGCCTTTTCGTGGTGGTGCTACTGCCATGAAATGGCTGGTGGTGAGCTAGGTTGTAATCCCCAGGGAGCGCCGAGTGTAGTGCTGCGTTGGCGGATTAGGAACGCCACGTACCGCCAGACCGCTAGGATCCCTGATCCTGGAGGAGCTGGCGGTCCCACTGCGGCCCAACCGCCATGGTTGTAAAATGGCGCTCAGACTGCCAGATTGGCGGTGGCCTGACCGCCATCCACGAGTCTGGCAGTCTAGCGACCGCCCGACTCATAATGAGGGTCTAAATGTGTTCTAGTACACACCGCCCCACTGGATGTTTTTTAACCCATGCTTTTCAAGTTCTCTATTATTCAGGTGCAGAAGGTAAAGGCAATAAATAAATGGTTTCAGTACTATGTTCTTTTTTTAATATCTGTTTTTATTAGATTTTGTAAATATACATGTAAACAAAAAATGCAAACGACATACATGCATTAATGAAAATGCATGGGCCGTGCTCAGCTGTGGTCGTTGCTGATTGCTTGTTACCTCCGTTCCACCTGTGGCCCCTGCGAGTCAGTGCCCTGCGCTAATGCAACTACTATATATAAACGTGGCCAGAGTGCTTACAAGCATCCTTTCCTCCAGTCCCCAGCAGAGCCTTGCACGCGTACACCAATGAATTTGCAGCGGTGTGGTACCTATGTTTCCAGGCCCTTAAGGCTCCATATGTCATTCCTCATCCATGGTCCCGGGTGTGAGGATAGTAGATGTTACCGGTGTCTGCCCCTACATTTTCACTGCCAGCGTTATCCAGATAACCTGTCTATTTTGTGCCCCCCTGTGCGCAGACCCGCCTCTGGTCCAGGGGAGCAGTGGCACAGGCGGCACCCTCGATGTCTCCGGAGCTGGGAGCCACTGCTGAGAAGAGGCTTCAGTGGTCCTGAACTTGTCAGTAGGTCCAGGAGGAGCTGTGCGCATGCGCAGACCTGCCTCTGGTCCAGACAGTGAGACAGGCTGCACCTGAGATGTCTCATGTGGAAAGCAGTCTCTGTGGATGCTGCACAGGCTGTACCAGGAGCAGTCTTGGTTCCTGAGGCTGGCAGGACTGTGTGTCTGGGCTCAGGGCCTGGGGCAGAAGGAAAGGCACAGTCGGACTTGAGGCTGGTTTGAAGTTGGAGACTTTTTGGTGGTTGTCGGTAAAGACCACTAGTGGGAATGAGAGCGAGAAGCTGAGCTGTCCTCCAGCGTAGTCACACTCGGGGGCAGTTTTTTGCAGCTTTTGTTTAGCGCAAACTCGACCCGCAGGCATTGGAGCGCTTTACATGAGCCTCGGTTACTTTACGCAAGGACACATTGGTTTTTGTTAGTCGGGGGAGATTAAGTGATGGGCCCAGAAACACAGGATGTTGAGCCGACGCCGAGACTCGGACCTGTTTCCCCAGCTCCAGAGAGGGTCTTAGGCCGAGTACATGGCAGGACCAGCCCTCGTCTTCTGGTTGAGTGTGATGCTTGCACCCCTGGGCCTCTCCGCTAGAGGTGGGCACGCCTAGCACCGCACAGGCCTGGCTCGGCTCTAGTGTACTGGGGGGTGGCAAGCCGAAATAGAGCTTGGCCCAACGCCCCAGGCACTGCCGACTCCCCCTTAATGCAGTTGTGTTTAAAAATGATCACTTCCAGTAAGCATCACTCGACGCAGTCACTGAGTCCAAAGCACTAAATACATTCTGAATTAATACTTTTTTGATCATTGAAGAATTTTAAAGAGTGCTTATCCTCTGATGGGCAAGCGAGAGGGGTGGGTGAGCTGGTATTTCCAGCGATTACTCGGAACGAAATGAGCTCTGGCAGCTGCGGTAAAGTTTGTTGAAGTGCCCCCAGGGGGTCGTCGGGCCGTGATCTGCCCTCCCACCCCCTTCCCTGAAGGCCCCTTCCAGACTCCTTTGTAAGGCCCGGAGGGCGCCGGGTCCTGGCTGCAGCGCACGCTGGGCTGCTGACGCTGCACCTGATACCGGGAAATGCTCAGGGGGCCTGGCTTCCAGGGACCCCCTCTCCCTGCCCCTCCACTGCCGGCCGTGTGCAACGGAAGCGCGTCAGAGCACTAGATCGGCTATTTTTATTCAAGGTTCTGCAAGTGACCATCATCCTACAGAGAGACGGAGTTCGCGTCCATCTCACGATTTGTACTCGGTCAGACTGCGGCTGCTCGGAGTGAGTCTGGGCAGAAAGGAATAGTTTATAGATAGATAATGTTTGCTGCAGATGACTCGGTCATCAGCCACTCTGTGTCCCAGTTCTGGACATTCCCAGCAGTGCAGTGAATTCTGGGAGCTGTAGTCCAGCTTCATCTTACTGAAACCATTTGGACCGAAGCCCAGGGTCCCACCAGTTACATAAAGAAAAACGCATCTGAGATAGTTATTTTGTTAAATTATTGATACGTTTTTATAAAACGTTTATAGTCATCTAGGTCACTGTAGAGTGCTTGAGCAGAAAGGCAAAGCAGCAGAAAGTGATGAACGAGCAAGAGTTATGGTCCATGGGTGCCCGCATCTGGTATGTTTCTGTTGCTTGGAGGACACCGAGTTATTTGGTGAAATGATGGTGAGAATGCGAAGCAGGCCCTGTGGCCAGATTGTATTCTCACCAGACATTAAACATAGATTCGTGTTACTTTCAGTGCTGGAAATGGAAAGCAATAGTCCAGAAACCCATAAATCAGGGCTCAGGGTGCAGTGGAAAGATGGGGCGGAGTCATGAAAAGCAGATGTATGTATGTATACAGTATTTCTATAATGTAAACTGAGGCCAAAGGCAACGAAGCAGAGCCTCACAGCCAACATGTACATTTATTTAAAAAAAAATCCCCTGTAAAGAAATTGCAACAAGGCCATATGTGACCTCAAAGGGGATCTAGATTGCTTAATTGGCCACAAAGGGACCGCATGTAAAATATCTTACGGGGTTAAGGCACCTGTTGCAGACATCTGCGTGCCCAGCATTTTTCAGGGGCTAATAATTAATAACTCTGGTGTTCAATGCACTTGCTTTGGACAGCTGTGTACTGTCCAATCACAGTTTTGACTCAGAAAGTAGCATAGAGGGTAAATGTGCCAACTGCAAAGCACACCGGGTAACGTGCATTTTATGTAGAGGGCTCAGTGGGTTACTGCCCTGCACAGAAATCATTTTGTGCCTTGCATTTCATTTTAATGTTTCTACTATAGGACAGTGAGCTATAAAACAGCATCGAGGAGCTGCACGCAAACTGCAAGACATGGGTTTAGAACATTGTTGTTTTTTTATCCTCCATCATTCATCATTCTAAGGTTGCTGAAAGGGGTTCCTCCGGGTAGCAGTAAAGACCTATTAGTACAGACAACCCCAATCAGTGTAGCATTTTAAATCTCAACCTTGTGTTTCTCCAAGCCACGCACTATTAAAATATAACACCAATCAAACTGGAGCATATGTGACTTCTACTGCTTGTACCCTGACTGCCTAATGTGACATTTCCTGTACATTGAGTTACACAATTCTTTGCCTCTGCAGGGAGGAGGGAGTGGTGTATGTGTGTGATGTGCTCTGAATCCCCACATTGGGATAAGCAACAATATGAAATAAAGTAAATAAAAACACCCTGTAAGTGCTAGATAACTCACTCTTAGTATAATTAGCCTTAGAGATGCATCTGACATTCTTACAGTTCATGCACATCTCTTACAAAGGAGGTTGAACAAAGTAACAAACCTGCCTCCAAGTCATAGTTTCTCTCAAGAACTTGAGAACTGATTACAAGTTATGTGCCTTTGTGTCCAACTCTTGCTTTGGCATCTAAGAGTTAGGCTCTAAATAGCTGCCATACTTTTGGCTTTAATAAAAGGAGGGCTGATGACCCTTTAAATCAGGCTTTTGCAGAGGTCCTGAAGTGCCGCTTATGAAGTATTCCAGTCCCTTTTCTACGCGCCAGAGAAGCCCCGTCTTTCACAGGGGTCCTGGGATTGACCCCCGAAAGAGATCTTTGAAAAATGGTGGCAAACAGTGCATATTTCATGAAGTGGCAAGGCGTCCCGGTTTTGCCGGGACAGTCCCGTTTTTTTGCCATCTGTCCCTACAGATTTCGGGACATTTTGCTCATGTCTAGGTTTTTAGAGAGGGTCAACTTTTTATGTTTTTCACAACAAGGGATAGTGATAAGCTGTTATATGAAAGCAATTTATCTACCAGGCATAATACTAGTTTTAAAAATTGCATTTTATTTATGTTCTTAGTGCCTTTCTTGTGAGTCTGAGCTGATAATTGCTGTCATTCTGTGCACTCAGTTAAAGTAAAATTGTAGCCCTTTTTTAATTTACAGCATAACGTCCCCCAAAGGTATTCTAAGAGCTATATGTTTTCCCAGCAGTTAGAAAATCTGGTTATGCAAGCATTGAATCAAAGAGGGCTCTTTTTTGCTTTTTCTTTAATCTTCAAGATGTGCCCTGCTAAATCTGGGTGTACCATGTGCCGGGGATTCATCTACTGATAGGGTTGTCTGCATGTGCTGGTGCCAGAGCACCAGAGGTGATGGGATGAATGCTTGCAAATAGTCTAAACCGGTGGCAATCACTCAGGATAGCATTCCAATCCATCATTTTTCAACAACTGTGCCACTCTGGACACAGGTCCTGCCTTATGCAAATAAGAACAGTTGCTTGAGAACAGTCACTCCCAAAGTGTGATGGCCCTTGGAGGATGAAAGTGGAAGATGCGAGCTCTGCCGAGTCACTCCTGAAATCCTGCTCTTGGTGTTTACCTTCTGGTGCCAGCTCACTGATGCCCAGCAGGGCATGCCTGTATTTGTTGCTTGGGCATGGTGCCCAGTTCCTTACAGCCATGGAGGAGGATCACATTACTGCAACATTTGCCTCACTTCCGCGGCATGAATAGTTTGCTTCAAAGAACCGGAGGGCAGAGGACAATGGATGCTAGTTGCCTCACTTTGGTCCAGGAATCAATCAGTCATGATTTATAAAGCATGGGAAATCACCCGTAAGGGTCTCTAGGCGATGAGACTGTGTCACTTGGAACCTTGGGAAGAGGTGGGACAGGGTAGGTGAAGCCTGTGCTAACCAGGCGGGTGCTTCCCAAACAGGTGTGGATTTTAATGTGGTGCCACTAATGCCCATTAGAACCAGATGGGGGTCATAGGACTGTGAGATGCTTGCTTCACTCTGATCCTAATAAACCAACTGTTAGAACCCAGTGAGGACCACAGCACTCTGAGATGCTTGGCACATCCTGGCCCCAGTAAACTTGCCCCTTAGAACCTGACGCGGACCTCATCTCTCTGGGACGCTTGCCTTCCTCCGGCCCAAATAAATGCGTTCCTTAGAACCTGATGGGGAACACAGGACTGGGGGATACTTGCCTTTTTCCATCCTCTATAAACCAATCCCTTAGAACCCTGGGAGAGCTTTGGACTGTCAGATGCCTGACTTCCTCCAGGCTCGGTAACCGTGTCCTTTAGAATCTGACGTGGCCCCAGGGGTGCTTGCCTCTCCCCAGCCCCCATAAAATCATCCCTTAGATCCCGATGGATAGAGCTAGACTGTGGGACGCTTATGTCCCCCAAGTCCCCATAAACCTATCCCTTGGAGCACAATAGACAGTGGTGCTGGACTGTGGGATGCTTGCCTTCCTCTGGCCCTAGTAAACTTGTCCTTTAGAACCTGATGAGACCCCCAGAGCAGGGAGTGTGGGATGCTGGCGTCACTCCAGCCCCAGTAACTGAGCAGAAGAGCGCAGGACTATTGAATGCTTGGTTCCTTTAAAACGCACATAACAGGGCTTAATTTGCAACGGTGGTTTCCGGTGCTTGGCACTGACACTTATTGGTCAACACAGGCCCTTATGATAGTCTGCCACGTAGTGGAGCTGTTTGTCTATTTTAGAGGCAAGCACAATAACAGTTTGTTCATTCAGTATACCTTACAATACTAATACCTGCCTTCCAAGCCATGGCCTGGAACAGTCCGCATTGTCACACTTGTGGGGTGTGATGGTGAGTAGCTGTGTGTGCCATGGGCAGCGTTGGCAGGGGCAACGTGTGATGCAGGCTGCAGTGTCCATCCGCGAACGGCCCTGGCACTTACTGTTCCAGAAATTAAACTCTGGTACATAGGCATTTCTTGGCACAGAGCGATAATTTCTTGAAAATGAATTAGTTTCCCTTATCACCCAAGGATGTTCAGGGAGATGAAACGCCTTTATGCCTTGGTACCCAGAAGAGCTCAGGTCAGGGGATGTTTATCCGGAACGTCTCTTAGAAGCAGCTCCAGGGGGCAGGTTAGTGGTTGTAAGCCTGAGTATTTTTTATACTTCTTATGCCTGAGGAATTGCGGGTTCAGTGACGTGTCTCATGAGCACTCATTATTTATGGAAATGGTTTATAAAACACCAGCTTCAGATGGCAGTAAAGTAGCAGAACACAATTACATTGCCAACAAATACATCATTTTCACAGTGCTACTTCAAATACCTCTGAGTCATTTCTATTCACTTCTGCATTGTTTGTCGAACGGGCTTGTCTTCGCCTTTAGTTTCCACTCACTGCCTTTCTTACAAACTCAAGTGCAAACACGAGGCCTTGTTGTAGTGCTCCACTCTGTCAGGAATCCAAGAGGCTGCTAAGTATTTTTGTCAGGACAGTGTTATTCACACTTGAATACTGATTCATTAACTCGATGTATGGCTTCAGATTCGTGTCAAGAGTACTTGCTCTGATGACACATTTTCGATGACTCAAGGGCTCTCTCCGGCTGCTTCTCCCGTGTCTCCCATGAGTGTCCCTTTTGTTCACCCTCCCCTTCCGCTCTCTTCTGTATTGGGGTTCCTCCTCGCCCTCCTGCCCAGGCAACGTTGTGCAGGCAGGGCCACTTGTGAACTCTGTCTGTGCAAAGGTTCCACCTCATTAGTAACAGCTTAATGCTCAAATACAATCATAGGCAATTGAAAGGTGACCAGTCGACTTTGGAGAAGGGCCCTCCACTGTGCGGCAAGATGTGTTGCCAACTTTTTCGTAACTTTTGACCCGTTCGATCTAAAAACAAAATTTGTTTTTGTTAAAATCTGCAAATTATGCGGCATATGATGGAATACGTGGCAAATGCGGGAAGCCCATACTTATGCGGAAAGCGCTGCAACATTGCATAATTTCAGAGTCCCTGTTCATAGGTTACCGCGCAGTAAGTTTGAAGGCAGAGTAGAGCTGCTCAGCACTGATTGTGTTACTCAAGTTGACAGTGAACACTTGGTCAATTCTCAAGAGCGGCTGGTTTTGTTACTGGGATATTTTCTAGTCTCAGGCTGCTGTGGCGTTTCCAGTGCTTGTTGGGAGAGGGGGGGGGGGGGGCATTCACCTCTCTAGCAGCCCTGTCAGACAATATTGTGCTTCTTCATAGAATTTCTCTAGCTGCTTAGAAATCGGGCGAATTTGGATTTTTTGTGCATCACTGCAAATCATCAGTTTGTTGGAGAGATGTGTGTGTAAGGAGGCGAAAATAAAAGAACACAAACATTCCGAATGATGTGGAGTTGTCCAGTAATATGTGTCCTGTGGTCATCCTAAGGAGAACAGCCGTAATAAAAGTGAGAGAGGGCGAGAAGGGAGCAGATGTTTCAATTAACAGAAAGGAATGAGAGATTAAACATTTATAGCTGTTGTAGGGGTGAAGGATCACAGAGGCAGATGAGATCTGAGGAAGTTACTATACAGAAGCAAGAAACGTTGATGATCACGAGCTGAAATATAAGGCATGAGATAGAGGAATATGTGAAGACACAGAGAAAAAACAAGTTCTGTTTTTTTTTAGGTTGAGTTTGACTGGGGTGGGGTCGTCCAGGCGTCCCTAACCGATTCAAGCAGAGACTTGTGCCTGAAGTGTGTGAGGAAAAGTAAAACGATTTTAAGAGATGTCTGTACAAAAGTTGGACTCGAACCAAAGTAAGATATAACAGAATAGTGGAGATGAGGAAACAAATAAAAAACACAAAACAGCCACGTAAAAAGGAGAAACCGGGGTCCTAGCACTGAACGTTTTCACAAAACTGAGAATGTGAGATCAGGTAGAAAAGAATGAAACCAAGTCTACTGAGATGAGAACAAAGTTAATCTTTTTGTCACATCTGTGATGGTAGAAAAAAATACTAGAACTCTTTCTCGAGAATGAACAGGACAAAAACTTGATTGTCCAGGAGAAAAGGGAAGAGAAATAGAGTGGAGATTGGAAAAGTCAATGGAGTCAATTGATAGGATCTGGAGGCCTCCAGACAACTCACACTCCCCCCACCAGAAATACACAGACCGACAAACTTAAATCGTTGGAAGTGGTTTTTATTTAAACATTAACAAACATCTTATAACTTTAAAGCAAACTAGTTATACCCAGTGTAATGGGTATTCGTCCCACAAACATTTATCATATTTACATTTATCATATTTACATGTCATGAGAGTTAGTGACCATACATCAATTCTGACAGGATCCCTTCCTGTCCTGAACCCCCATTGGACCACACAGGTGACCCATATCTCACATGTATCCATAGGAGGGGCGGTTACCCTGACTACACCGTACCTTGTCCCCATGCTTCGGGTTCCGCCCCCCTTCCAAACACCAGTCAGACTCGGGGTGTAACGGGGCGGCCAAGAGCTAGAGCCCCATGTTCCCCCCAGCGATCTGAGCTCCCTTACCCCTTGATCTGGTGTGCACATCCGCTGGTTGGCTCAGAACTTCAGGATCCTATCCCAGGTGTCCTCCCGGGGGCCGAAACTTGGGGACCCCCCGTTGCTTCTAGTCACATTTATATCTCAATTTCCGCCACGAGGGCGACCAGGGCCCAAAAGGTCCTTCGCCCGCCCCACCTAAAAACAGACTACGAGCGAAACACCACATGTCACGAATGAATTGATTAGTCCCCGCATCAGATAAATGCACCTGGTCCTTGTGAGACATGTGGGAGCCCTTTAAGAGTTTGTGGGGGATGTTCCATAATCGCCCAGGGCCCGGGCAGAGTTTGGCCATCTCAGCGTTAAGCTGGCGTACTGAAACATTGATAGTCCTTGATCTGATCACTGTGCCCCATTTGCGTCGTGGCACCATGGGGGACCATGCAATTGCTGCATTTGGAAATTGTTTTGCCAACCTAGTGATCTCTAAGAATACTGTTTCTCTTAGAGTCCTGCGGCCCAATCGCACCAAGTCGTTGCCTCCTAAATGAATAATGATAAGATCCGGGGACTGGAGCCCCGCACATCCTTTCGCCACATTGACCAAATGCTGTAGTTGAGTGATGCCTACTCCACCAATTCCACACCAGCAGAACGCCACACCTTGCACCATCGCCGGATTCGACCCACGGAGCTGTTGCACCCGGTACGCCGCCCGACGAACAAATGAATGCCCCAGAACCCAAACTACACGTTGAGACATTGCACTGAAATGAAAAGAAAAGAGCGTGAGGAGATCACATACTAGCACCAGCGCTGCCATTATACCAATTCGGGCCTGATGTAACGTCTGTAACACTCCGATGACCACCGCCCGATGCCTTTTACTGCGGTAGCCGACAGGCCAGCAGCCGCCGCCAGTGTGGCTGCCCCTATTCTAAATGAATGGGAGGAGTATCCTTTTTGATCCACCCCTATTGTCTTCAGGGCCAACTTGAAGACCTCCAAGAATTGGTAGCGCGATAGGCAGTCCCCGTTATGGTGTATGAACAATGCGGACGAGCCTGCTGGAGGGCGGACCGTGAGGTATCTATTCGTTAAAAACACTGGGCATAGAGGGGATCTGGGTGCGGAACTGAGTGTGATGCGCACTCCCTTCTTAAGCTGATCCGTTTTTGATTTGCGCAAGACTATAGAAAGGAACCATGTGCCGACTGTCACGTCACCTCACTGTAACCCACCCACGTGGTCGCCCTTGGAGGAGCCCACCAATTCACTGATGCGGAAGGCCCCATAGAAGGCCACCGTGAACGCTGCGGAAAATAAAGCTGACTCAGCTTGAGACGAGCAGACGGCTGGGAGTGCACGCAAAATGTTCTCCAGCAGGGCTGCGGTAACGGGGCGCCTACCATCTGCACTAACATGGGCCACCCTGGCCCAACCCGCTAGGGCCCGCTTTATAATAAAGGTGTTCAAAGGTGCCTCAAGTTTTCTGATCTTTGCGAAAAAACGTATCGCCGCCAAATAAGCTTTTGCACAAGACACAGGGCGCCCCAAGATTTTAAGATGCTGCAGGAACGCGCAAACCGCGGACTCAGTGAATATTTCGGAAATATGCTGCGTCTGTAAGAACCGTCTGTAATGGTAGAAAACATTCTCAGAAGCTTTCTTAGTGCGTGGTGCTAGAGATGTTGCTACTAAATCAGGGAGGGCGGGGCACCAATTCTCCACAGAGATTCTGGGAACTCCGTCATCTTCTCCATCGCCCGGGGGTGATACCGCAGAAAATTCTGCATTAATGAGCGAGACAGAGCGTCAGCTGCGTTGTTATGAACCCCAGGCAGGTGTTTAACCCTGAAAGTAATGTTGTGTTGCAGACAAGCCAAAATCAGGTGTATTAACAGGCGCAGGACCAGAGGGCATGAAGCCCCCTGACGGTTAATAACTTCTACTACCGCCATGTTGTCGGACCAAAAGATTACAACCCTGTTCTTCAATTCTTCCGCCCAGATATTTACGGCTACCGCAATAGGGAATAACTCCAAAAAACCCTGTGTTCTTGGTCCAATTACGGGCTCCCGCACGCATCCGGGCGCTGCAACAGGTAAAGAAGGACGAGCCTTCTTGGGGGGGCTCTTAAATAGACGCCCACCTGATTGCGGCGGACGGATGCGGCCAGAGGCCAACGCGGACCCAACGTCTGTCCCCCTGAAGTACTTCCGCCCTGACACCTCGCGAGGCGCGGGGGCGGAAGTCCGGCCGGCCCTGCACACCTCCGGTGCGACCAAGGGGAGTGCTGGGCCTCGGAGGCACGGGCCACGCCCCCCCACTTTGGGGAGGGCGTTTTACCCTATATCGTTTTTTTTTTTTAAGAAGAGATAGAACTGCATATTTGGTGTCAGTGAAATGTAGAATAATATAAAGAGGTAAAAAAAATATGAGGGTGATGTGTTTTTTCAAGTCCCCTAATAATCATGGCCCGGTAGATTCTACTCGGCCCTGGAGTAAGCACAGTGTGTAGCAACTTACCCGCTTGAGAGGGAGAAACAGGCACGGTGGCCCACATAAACCCCGCTACTTACCTTAGAACCTGGAGACCAGCAGACGGCCCTTGCCCCAACACCCGCAGACCGACACAGCATGTTTGTTTCATTGGAAGAAATGTATTTACAACAATGAGATTAAAATTAAACATTACATCAATAACTTCATAATATTTCAATAAACATTTAATCAATTAAGTCCTAAATCATTCTGACACCCCAATATGAAAGGATTCCTCCGCGTCCCGAACTTCTGTTGGACCACACAGGTAAACCGTACCTCACCTGTATCCCTGGGGGGGGCGGTTCCCCACACTTCACCGTCCCTTGCCCTCGTGCTCCAGGTTCCGACCGTCCCCAAACACCAATTGGCTGTGGGGGTATAACGGGCGGCCAGGAGCCCCATGCCCACCCCAGCGATCTGGGCTCCCCAACCCCCAAGCTGGTGTGTACATCCGCAGGTTGGTTCAGGACTGCAGGATCCTACCTCTGTTGTTATCCAGGAGACCCTGCCTTGGGGACCCCTCTATTGCTTAGGGTGACTTTAGTATCTCCTCTCTAAACCTAAAACTAGGGGATGGGAGGGAGGGATTACGCTGACTCTGGATCCAAGATCCAGCCGACGCTGCACACAGGAAAAGGGTTGACCCTCTTCTGGGGGGGCACTTATGTACCCCCCCAATGGATGCAGCGCCGGCGGCCGGATCCGGAAGTGACGTGGCCCACGCGACCCTGGTGGAAGGCACTTCCGCCCACTCGCCTTGCGAGGCGAGAGGGCAGAAATACTCAAGGCCAGCCCAACGCACGACTAGTGCGTAGGGCTCAGACCGCGGCGGCCCTGGGGTCTAAAAGCCGCGCCACCCATTGGGGGGGGGGGGGGCACACTACCAGAATATGAAACCTATCTGGCTTTGATCAAATCATCTCAGAGACTCTCAGGAATACTTAATATTTTAGTTGCTTACTGGAACACGTGTCCCCCCCAAAGGATCCGCAGCAAGAAATCTACACTGTTCTTTAAAATGGCTTTATTAAGATAAGAAAATATCTAATCCTGTTTTGGGGCAGAATCTATACGAAGCAAAATAAAGACAAGGTATGTAAATAATATACTAAATTGGCAACATAATAGTTGACAGTCTTTAATGGAACCTTTGTTGACGGCCTTCTTCCCTGGTCCTAGCCAATGACTGCGTTAGTACCAGAATCTTGGCAAAAATGGGGCTTCCTAAATGGTGCCCAGTGATACCTCCTCGTCCTTAGCACGTTTCCAGTCCCTCGTCTCCCCATGGGCAAGGCCAATCCTCGCCCCTGTTTTGTTGATAGTCTCACAAGAGCCAGGTGGCAAGCAGGGGAGTGCTGCCTTGGCACAGAATGTTTGATCTAGATGCTCCTTCTGGAATGTCTGAAGCGCCTCGCTCCCTGAGAGACTCTTGCAGGCGCTTTATGTAATATTCACCAAAATTATTTCATGGCTCTAACCTGCAGTCTGTGATGTGTGGTGAGAGCACATTCAATCAGTTTGACTTTGTTTTTCTGTAAATGTCTCAGTAAATGAATATATATCATGTGAGCTAGAAGTATACTGTCAAAGAACAACAAAAAGTGCTATACTGTAAGAGCAAATACACATAAATGCAATTATATATGTTCATCTATATGTGAAGTCTTAGGCAAGCATGAGCTTATCAAGCAAATATGTTGAGAGAGGGAAATCAAAGTCAGAAATAAGGCAAGGCATATCATGTAATTAGTACTGTGTTAGTCTGGACACTTACATTTTACAACTAGATGAACAGATGAAGGTGAGAGTGAAACTATCAGGGACCTGATTCCCGAAGCCATATGGGTGTGTAACTTTGGCCTGAGCGTTCAAGAATAGTTTTTTTACTCAATAAAGTATTTACAAGCCATGAAAATTGTCGTGTCAGCAAATCTACTCGCAAGGGACTGAAGCTTGTAGGAACTTGTAGTTGCAGGGCTGGGATGCTCCAGGAGTTTGTGCACACTCAGAAAATTCACTAACTTTTCCTGCCCTGGAAAATGCAGTTAATTTACTCCCAGCTGAGGCCAGAGTAAAACTTTTTCCAGGGTGGGAGGAGACACATCCTTTTCTTAAAAAAAAAAAAGTGGGTTCTAGGTGAGTTTCTAATTGGGGGAAAATGTTTCTCCTCTGGAGAAAAAAATAAAAACGTGTTAACAAGTGATGGAGGAAAAGGTACTAAACATTGCTACAAAAAACTTATAATAAATAAATGAGTAACGCCCAGATATGACCAGAAAAGAGGGAAGAATTATTCAAACTAAAAATGCTAAGTCACCTGGGAGTTGTCTGGGTTGAGGGAGCCCATATTATGTTTTTAATTTTATGTATGCTGATATTTAAAAAACACGAGCGTGAAGGTGGTTATGTGATATTCTCCAATGACAGCCATCTCTAGTAAGGCCAGTCATGTGACCCCGTCTGCCCAATCCTGTGCCACCATCACTCACCAGCGACGATGCTTCCCGAATGTGGGGTTTGAGACCTTTTGTGACATCTTTCACCGGAGGGCGCGTTTCTCGTGGTACCCCAGGTCTGTACCGCCACGTGACCCACTAGATAGTCCCTGCAACCCTTGCTGTGCTCATTGTTACTAGGCAGTAATGACAGAACTCACCCGCAGTAACGTCACAGGCTGCCTCTGACCTTGAGGGAGCACCTTACTGCATTGATTTGTATTTGTGTAGCGCTTTCTCGTCGCTCGCGAGGCGCTTGAGAATATTATGGTTAAAAATGATAAGGCAATAGCAATACCTAGGTCCTTAAGAAATTGTATACCGTATTCATAAACACGTGCAAATCTACAATTTGCAGTTGACACATTTTTGCTGATTAAAAAAAATCCTTAGCAAGTAACCTTGACAAGTATAGATTAACTTGTGTACTTCTTGGTCCTCCATTGGAGTACACTCATGGCATATGTGTGAAAAAAACACAATAATTGTAAAAATAGTCAATGAGGCAAATATTATTCCCCAGGGAAGAAACCCTTTGTCTACTCTCGGGCAAGTAGTCACCATGCCCCACCCTTTGAATCTTATTCCAGCTTTCTCAGCAGAAAATGATTGTGCAGTTCCAATGCAGGGGAAAAAGCTGCAAAATGTTTACGAAGAGTTTTAAAAGTTCTGAGTTTTTGGAAGTTTACTGTACTTTGCATGCCCCCTGCAGTTCCTGATAATGCCCACATTCCCACACCTCCTCTGGTCATGGCTGTGGATAACTTATGGTGTGTCCAGATTGTGGGCAGGAGTACGTCCAACATGTGTGCTTACATGTCTACTCGTGTGAAGCAGGAAAATTCCGTGTTAGGTTTTTTGTACAACGTAAAATATTAGACTCAGTTTCTCTTGATAGTATGTTTCGCTTTACTAACCTCAATTGTACTCGTTTAATAATAAAAAAATAAAAAAATGGAAAGGCAGCTTCAGCCCTGATTTGGTTTCAAACATGAGTTGATAGGTTGCAGACAGACACACCAGGCCGCTGACCCAGCGAGTTAATTGACCTGGTTGTACCGCAGCCATCTTAGGATGGGAGGAGGAAGGGCTGATGCATTGCTGTGTACGCTGGGAAGCCATCTTTTTAACACTAAAGGGGGCCATCCAGTGAATGACGTCACAGTAGGTGTCAAAGCCCCCAGCTGACGTCATCAACCAAAACAACATTCGAAGATGCTGATTGTTAGTGACGCGGAACTGGGTAAAGAGGGCAGCTTTTTCCTTTTAAGTGGGGCTTTAGTGGTAAACCGGAAGAGAACTATTAAAAAGCATCTTATTATACCGTTTGCGCGGCTTCGGGTTCCCTCCTGCTTCAGTTGGTTGCTATGTAGCACAGGCTGGCATTCTGCCGAGAGAAAACCCCGCAGCGCTGTAATGTTTCTCGCCTTTGTGATGCCAGCTGGAGTTGTCATAGGGTCAGTGGCATTAAATTGAGCAGATTTACAAGGGGCCTTTGCACATCTTTACAGCTCATTCCCCCCCCAACCCTTTCCCCCGAGCCTGAGCTGCTATTCTGAGCACATCCTTCCTTTGAAGAGCTGGTTTTGTACCTTGCAGGGGGTTTTAACAAATGCAGGGATGCTCGTGCCCGTGAGGTGCCATCTGGGACCCAATTTATGAAGTCGGCTATTTTAATTCCAATTCAGCTGGGCTCTAGTGCCAGCGTTCCTACATGACCGCACAGTGTGATCCTGGGCACATTCCTCCATTGCCCTGTGCATCGGTTCATTTGTGTGTCAAACATTATGAGCACTTCGAAGCAGGCTAAATGCAGGTACTTTGCTTTATATACACGTTAGTCCGTTTTCTTGGAGGGCCTCTTCCACAGAGATTCTGCAATGATTTTGACATGTTTCTGGATGGAGGTACCTTCTCGTGCGCATTTCTCCCAGCTGCTTTCTTGTGTCATTGCCCGAACTCTTCTCGCGGGGATTAGCTTTTCTTTTTTTTCTTCTAAAAGGTGTATTGAGTTTTTAGTAAATACAAGAAGGAGAGAGCTCTCCATACAAGTGATAAGATAACAGAATGTGGACTCATGGACACAAGCAGCAAAGCCATGGCAGTCACATAGTCATCAAAGACAAATCACTCCTAGAATAAAGTTTTGATGTTTATATCTAAAATAACATGATAATCTCGCCCTACAAGACTCGGTTAGGTAGAGTAAGGGGTATTTAAGTGACTTTGAAGAGCTTTATAGTGTTACAACTTTTTGGTACTTATGTCTCTATACACTGATGTAAATAGAAGGGAAAGAGACCTACATACTGAGCTCAGTGTCTGAGGCAAAAGAAGGCATGGTCACTACTGCTATTTCACCGCCCCAAAGCAGACTCCCTTATGATAATTTATTAACAGTATGATTTACCTTAACAGTACTCATTTTACCGACCTGTGAAGGATGCGAGCCTGAGCTGACCAACTCAAGTCTGCATCACCCTCCCAACCCACTGATCGTTCGTACCTCACATGCTAAGAACATGTTACCGCGGCGTATGTTGGTGGCATGCTTCCCTTCTTATCGTTCATTTTACTACTTCTTCCAAGTGTAGGATATTTGGAGTCACCCAGCCCTTGTTTGGCGACATTTGAGCCCCTGGATATGGATACAGAATCAAATGACTTCTTACAGCTTTTGAAACAGTATGTGTGTGATGTGGGCTTCTCAGAATGCATTGATGTCACCAGAAGTTAAAGCCTTTCGGTGGGCTGACTATGTTAAATGCAGCTAAACAGCCCCGAGTGGCTACTTATCTATGCAGAGTGGACATCCTACACAAAACAAGCCTTGGTAATTCCATTGAGTCCAGCTTGTCTGTAAAACTTGCAGCAGGCACTGTTGATCCATGCCAAACTGTGCGCAGAAAATGTCGCCACTTTATCTCTGACCTGGGGCCAATTACCCAGTGTACACACCCGCGATGTGCCATAGGTCTGTATTCTGAACCTGCTTAGCGCACCTGTAGCCAGGTGCTGAAAGGAGATGGGGCTACCTAGAAAATACACTGACCTCAGGAGTTGTTGTTCCAGGAAGTGGTCTCACACCTTCTCCTTCTCCTGGTTCCAATGGTTTTGGTTATATTTGTTAGTCTGCTCTGGTGTAATGTTCTGGGTGTAATAATCCAGAGTGTGTTGAATTTGGTCACCACAAATGGAACCTGTTTATAGATCTTCTCTGTTGAGTTTTGTTAATTCCCTTATTTGGTAGACTTTATATATAAAACCTGCACACATATTTTAATGCAACACAGTGATTTATTGTGACTACTCGGTTCTGTTTGTGACTTGTAGGTCAGCTCCTACCGGCACTGCTACTAAGCGCTACATAGCGCCTGCAGCCAAGTGCCTCTGCTGCCCCTGTCTTGCTGTTCTGCTGCTGCCTACTTCATGCCCCCGCCCTCCCTGCACTATTCCTCCTTTATAAAACTTTTTTTCTTGTTTGTCCCTGCTCGGGACCCCCCAGTCCTGCTGCCGTTTTTCTTGCCTTGCTCCTCCCTCTACCCCACCCCCTAGGACCTACTTAATGGCTGCGCGACCCCATTGAGCATGCCCCTCCAGTTCCTACCGGCACTGCTGCTAAGCGCTACATAGCGCCTGCAGCCAAGGACCTCTGCTGCCTCTGTCTTGCTGTTCTTCTGCTGCTCCCTACTTCAGGCCCCCCACCCTCTGGACCTCTGCTGCCTCTGTCCCCATCTTTCTGTTCTGCTGCTGCTGCCTACCTCAGGCCCCACCCTTCCTGCACTCTTCCCTCTTTTTTCCATGTCTGTCCCTGCTCAGGCCCCCCACCCCGGCGTACCACCATTGTTTTTCCTGCTTTGCTCCCCTCGACCTCCCCGGCACCCCAGGACCTACTTAATGGCGGTCGCTGTGCGACCCTTATTGAGCAGGCCACTCCAGCTCCTACTGGCACTGCTGCTAAGCGCTACATAGCGCCTGCAGCCAAGGACCTCTGCTGCCTCTGTCTTGCTGTTCTTCTGCTGCTCCCTACTTCAGGCCCCCCACCCTCCCTGCACTCTTTCCGCTTTTTTTTCTATTTTTCCTGTTGTCCCCGCTGAGGCCCCACCCAGTCTGACCGTCGTTTTTCCTGCCTTGCCCCCCCCATCCCTGCTCCCTGCACCCCCAGGACCTACTTAATGGCGGTCACTGCATGACCGCGTGCCACAGGCATGCCAAAGGGAAGCCCTTCTGCACCCATCTGCGCCTGGACTGCTCCCAACTCCAGGACCACTGGATCTGCAACCGGGCACCAGTATTCCTCCGACGAGATCAAGAACCTATGCCCAGAACTCCAGCTGTAGCACAGTCTCGCCTCGACCCGCCAAGGGCCACAACTGCCATTTCTCCTGCAACATTGCAACAGCCACAATCTTTACCCAGCACACCCCCAGCCGGAAACCTCAACGCCACTGCGTACTACTCAAGTCTGATCTCTCTGCAAGCACACCATAGAAATCTGGGACACCATCACCACCCCTGCACCCGCCACTATGTTCATCACTGAAACCTGGCTCACCCCCGCTTCTGCATCAGACATCGCCACCACCACACCCCCCGGATACAAGATGATCCACCGTGACCGCCCCAACAGCCACAGTGGAGGCATCACCATCATCAACAAGGACTTCCTACACTGCACTGCCTCGGATAACAACACAATGGCAATCATGGACCACCTCAACTTCCTGATCAAACCCGACGCCAAAACCACCATCAGAGGAACCCTCACCTACAGACCCCCTTGCCCCTACCACAGCCTCTGCAACTCCATACCAGACTTAATTGCCCCCCTGGCAATCGACTCCAACCACTACATCTTCCTTAGCGATTTGAACTTCCGCATGGAAAACCCGGACGACACTAACTCCGCCTCATTCCTCGAAAACTTGATCATCATTGGCCTCTCTCAGCTGGTCACCTCCCCCACTCACAGCGCAGGACACACACTATACCCCATTTTCTCCTCCAGAGACAGAGCCAAGTACTCCCACACCTCTGATGTAACATGGACTGACTCCATCATCCACTTCACCATCAAGGGACTGCCTGGCGCCCCTACGAGACCCCCTCCATCATCCCCCACAGCAACTGGAGCAAAGTCACTGAAACACCCTGGATCGCCACCCTCAAAAACTAGACCATTCTTCGCAGAAACCTTCTACTGCTGCGTGCAAAACTTATCCAACTGGATCTCCTAAGCAGCCGACACCATCGCCCCGCCGAAAAGAACCACCAGTAGCAAGCCCAACAAGCAAACCAAACGGTTCACCCCATAACTTCTGACCCTCAAACGGCATTGCAGGAAACTAGAAAGACACTGACTCTCCAACAAGACCACCGCCAACTTCGACTCCTTCAGGGCTGCACTAAAAAAATACCCCTACCAACTCAGAGAGGCCAAGAAAGAAGCACTCACCTCCCGCATCGAGGCAAATACCAACCGCTCCAGAGAACTATTAAGCATTTTCAGACTTTTCTTGCCCGACCGCCACAGAGAACACAATTCACCCCTCCCAAGCCATCTGCGACATGCTATTGGACTACTTTCTCCAGAAGATCGCCAACATCTACAGCAACTTTGCCCCCCAACCCACTGACCACGACCACCCCTACACCCCATCTTACCATTCCCCCGCCCTCACAGGATTACCAAATGGAAGCCACTATCTACTGAAGACACCATCTCTATCATGGTCACCATCCACTCAGGATCCCCCAAGGGCCCCTGCCCACACTGCTTCTGCAACCTAGGAGGAGAACCAATCAGATCCCCCCTCACAGAACTCTTCAACACCTCCATGTTCACAGCCACCGTTCCTTATGCCTAGAAGCACGTCGAAGTCAAGACCCCTTCTGAAGAAACCCTCAGCCGACCCCAGCGAGCTCAAAAATGACCGCCCAGCTTGCTCCCCCATTTCCTGCCAAAGTCTTGGAAAAGGCCTCAACTGCCAGCTCACGGACTACCTTGAACACAACAACATGCTCGACACCATCCCAGTCCGGCTTACGGCCCAATCACAGCACCAAAACTGCCTTGATCGCAGCTACTTACGACATCAGGTGCCTCCTCGACCAAGAGGCAACGGCGGCCCTCATCTTCCTTGACTTAAAGGCAGCCTTCAACACCATCTCACCCCACACTCTCATCACCAGACTCCAAAGCATTGGCATCCAATACAACGCAATCAACTGCATCTCCTCTTTCCTCTCTGGCCAAACACAGAGGATCCTTCTCCCTACCTACATCTCTGCACCCAAAGACCACATCTGTGGTGTCTTCCAGGGCTCCTCCCTCATCCCCAACCTCTTTAATATCTACATGACTCCACTGGCAGACATCGCATGCATCCACGGACTCAACATCGACTCCTATGCCAACGACACCCAACTTATCCTATCCCTCACAGACGGCATCACCACCACAAACTAACTTCCAAAACACTATGACTTACATCGCCGCCTGGATGAGGACCAGCTGCCTCAAGCTAAATTCAGACAAAACGGAGATCCTCATCTCCGGGAACAAGCCCTCCCCCTGGGACGACACGTGGTGGCCTGCTGCCCTCGGTCCCACACCCATCGACCACGCATGCAGCCTCGGGGTCATCCTAGACACCCAATGGACCATGAAGCAACAGATCAACATTGTCACCTCTCCTTGCTTCCATATCCTCTGGCTGCTCCGCAAGATCTTCCAATGGATCCCTATCTCGACTAGGAAAACAGTCACCCTGGCCCTCATTTCCAGCCGACTCAACTACGTCAATGCGCTCTATGCCGGAACCACAAAACCGCTCACGAACCACCTCCAGACCATCCAGAACGCGGCTGCAAGACTCGTCCTTGACCTCCTCAGAAGAACCAGCATCACCCCTAACCTCCACTGGCTCCCCCTCCAGCAAAGATGCCTCTTCAAGCCCCTCACACATGCGTACAAGGCCCTTCACAACGCTGGACCAGCCAACATCAACAACCGCCTCACCTTCCACCACCCAACCAGAGACCTCCACTCAGCCTCCCAAGCCTACGTTCCCCACATCTGCTGCGAACGCTACAGAGGTCGCTCCTTCTCCCACGTTGCTGCCAGATCATGGAACGACCTCCCCATTCACCTGCGCACCCCCCTTCTCTGAAAGACTTCAGAAAACAGCTCAAGACTTGGCTCTTCGACCACCAGCCAGACGAGGCCTGCAGCACCCCCGCAGCGCCTGAGACCCCCTGGGGTGACACGCTTGCCACCGTTTTTAGTCGACCCTCTCTAATAACTGGATCATTAGCTGGTGAAAAACTGGGACTGTCCGGCAGATCCGGGACACCTGGTCCCTGTACAAACATTTTGCTGATTTAATAAATCTTTAGCAAGTAGCCTTGAAAATTATAGATTAACTTGTGTACTTCTTAGTCTTCCATTGGTGTATACACAATATTTGTAAAAAATATTCCAAAAGGAAAATATTTTCCCCCAGAAAGAAACCCTTTCCCTACTCTTGGGCAAGTACTCAGTCGGCCCGTGTTATGCACATTGCATAACATAACCAGTGAATTTCAGTGGTTTTTTACTTTTGAGCCAGAACTATAACTCAGTTTCTGCTCCTATTTTTTTCCATTAAATGTCATGTTTGTTTTTATGATGCACTTAATTTCCAACACTGTTGCCCATGGCGTTTGGTCATTGGGTGTGATGAGCGCAGGCCTCTCCTGCAGCTGGACCCTGAACTTGAAACTCCGCCGGCAGCCAATCACTGCAGCGCACAGCCAGATGTCCTGCGGTCAAGCCCTGTACCCTGCCCGCTATAGGCAACCAACCCCCACTATGCAACCAACCACCCACTGTGCGTGGCCTTTGGACATGTGGAGCAGGGAGTGGCCGCAAGACCTGGTCTGCAGCCAGGCCTTGTTTCCAACCGACCGTGGACTGCCAACACCTGCAGCACATAGCTGGATGTCCTGTGGACCAAGCCCTGCACCCAGCCTGCCATGGGCAACCAACCCCCACTGTGCGTGGCCTTTGGACATGTGCAGCAGGGAGTGGCCGCAAGACCTGGTCTGCAGCCAGGCCTCGTTTCCAACCCACCGTGGACTGCCAACCCCTGCAGCGCATAGCTGGATGTCCTGTGCTCAAGCCCTGCACCCAGCCCGCTATGGGCAACCAACCCCCACTGTGCGTGGCCTTTGGACATGTGCAGCAGGGAGTGGCCGCAAGACCTGGTCTGCAGCCAGGCCTAATTTCCACCCACTGCGGACTGCCAACCCCTGCAGCACATAGCTAGATGTCCTATGGTCAAGCCATGCACCCAGCCCACTATGGGCAACCCCCCACTGTGCGTGGCCTTCGACATGTGCAGCAGGGAGTGGCCGCAAGAACTGGTCTGCAGCCAGGACTTGTTTCCACCCACCGTGGACTGCCAACCCCTGCAGCACATAGCTAGGTGTCCTGTGGTCAAGGCCTGCACCCAGCCCACTATGGGCAACCCCCCACTGTGCGTGGCCTTCGGACATGTGCAGCAGGGAGTGGCCGCAAGACCTGGTCTGAAACCAGGCCTCCTGTCCAACCCACTGCGGACTGCCAACCCCTGCTGGGCCTGGCCTTCCATGGGTAATCTGCACCTTTGTGTTTTTCCCCTATGGACACAATACCTTTAGCAGGGCGTGAAACGCACATATATGAAAGTGCAGGTACTCACAATCCCAGAGTTCCTGTTTGTTGCCAAGGAGTGCTGGTGCTGTCCCTTTAAGAGTATTGCGCCCCTGCTGAGAAGTGTTCGCACTCTCCCTTTAAAATGAAAAAAGTGCAGGTACCGAGTACCTGTGAGTACCTGCCCATGTAAACCAACCAGCCTTAGTCAGGAATACCTGAAGCCTCACATTCCGTGTTTGATAATATGCTGTAATCCAGCTTTTACACATGTAGTTGTCTGTCTTTTCGTTCTCTTTGCTAACAGAATGATTTCCCAAACGCCAGGCACAGATTTGAGGACTGAATGAAAACAACAAGCCCTTGTTTCCCCTCTTGGATCCTGGGCGAGCTGTCTATGCAGCAGGTGTCAGGCTGTGGGGGCCTCTAGGACGCACGTGCATTGCAGTTCTGCTGAGTCAGTAACCACATTTAAATGCCCTCTTGATACCGGTTATATTTACAGGCTTTGGAGGCGCAAAGAAATAACTGGGTTACCCACTCGAAAATAATCCTGCTTTGTGTTCTCGCACCTGCTTTATACTACTGCACAGACTTCTCCAAGTTGTGTACAGCGCTTCTGCAGTACTTGTCATGTTTTGATTCATTTCCACTCATCTGCGTTGGTTTAAATCCCGGCCGAGTGATCCCACGTGTCCTGGCGCGCTCCGCTCTGGGTCATCTCAGTGGCTTTGGCGTCCACTCCCGGCTCTTCCATTGTCTGGGGTGCCTGGTGCCTTGGTCGAAAGGAAGAGCCTGAAGGATGCTTTGAAAAAGGTGGCTGGAGAGTCGGGAAGTTGTAGCCGGTCCTGCAGGCTGCAGGCGTGTCGCTGCGTCTTTTGTGCACCTGTGCATGACCTCCAGATGCTGCAGGGTTTTTGCAGTATACCTCCGTTGTAGTATTTTTCTCCGTTGTGCACACAGGGGTGTTGTCCACAGTTCCTGGACCAACTCTCTGTGCTGCCCAGCTTTGTCGTCAACCGGAAAGTGTCCTGTCTCAGACAGTCCTTGTGCCACGTTTCAGCCACGAGTGGACCTTTGCTAACCTGGGGAGTGGTACATGGATCTGCGATCACTATCGGGTTGAATGCTTATTCTTACGCATAACGCTGTTTATTTTTTCAGTGCCATGATTTTGCATTTACAGAAACTAAGGAACATCCCGGTAGAGATTTGGCCAAGGCCACACAGTTTGGTGAAGCAGAGGGGCCGGGATTACTGGTGGGGGACACTGGTCCGTCTGCCCACAGTTCAGACACAGACCGACGGTGGAACCCTCTAATAGGCAAAGAGGCTTGTACAGAAAAAGAAACCCGCTCTCTACTGCACTGAACTTACAGAAAAGCCAGCAGACCATTTATTAAGGTGTTCTGCAGAGGATGTTTTAAAAAAGATTAGCTCGGTGGGTGTTAATTATTTGGGGTTAAAATACCAGACTTCCTGCTTCCTGCAAAGTAGGCCTCGGCTCAGAATGCATGGTGTATAATCAATCATTTTCAGTTAATCAGACGTTATGGACAGATGACACCGTGTATGAGGGTTAGCTTGTTCCGTAGCGCCTAGATTAGCGCCATCTGGCCGCATTTACGATGGAACAGTAATCACTTGTTTTACGAGGCCTGCGCTACAAATGGCTGCTCTGTTTTCAGCCCCTCAGAGCTCCTGTTATGTCAGCAGACAGCCGAGAGGTCTTTAGGATTCGACACAGAACTCGTACAGCCTCAATCACCCTCCCTTGGAGCCGGGTTTAATTTTAGCAGCAAGCTATGCGCTGCTGACAGCATCGGGGCTTTGAGGCGCTGCACTCCCACTCGCACGTTCACTAAACGCCCCTTGCTGTAGGGTCGATCCCATTTACTGCGAGCAAAGGACACATATGGGAAAGACGAAGGAAGAGAAAAACGAAAAAGCATCACAATGGGAGAAAGCAGAAAGCTGCAAGAATGAGCTGAAGGGGCAGGGAGTGGCTGTAAATTGGTTAAAGAGGCCCGAGATGGCTGCAGGATAACGCTGCCTCAATATTCAGTGCTCACAGATTTAATTGCAGCAGATGCAGGTTTAAGAGGAGGGCTTGGGGCACCGGCACCTTTTTATTTACAAATTAAGCACTGCTCCTGACCATACTTTTCTTGCCACATAAATTGAAAATGAAAAGTAAAAACGTTTCACATAAGCGAGCCGATTCAAAGCGCCACGGCCGCCATGACTGCGAAAGAGAGAGACAAAACGAAAAAGAAGTTCGCTCGCAGTCAAAGGTATCAGCAAATGTGAAATTATCCATGTAACATGCTCGATGTCCAAGGCGGTAACCAAACCACCATTTACCAATGATGACAAAGGATTTTTGAAGGGCAAGCCCATGAACTAGTGACAGTGATGGGCATGCGGTGGGTGTGATGGGCATGTGGTGGGTGTGGCTAAAAACCCAAATAGATAACAACATGTCAGAAAAGCAGCGCTTGCGTGGTGCTATGCTTAACCTAAAATTTTTACCAGACCTGCAGGTCTAATAACTTGAATAATCTACTCCACCCAGCGGTAATGAGCTTGACCCATAAACAAGTCTCAATTTGTGTGATCCTCTGCAAATATTGTATTTCACAGAGCCACCTTTTCCTTTATTATCACAGATGAGATCACCTTCAAATATGCTAGTTGAGCATTTGTACTGTATGAAATACTATTTAATTATATTTAATAGACTAAACATTTGTGAATCTCGCTGTCATATAGGGTACACCAACCCCTGACTTGCCTCTTAGGGCCATATGTACGAACACTTTTTCACATAGACACAGAATGGGTAAAATCCTTTGGTACATCTGGCCCTTAGTTCCCTAACAGTATTGCCATGAAGGCGGGGGCTGGAGTGTTTCTCAGTTCATGTTTAAAAACGTTCACTTTTAATAAATATATCTCTTAAGCATGATAGGATGGCGCAGTGTCATTTACGGACAGCACATTTTCCATTGAAGTGGCCACAGACTTTCCCACCGTCATGCAGTTTTACTGATAAAACTATGTAGCTCATAAACAACAATCAGTGGAAATTCAGTTTCCGCAAAAATATTGATCTTTTACACATTACCGAATAAAGTGTTCCGATTTGTTTTGATCCTGTTACATTTTTTATTTCCACATTTCAGAAACACCAAAAATGTGCTTTCCTAACAATTTTTTAAAATATTTGTGCAGTTGATTTATGATCTATTTAAATACTACCCATTAGAAAAAAACTGACCTCCTATAACATTTACTTGCATACTCCTTTGTCAGACAGTTCACTTTACAAAATCCTTTGTTTGCAGTCAGAGAAAGAAAAGTGAACTCTAATCTCAGGAATCAAATAAGCATCAATTTGTAAAGAGAAATAAGCTGGCGTTTGACCTCTGTCTTTGAAGGCAGAGCAAATGTGACAAGATAAAAAGATTTATAGGCTTCTTTTGACACAGATCTTGTACAGCCTCATTCACCTTCTGAATGCTAATTCACTTTCTGAATGAACAGAACACCTTTTCATTGCCAGTTCTCTTGGCAGAAAGGACCCATGGGTTTTAAAAAAACCTCTCTCTAATACAGACCGACTCGCCATAACGAATGGGAAGGCCTGGATTTGTTACCAAGCTTGGCGGTACCCCTCTTATCGATTTTGGAAGGATTGCAGGCTGAGGTGGCCTTGTCTGGATGAAACATCTGGCCTGTGCTTATTAAATCTCTGCACAGGGAGCTCAACCTGATGAGCTATCTTACCAACATGTATATATATATATATGTACTTTTTTTTGCACTTCTGCTCCTCAGTAACAGCACGCCCTGTGCCTGCCAAAGGCTGTTTTTCTTATGGGTGGCAGCAATCGACTCAGTCATGCCCACATATGGGTTGTTTGGAATATGTAATGACGTCAGCAGTGAAGCATGGTTTGCGTTGTATTTCTTGACTTTGGTGCATGTGAGTGAACATTCCCGTGTCTGTCTCCCGTCTGTCTGTGTGTCTTTGTGTATTTCCAGACAATGGTGCTTTAAAGAAAATTCTCCGCTGTGCAGCAGTGTCCCCCACTCCATCCCTCAGAATGATAATTTTATGAGCTAAGAGTAGACAGATATATATATATATATATATATATATATATATATATATATATATATATATATATATACATACATATACATACATATACATACATATATGTTTGCATTTTAACCTGTTTATGGTGTCATGCCAAAGCTCACGGTTTGTCCCCCCTTGCTTTCTGCAGTTTGCAGAAGTTATTTTGACAGATTGTGTGCTTAGTACTACAAGGGATGAGCTCCAGCTGGACTCTTAAAAGCACTGAAGTGAGAAGCGGTCACCTCATGCCGGAGCTGTTACAACCATTGTGGCTGATGCAGTGCTCTGCTCTGGGGAGTTTATTTATTTTCCCCGTTGGAATGGTCGGGTCATGTCCAACTTGATTAAAACTTGGGGCCTGATTTAGAGTTTGATGGTTGGGGTTACACAACGTGACGGATATCCAGTGGGCCATATTATGATGCCGTTACATCCCATGAGAATCGTAGCGTGGGACATGGGATGTCCGTCACATTTGACCCATCTGCCAAACCCTAAATCATGTCCTAAGAGATTTGCGATTTACATTCAGTACGCTTTATCAAAGACTGCAGGAGACGCAGGTGTGAATAAATCAAACACCGGGCGGCCATAGCCAAACAAATTAATAGGTTTCCATAGGCCAGGGTCAGACTGGCCTGGAGAGAAGCCAGGCAGTGCCAGACGGCTGGCCTGACAAGGTCAGTATGTGGGCCACATTTATTTAGCTGTTTGTAGGCCTGTTTTATGGTCTTCTGGGCTGATTTTTAGTGTTGATTTCCCTGATATTAAAACAAACATTACTAGTAGAAAGGCCAGTTAAAAGCAAAACACTTATGTAGCAGGTCTTTACAAGTTAAAAACTGCCCCAATGTGCAAATATGGGCCACTTTTTACGGTCGAGCTCGCAAGCGCTCTTGCCTGCTGTAATCTCTCTGTGGGCTTTTAACCACGCCCACTGCACGCCCATCAGTTCGTGGGCTTGCCTTTTAAAATTCACTTGATTTCATTAGTGAAAGGCATGCATACGTCATGCCTTTTCTGGTGTTTAGCCTTCCTCGAGCGAACTGACCAACTATGAAAACATACGAGGCTCGACGTTTTCCGCATGTCTTCTGGACTACTTTTTATTTTTATTTCCTATGCACGCGATCTCGCTGAGCAGTAGTGGTGCGCTTTGCATGACATCGACCCTGTTACATGGATAATTGCATAACTGCAGATCGGTTTAACTGCAAGAAAACTTCTGTTTCCTTTTCTGTCTCTCCTTCGCGCTTCACGCTCATGCCATGGTGCTTTAAATCGGCTTGCTTATGTGAAACTGTTTTACTTTTTATTTTCAGTTTATGTCGCAAGAAAAGTCCGGTTAGGACTTTACAACGCTAATAGCTCTAAATCAAGCAAATGCGAGACCCATTGCATTGCAAATACTTGTTTAGCTATGTGATTTTGTAATGGGGACCACTTTTATTTTGGTGCCCAGGATGTTTTTCTGTATCTGTACGACCCTGACATAGGCTGGTTTTAGTGCCTCAATGCCCCTTTGTCACCTCTCATCCATGGTTTTTCTTGTTGCCTCCCGTCCGCGGCCCTACCTGTCACCCTCCCATTCACAGCCCAGCATGGTGTTCCATCTGTGACCCTGCGCGATGCCTCCCATTCCATGCATCTTTGCATTGCCTCCCATCCATGGCCCTGCACGATGCCTCTCATCCATGGCCCTGCGCCATGCCTCCGATCCATGGCCCTGCATGATGCCTCCCATCCATGGCCCTTCGCGTTGCCTCCCATCCATGGCCCTACCTACCACTTCCCATTCACAGGCCTAGCACAGTGCCCCATCCCGACCATGCGCTTTGCCTCCCACCCGCGACCTTGCGCATTACGTCCAAACCATGACCCTACCCGTCACCTTCCATTCACGGCCATGACATGAAATCCTATCTGCTGCCCTAGCATGGTGTCTGATCTGCGGTCCTAGTGTCGCCTCCCATCTGCAGCCTTGTGCATTGCTTCCCATCCACAGCCCTGTGCAATGCTTCCAATCCCATCTGCGGCCCTGCATGAGGCCTCCAAACTGCAGTCATAGTGTCTCCTCTCATCTGCAACCCCCATTGTTGCTTGCTATCAGCAGCCCTAGTGTCGCCTGACATCTGCAGCACTAGCATCTCTTGCCATCTGCAGTCTGAGCGCCCCATGCTTGCCAGTGCACCAGCATCGGCTGCCTGCCATGCCCCCAGCGTTGCCTAACATCTGTGGCCCCAGAGTTGCTACTAGCCATGGCCATAGCACTCAGTGGCACCAGCTTTGCCAACCATCCAGGACCTCAGTGACCCTTGCTATCTGTTACCCCAGAACTACATTCCTGCAGCAGCCCCAGTGTCACCTGCCTGTCATGGCTGGCCTTCCCCTGCTGCTGTCCTGTGAAACTCAGCCTTGGGTTTGCATGCTCCAGAATTTTTACTTGCATTAATTGAATATGAGCATTTCCACTGGAAAGTTTGTTTAAAAAGCAAGATGATGTAACCAAGTTCAAGTCAAATTGGGTGGATATGCATATAGCAAGGGTGCTGTTTGATTGGTTGGTAGTTGGTGAGGGACAGTGTTGACAGGCACAAACATGCATAGGAGCCAACATGTTTACAGTAGTCCTTTTGCTGTATGGAAGTTAACAAGATGTTGTAGAAATTGCTTTCTATTAGAAAGAGTTTGCTCACAGGTCAGCAGAAATTGAGGGGCAGAAAGGTCCAGACCATCCTATAATAAATGTCCACTATTTATTACAGATGTCTGATCATCCCTCTTGTCCTGATGAGAAGCCTCTATATCACATCAGTGGTCGAAACGTTGTCGACATGCATAGTAACAACAAACTACATTGTGATATTGGCCCATTAGTTTAAATTGTGTTTGGTTTTTGTCATAATCATGCATTTTTATTACATCAGAGCCACTTTCCTTCTGGTACTTTTGGATGTGGTCTTTTTCCTCACTGGGACACACCATGCTAATGTTATTGTGATGCTAATACAGTGTTGAATGTTCAGTGCTGTTCAACACATATTCCTTTTTGTATAATGTTGGCTGATTATTGGAATGAGGCTTAAATGATACCAATGAGAACCACTGTGTGTAAAAGATTGGTTATAACCAGTGCCACTGGAATTATGCAGCATGAGCAGGCCAAATTATGCCACAGAGCTGAGTAAATTATGCGTCGGGAAAAGGCTAATTTTTCAGCTCAATGCGGCACATTTTTTAATTAGTCTTACTTCATTATTTTTAAACTTAGTAACACTGTCTGGGCATTGGTTGCTCCTCATTAATACCATTTTAATACCCAGATATAGCATTAAGTAACAAAAAGGAGACAAGTCCGGCTTTGCAAAGGGCCTTTTACTGCAGAGCAATACGTCGCTGCATTTTTAAGAACTTTTGAACCGTTTGAGCTAACAACTAATTTTTCTTTTGCTAAAATCTGCACATTATATAGCAGATGATGGATTATGTGGCAAATGCGGCAAATCTACAGTTATGCAAACATTGCAGCGGCCGCACCATCACATAATTCCAGTGGCCCTGGTGATAGCAGTGGTTGGTGAATGAAATCAAAGTGGTCACTGGAAGTCTTACTGAAAACTATTGTTCCTTCCATTGGTAAACCACATTAGGGAATGTTCAGAGCTGTCCTTGTAGGTGAGGGTTAGTCTCACATGTACTAGTAAACGATGGAGGAGATGGGTGAGTAGATTTTTCCTGTGTAATGATTTGGTGGGAGTAGAACAGCATGGGCTGAAGTTTGTGTAGTGAGCATTTCAGTGACCAGGATGACCTGTGACTTCAGGAGGGGCTAGGCAGAGATGGGCAGTTGGGAGTTGCAGCTGTCTGGAGTGGAAGGGAGGACATATTGGTGGTAAAAGACTGGCCCAGGGCCCCATGCACTCAGTGTGAAAAGTGTTGCAGTAGGTTACTCAACAGTAGGGCCCTTGATGCTGTGAGAACAGGATTGTCTTACTGCTGCTCTGACATTGGCTTCTTGACATCATGGCATTGCCTTACCAGTGGCTCCATCTTTGGGTTACTAAAGATGCATTAATATTCTATTGCACCTCCAACATTTGGGTACCACTCGCCAAATTATGGCCCACAATTATCCTCCAGGAACCCCGCATTTGGGATTATAAAATAAAAGTTCTGCCTATCCGTGTGTAACTGTTGCCAAGCATCTGCCTAGCCATACCAAGCATTCATAACTGGAGCCAAGCACCAATAATCTCCTTATTCACATCCAGACATGGGCTAACTGTAGCAACACAAAAGGATGATGGACGGAGTGCTGAACAATGCAAACACTCATCCCCAGGCTCAGATCTGGGTTTAATCCATCAATTATTTTGTTCACCACGCCACCCCAGTTTGGACCCAGCCATATGCAAATCAGTCTTGACCCTGTTCCTCATGGGAACAGCCCAGCCCAAACTGCCAGGCCAGGTCCTTCCTGGACCGGAAACAAGCATCCTGGGACCGGTTTCGGGGTATTTCCCCTGATCAGCCAGGCTAGCTTGAATCCAATGTCACAGTGAACAAGGGACCCACGTCTGGGCATCGTCCTGTCGCAGCCAGGTATCGTCCTGTCGCGGCCAGGTATCGTCCTGTCGCGGCCAGGTATCGTCCTGTCGCGGCCAGGTATCGTCCTGTCGCGGCCAGGTATCGTCCTGTCGCGGCCAGGTATCGTCCTGTCGCGGCCAGGTATCGTCCTGTCGCGGCCAGGTATCGTCCTGTCGCGGCCTGATATCTTCCTATTACGGCCAGGTATCGTCCTATTGTGGCCAAGTATCATCCTGTCGCAGCGTGATATCTTCCTATCGCGGCCAGGTATCGTCCTGTTGCGGCCTGATATCTTCCTATCGTGGCCAGCTATCTTCCTATCGCGGCCAGGTACCATCCTATCGTGGTCAGGTATCATCCTGATGCGGCCTGGTATCTTCCTATTGCGGCCAGGTATTTTCATATTGCTGGCCTAGTGTCTTCCTATCATAGCTAGTTACCTTCCTATCACAGCTAAGTATTTTCTTATCACGGTCAGGTGTGCCTCTGTCACGGCCTTTCATCTACTTGCCCTTCTGCTCACTGCCAACAAATAGCGCCCAGAGAACATAAATAGATCGGACGCTAGCCTGCTGCTTACTTTAAGTGCTTTTTACTTTCGTTTGATAGGAAATGGTACATAATGCAGCAACAAATTTGATCTCGGTAGAGGGGGAGAAGTACCTGATTATTGCCAAGACATAGTCACTTGTATATAAAGTGATTTTCAGCGCTGTGACGCCGCTCAGGGAGCCACAAGCACCATGCAAAGTACCTGTGAGATAACCAGCATTGCTGCTGTCAGCACAGCTCTTAAGAGAACATCCGGCAGTCGGAAGAGGGCCGCCCTCCCCGCCTCCCCCGGGGTCTCTGTACATTAGCAGGAGTCCAGGCCTCCCCGCAGACATGACCCCTGCAACTAGAGTAACTTAAAGACTACAATTACCCCATCCTTGCTATGGCCTCCTCCTCTTACTGTCAGTACCTGCTAGACTTGTCCTGCTTGTAGATGGATGGCACTGCGGAACTGCATGGGGTCGGCGACCTCTGACCTTGACAGGCAGATGATGCAATCAGTTTCACACCTCCCCCTCCCTGTATGATTGTGGTACAGCGGGCAGGACGCAAGAACTGCTCATAAATGTGGCTGAGCTGTGTTCGTGATGTAACATTTATCACACCTTGGAGCCCCGTAGAGCCCCTTAGAGCCAAGAGTGAGTGATGGTCGCCTCGCAAATCCTACATCAACAACCATTGGCAAAGACAGTAAGCCTGGCATTTGCTGTCAGACTTCTGGCTCGGTCAATAATTGTTTCCTTGTTTTGCCAAGTTTTTTATTTTTTTATAAAACTCGGGGGTCCGCGACTGCCTAGAAAATTTAATAACTCGATTAATAAAGGGTGTGTAAATAAAGAAGCAAAGTGTAATGTTGGACGATTTCAAACGTTCCCTCGGTGTAAAGGACTTTGATATTGGGGGCCAAGAAGAGCGCTCAGATTGATTTGTGGGAGCCCTGCAAATGCATCGAACACAACACAGTATGGATGACGAGTGGCCTCAGTTGAATATAGAAAAGCCCCAACTTCCCAATGAAAAGAGCATTGCGATTTATATATTTGTTAATTAAACAATTTATTTCTGCATTTGCGTTTCTGATGAATGCTTGTTTCTGTATTTGTGTTATGTTTTGAGGGTCAGTAGGGGTCCCCAGATTCCAGTAATGATTAAGTGGGGGTCCACAGAACTCAAAAGATTAGGAACCAGTCCTCTAGGGTCTTGTTGTGCTCTCAAGCCCTGTGTGGCGCATATTTTCTAATCTCACACGAGCTATCACTTCTGTTGAGCTCTCTGTGTTTGGCTTCTGCTGTGTGGTATTTAATTAGTAGTTTGTAGCAGTTTACTTTGTTCTGTGCTGTGTGTTGGCTTTTCCAGTGGATTACATATGTTTATTAGCTTTCCTTTGATGACAGATTTAGGTTCTGAGTATTTATTTTTTTCCTGGTTCTTAGGTTTAGCAGAGATTATAAACCTCTGTCCTACAACCTTCTCTCATTTCTGGGGTGTGCGCAGAATATTGCAGTCTGCTTGTATATATCAGGCAGTAGGCATTTGTTGGGAGGATTTCTGTGTACTTTTCAGTACATGTTTGTAGAAAGGCAAGGCCAAGTTTTTCGTTTTGCTAGATCCCCACTTTATCTTATCGTTGGCCTTGCAATGCCTAAGTTTTCACTGCACTATAGGGTCATTGGTTGGTGACACCATGAAGTATTGTTTTCTAAAGTTTAACTGAGACTTCCCGTCCTGGAGGTTGGCCTTTCTAGCATGGATGCTTGCTTGGCCTTCTCATGAAGGATTTTCAGTTCTTGGATGAAGTTCCAAAGACCCTGAATGTTAGCCAAATACCCGACGGGGGTTTATATATGATTTTTCCTCATATCATCGTATGCTGATATTGGTTTGGTCTCACTTACATCTTTTTCCACCAGATGAAGACTTTTGATTTGATTTTAGTTGCAATGTTTTTGGTATGCTCAGACATTGTTGTAGTGTTTATTTTTAGGGGACAGGGGGACCTGATGCTCTGCATAGATTAGGTAGCTAATCTACGTGTCTTCCTATACATGTTTCAAGGGTCAGTGACCCTTCTTAAATGATTGCTGTTAGGTGTTTTGGTGTCCTTCTGTTGTAGTTCCATGAGTCAGTGATTCTTCTTAAGTGATTGCTTTTAGGCATTTTGATTTCTTCCTGTAGCAGTTCCAAGTGCCAGTTATCCTTTTTATGTGATTGCTGTTACCAATTTGGAGTCTTCCTGCAGTAGTTCCAAGGGTTAGTGATTGTTCTTAAATGATTGCTGTTAGGTGCTTTTGTTTTCCTGTAGTAGTTCCATGAGTCAGTGACTCTTCTTAAGTGGCTGCTGTTAGTTGTTTTGGTGTCTTTTTGTAATACTTCCAAGGCTCAGTGACCCTCCTTAAGTGATTGCTGTTACGTGATTGTTGATAAGTGTTTAGATTATTTACTCACCTTTGGGCTGGAGCATCTTCTCTGCCTCGCCTTTTTTCCTGTTTGACATGTTTCTTTTACCTTCTTGTTGTTTGTGAGTACATTCCTTTGGTCACATTACAAACTTTCCCTCTCATTCCACTTCCTTTTTGCAGGAGTCTTGCCTTCTGTTCTCTCCGGACCGTGTGTTCAGTAGTGCGTGAAGGTGTCTTTGATTGGTGAAGACACCAGTGGCGGCTGCTCCGCTATGGCGGAGGAGCATTGCCCACCGCCAGCAGCTGCAAACCTTTTACATTAAAACCATAGTAAACTGTGTATTGTGTGTGTTATTGTAAAAGAGGCGGGCCATGGGGCGTGACAGGGACGGAGGGGGAGTGCACAGCGCTCCTCTCAGTGCGCATGTTTGGTTGGTCAGCTGTCTCGGGCCGGCCAAACACACATGCGCACTGAGCTCTCTCCAACCCGGCACTGTGTTGCTGGGTTGGAGACAGCAGACAGACTCTCCCAGTCTGCCTCGGAGTGCCGAGCCAGGGCGCTTTGGCCAGTCCTGATGCTGCTTTCATGCTGCCTACAGCATAAAAGCAGCATTAGGATTGGCCGCAGGGCAGGCTGGGTGTCTGTGCCTGCAAGTGGAGCCAGAGGGGCGGCGCGGGGCGGTACATCACAGTAAGGTGAGTTTTTTATTTAATGTTGTGTTTGGTGTCCCCAAGCCTCCCCTCCCCCCCCCTTCCCCGCCCGCCACCTCTGCTTGCCATGCTTTACTGCAGGACGAGCCGCGACTAGAAGATACCAGTTCTGCTCCTGTGCAGGGCCTGTTAGTCTATAATGTATGTTTGGCATCCAGGCAGTAGGATGTGAAAGGACATGGTGGATGGATGAGAAAGGAGCAGCTGGCTGCTTAGACTGTGTAGTTATTATGATGCAGGTGGAACCCCTCTTCCAGTCATAGGGAATTGTTCTGAAACGAGTAGGCCGGCAAGCTTTCTGATGGCTGAATATAGTTTGGGTTCAGGGTATCCTGCATTTGTTAATTGTTGTCTCTGGTCCGGGGTCTTATTTGACTTCACATTCCGGGAGTTCTCTTTCTTTCTCATCAGGTTTTAATGTATCTTGTGGTTGCCTGGTATTCATCCCTTAGGGTCTGCTTGCCAGCCCAGGTGTTCCCTGATTTATTGTCTCAGTGCCAGTTTTAAGGATACCGTGACATCAAGAGGGGCGTTGTATTCCCTGGGCATTTTTATATTTTTATAGTTGGAAAAGCTCCCTTCTGTTCTATATTAACTCCTGGTTCTCATCGTCCCTTGGTCTTTTTTTCCATATTTATTTATTTGTTTGTTTGTGTTTTTATTTACTCAATTCATTTGTAAAGCGCTTCCGGCGGCTGGCGCCCACTTTAGAGCATCTTGAGTGGAAGGACACAGGGATTTTGATCACAAAAATGGTGCAAAGTATTATACGGAATGCCATCACACTCACTGTGCTGCTGAGGTCTGATGGTAAAGTCTTGTGAGGGTGAAGAGTGCGTGCGCTGTCTTGAAATGATTATGTAGGGTCTCTGCTAAGGCTTCTGACCTCAGAAGGGTGCCAAGAAAGCCACAAGGGGTTCAGGACTGAGTTAAAGGTCTCATCAAAGGCTCATTGGAAGAAATGGGCCTTACTCCTGTTCTGAACGTCTGAAAGTGCTTTCCAGGTCTGAGGAAAGTCGAAGGTCAGTATTACTCTTGCATTTTGAGAGGCCGGTCTCCAAATCATTTGCATTTTTAAGGTCTGTAGGTGAAGTGGTACTGAGTCTATGGAGTCAAAGTCCTGTTTGCTGGAAGAGATTGGTGAGAGACCCCCTGTAGTGTGGTTCTATGATGCTACCGTGTAATACACTCTCAAAACTGTCCTAGTTCCAGTTGGGCTAGTTTGTAAAACCTTTAGTTCAACTCTGGGTAGCTGTGGCTTTTAGTAGCAAGGCTTAACAAAGGAACTCGTTTAAAGCATTTAGAAGCATAAAACAATGTAACAAGAAAGTCATGCAACAAGAAAGAAAGCTGACACAAATTTATAGAACTGCTCTTCCAGGCTGCAATGACAGGCTGGGAGCCATTATGTAGTTTGTAACACTCAGGGTGGCACAATCAGTGCTGCAGCTCTGGGTGGACACTTTAACTTTCAGGCCCTGGGTATCCCTGGTGCCATATACCATGGACTTATAAGTAAGTTAACTTATGCCTCTCGTGGGTAGCCAGTTCAACATACATTTTGTAATGGGTTAGAACAGTGGTTAGCAGGCCACGATGCACTCTCATTTGAAAAAACAGCAGCTACTAGTTCAAATGGGCCCAAAAAGTATGGGGCGAGACCTGCAAAGAGCCTGTTTCTTCACACAGCGCTTTGTTTGTCTGTTGCAATTCTTTGAATTGAGCCTTTACTAAGATCTTATGGCTGGTGAGATGTGATCACATGTTCTTCATTCAGTCAGAAGAAGATGCTTGATTTTGAACCTTTTGGAGTTTGTCCAGGTCCTCTTTTGGTGGTGCTTTGAAGATGGCATTGCAGTAGTCTGGGTGCGCGGACACCACAGTGCGCCCTAGGGGTTTATTGTGAAGTGTCTTCAAGGGGAGGATTCCATGTAATTGTCTTAAGTGGACAAATTAGTGTATTTTTAGTGATTGCATTGACTGGGGCAGGAAAGAAGCTGTGTCACTGTCAAGCAATACTCATGGGTTTTTAGGTTGAGCCTAAGCTTTTGACATCGTGTATACTTTTAGAATACTTCTTATGGCTTAAAGCGATTTTATTTGTTGGTTGCAGTGTCCTTTAAAAATTCTTGCTTGCTAGTGGTCAGGTCTGCCTTTTTCTACCTCCTTTTCCTGTTTCAGAGCAGTGACCAACTACTGTATTATTCCACTTTGGTTTCTTTATCAGTTGCTGTGACGGACTACTTTGGCATTTCTTTGTTGCTGCCTTTTCACTGTGGGTGTTTTAGGCTGGTAGCTGCCTGCGTTTTATTGCAGCATTCCGTTCCTCCCACTTCCTCCCATGTCACTGACATTTTTTTTGGCTTTATTTCAGTGCTGTCCTCTTTTGGCTCCTGGAACATTTACTCCACTAATAAATCTTTAATAAAAGGTAGTTTAGGCTTCATTTTTTAGTGTTATTTTTAGTGTTATTTTAGTGTTATTTTACTTCTCACAGAGTTAGCTAAACCTAGAAGCAATGTTGTGAGACTTGCAGAGCTGGCATCTGGAGTCTCTCCAGGGCCCCTCCCGAGCAGAGGGCACTGCTTAGCTCCTTTATTGGGGCCATAAATCTTCTCAGGCTGCTCTGCTATAGTTAGCTTCATTAGAGCTTTGTTGAAATGCAAGGAAAGAATGCTTGCAAAACTTTTCATTCTGTTAATATAAAAAGAAAATAGTTTTCCAGCCTTATTTTCCAATTTCTGTTCAGACTTTTATAGAACTAGAGGTAGTGCAGTCATCTTCTCATCTCTCCTTGAGGGCTTGTTTTTTTTTGAGACTCCAAAAGAATCTTTGTAGCCCAATAGTAAGGGCAGAGGCTTGCCTGCATGTTAAGTTGTGTTTGTTTATTTTCCATAATTCTGCTCAGATCGCAGTGTGTTACCCCACTGTCTTCACTGTTTGCATGTCAGCTAATGCTTTCTGTCTTATTCCTGTGGAAGCCCTTTGTCCCATTTTCAGGGGGTAATTCCGCTATGCATTGTAACACTTATTGTATCCTCTGCATAAATTAAGTACATTTTTATATGAGCAACTAATGCATTGAGGGAAAGTGTGGCTGTACATCTGTTTGAACCATCATTGTCGGTAGACTTTCTGTGACTGCATATTCACCTGTGTGGGTAAATGAATTAATAAGGTTTTGAGTGTACATATTTTATACACGCGCATTTGAGTATGCTTATTTATAGAAAACCACCTACTTCTTTATATAGTACTGCAGTGTCTAAGCCGGTTTTGTAGCTTCTTGATCGTAATTTACTTTTTTTCACATTATTTGATTTTTGTGTGCATCTATTGCTTAAACATTGATTTAAATATTTAAATTAGGACGCTAAATGGCAACATTTTAATTTTTTGCTGCAGGTAGAGGAAGAAGCTAAATGGAAGTGCTTTATTATATATGCAGGGCCACTGGAATTATATGGCAAGAAAAAACAAAATTATGAGGCACAGTTGACCAGTTTATGTGGCAAGAAAAGTCCAGTTAGGAATTTACAATGCCAATAGCTCTGACTCAAGAAAATGCGAGACCTATTGCACTGCAAATGCTTGTTGGTCCTTGTCCTAGGGTTTCGCCTACAGAGTCAGGTGAGAAGAGCAGCAAAGGGAGGGCTGGACCCATGAGTTAAGGTCCCTGAAGCAGTGACAGGGGACCTTTATCCACTGATGGACGGTGGCCTCTCAGTGAGGGTCCCAGGATCCATGTTCTAAGTTAAGGAGGACTGGACCTCTAATGTTTTAGCAACTCTTGTGCTGCACATCTGTCCAGGTGTACTGTGATGGTGTTGTGGTCAGACAGATGGGTCTGTGTGCTGTCTGCTTCTCTCCCTGTCTCATTTCTTTTATTCCATGTGGCCCCCTGGTCTTGCATTTTATCATGTCAGCACTGCATGTTTACATGTCAGTGGCGGCCTGTAATGTGGCTGAGCAGTAGAATATGCCACACACTCAGACACACATTCACCCTCACCCATCCACATTCACACTCACTAACGCCTTTCCAGTCACAGGTGCACGCCCATTCACGGCACACACTTGAAAATACACACACTTTCATACATGCACTCACACACCCAAACTTTTCTTTTTTTTAAACGTACTTACGGTGCTGCATTGATGATGGAAGGGTAGACGAAAGCTCGTAATTAATACTATAAGGAAGAAAGAAATATGGGTTCATAGAAAAGAGAAAGAAGGATGGAAAATTAGAAGGAAGGAAAGATGAAAGCAGGGTGATAGGAAAAATAGATTGATAAGTGGGTGAACGGATAGGTGAATAACGGGTGAAACGGCAGAGTAAAAGAAAACTAGGAAGATGGATAGATCAATTGATGGATGAAAGGCTTTATTAATGGATGGGTTAGATTAAGGATGGGTGTATGAATGGATGCATGCATAGATGATGTGTGAATGGATGTATGGAATGGTGAAAGGCTGAATGATTGATGAAAGAATGAATGGATGACAGAATGTAAAGATGAAAGGGTGGATGATATTGGGTGGCTGGAAGGGTGAAAGCATGAAAGGATAGATTCTTGGGTGGAACAGACAAGATTGTTCTGCTAGGGATGGGTGGGCTCGCTTACTTCCTTGCCTTCAGAGCCTTGGAACAAAACCAACCAATCAGCATTTGTAAAGCGCAGCGCTGTCACCCCTGGAGGTATCTGGGCGCTGGAGTGTTTTCATTTCCTAGCTTCTAGTCTGTACACGAAATGTCCATCAACATTCCTAGTGAAAAATACAAATTTAGGGCAGGTTAGCTGTAGTTTGCCGGTTCGAAGGACTGCACTGCAACCTGTCCAAAACTAAGCCAAGGTAACAAATATTGTAGAGTTTCACTAAACACGTGGTGAATCCATCCTGCCCGAATTTCTCCCCGGCGTATTTCACATGTTTGTGTGTTTCGCTTGAATGTTTCTCCCTCCACTGCCTGCGGGCTCTATGCAGCACGCACATTAACCCGCTTAGCTCGCTTGATAGCCGAAGGCAGCGCCTGGAAAGGTTTGCAGCCTGTGGTTGCTAGATGCTCAGAGCCCTGTCCTGCTCGTGTCCGGCTTGTCAGCAGAGCGCCCAGGGGGCACAGACCCTCCGTGGCCGAGGCTGTAATAACCAGTGCTTTAAATAAGCAGGTACTGTCCGGTACTGGGTACCAGCTCTTCCTTAGTTTGGAAGGGAAAGTACTTGCACTTCTCAGCACTGCTGCAGTACATTTAGTGGGAGAGTCCCTGCAGTTCTCAGCACTGCTGCAGTACATTTAATGGGAGAATACCGGCACTTCTCAGCAATGATACAGTATATTTAATGGGAGAGTACTGGCACTTCTCAGCAATGATACAGTATATTTATTGGGAGAGTACTGGCACTTCTCAGCACTGCTGTAGTACATTTAATGGGAGAGTACAGGCACTTATCAACACTGCTGCAATACATTTAATGGGAGAGTACCGGCACTTCTCAGCACTGCTGCAATACATTTAAAGGGAGAGTACCAGCACTTCTCAGCACTGCTGCAGTACATTTAATGGGAGAGTACCTCCACTTCTCAACACTGCTGCAGTACATTTAATGGGAGAGTATAGGCACTTCTCAGCACTAATACAATTAATTTAATGGGAGAGTACCTTCACTTCCCAGCACTGCTGCAGTACATTTAATGGTAGAGTACCTGCACTTCTCAGCACTGCTGCAGTACATTTAATGGGAGAGTACCTGCACTTCTCAGCACTGCTGCAATACATTTAATGGGAGAGTACCGGCACTTCTCAGGTGCAAACAGGTACTCTAAAGAGTGAGTACCTGCACTTCTGTATTTCCATGTAAAGCACTGGAAGTAACTGAGAGGGAAGGAGAGAGAACTGAGCGGCCCTCCCGGAGCTGCCACATTTCAGAGCCCGCTGATGGGTTTTTACTGCAAACCGTGTCTCGGGTAATGCGCATAACCACGCTTTGATGAAAAGGGCACCCTGACCGTTTATTTAATTTTGTCATATGAAAAAATATTAGAGAGCGATCAGAATAACTCATGCCTACAACATGTCAGCACCGACTTTTACCCAGAATGCACCACGCATGGTAAGCACCAGGGTGTGTGCCAGGGTGGGGTGGGGGGTACATCATGGAGGGCAGGACTCCATGCTGTCGCTGGGGTCCAGTGTAGGCCGGGGATGGGCGATTCCATGTCAGATTTTCCAAATAATTAAAATATAATAATTTAAACAATATCAAGCTTGATTGCATCTCCAAATGCAAATATTTAGGCTTATGTCTGAATGATCGAGGAGGCCATGAAAATCAACCCACATTGATGGACACACGTGAAAGAGCATTGAACACATCTTTTCGCTTTTTACAAGTTGTCAGGAGTAGTGTGACGTTTGGCTAAATAATTTTCCGCGGGAAGTGTGCAAAATGGCTAATATCCGCCCTGTCTCGGGCATATAGATGGCTTTTCAGACTACCAGCCAGCTCATCTCAAGCACAAGTGCTCTTAGAATTCAAACTTTTTAGGCAGGAGTGTCTCGTGAGACCTTCCCATACATCCTAGTCTGTGAAACTCAGAGCAGCCCCGAGAGGCCACTAAAATATTCATTGTGGCAGGGAGATCACCTTCGAACATACGAACCCACGGAGCACTTACTTGAAAGATTCACTCTCACGCCTGCACTTAAGTGATGTCTGGAACTTGGTGTTGCCACCCATTCAAAGAAACTGGTGACCAAAGAATCTAAGCTAATCTCAACCACACAGGATTAGTTCACTTATGGAAAACTGCTGCATTGATAATAAACGTTTACCCAAAAATAACGCTATTCAAAAGTTCTGGGACTTTCCTCTTAAGTCTTGAGAAAGAAGAGTGTAGGCCAGAATAACATCCCGCCCCAGCCCCTCAAGAGCCCATCACTGTGATCATGCAGGTGGGGGCAGAGGCCACGTGCCGCCCATGTCACACAAGTAGCCAATCACTGCATCGCATCAAATCTTTAGGCCCAAAGGTGAAAACTCTTGTGGCATCCGTAGTTGGGGCTTGGTCTTAGGACCTGCAGAGGGATAGCTCGCTTGAGTGGTGCAGACCCTCAGTTGACTTACGGCTCTTTAAAAACTTTTGAAAACATTTTAATCAGGACCTAATCGAACGAACAGCCTAAAACGAATGACGTCGGCTTGTAGTGCCAACAGGGCCGTTTATTGTTCTACCAGTAGTGTTTAATAATACTTGCTGTGTAATACTACAATGGGTTAAAGTCATTGCGCAATACATTTTTCACTCACTCACTGACCATTCAAATCCGTTCTGTTTAGTTTTATTGTGTGTCAATTCGTGAGGCGGATATCATGCAAACCTGGCATGGATCCAGGCCCCCTCCGTGAAGCCCCCTGTGCAGGCCTACTGCCAAGAGACTTCAATCCAGACTCAGGGCTCCTCTGCGCGATACGTCTGCACGTCATCACGCACTACTTGCCATCGGTGATTCAGGTAAAACCTCACAGTAATCTCATTGAGAAGACCTGCGATGCAGGGTAGTGCTTCGAGGCGCTCTTATATTCTAAGGGAGGTGTCCCATTTAACGTGATTTATTTAATTGCTTGTCCTAAAGTGAATTACAAAGATCCTTAGAGTGGAAAAAAATGTTTGAGCAGCAATTTCTTGTGAATCTTCGCTCTGTTGGAGTTTATCTCTTATCAAAAGACCACATTTTTAGCTTAGTCTCAAAAGAGAGAATGCGGTGGGGAGATCTTTGTATATTGTACAATATTTTGGTTCGTGGGGCCAGCGGCGGAGCTTACATTGATGCAGCAGGTGCTGTGGCACCGGCGCTCGGGGCCCAAGAGGCCCACTGAACCCCGACGATTGTCATAACTAATAATGCAAACAGCTGCCAGGGAGCCCATCTCCTTTCTTGCACTAGGACCCATGACACCCTGGCTGCTACTGCTGGTGACACGTATTCATTTTTGTAGCAGTTTACACAATTCCAAAAGTGGATAGATTGCCACTTAGTATCACTCTTGTGAACAGAAGTGACAAACTCACTATTCGAGGCTTTGTGAAAATGCTCACTAGTGTTCTATGTTTCTGATTGTTGTGGGGTAGCAGGGCCCTGCTGTGCCCTTCACAAGGGCACGTGGAATCCCTGGCATGTCTGTTATCGGGGTTTCCTGTACCATAGGAGACCCCAAAATGTTTCCTACAAAACCAACGAGGATACTACTAAGCATAAAAAGTCTGTGTAGTGTATTAAAAAGGATATCAGATTTGAGGCTGCACGTTACTCATTCACGTGTAGTTTATGTTAAGTGACATTATCTTACGGATGATGCTTAATGTACATATGTAGAGTGAGTAGAGAAGTGTGGAATTCATGCATTACAGGGGTGTACATATTGAAATGGTGACTCGTGCCTAATTTTGTAGACTTGGGTATATATATCATGTATGCAAATTCTAATGGGCACGTGCAGAGTTAAGACACGTTGCTGCCTGTGCTGTTTTTGTTTTGTTACGGAAGCACTGTACATATATCTCTCCGCTTCCTACAGAAAAATACACTTTCCCTCTCATCTAACAGGGCTTGTGTGAGATTCACTCCAGTTTAACTTGGGTGTTCTGAAAAATGTGTGACATGCCAGCCTATATGCTTATTATACACAATAGTTCCATTTTGTGGGTTTAAAATACATTTTAATATAGTTTCCCGGGCGTGCCTACTTTTCAACAGTCGGATAAGGTATGCACACCTTGTGCAACCTGTCGGTAAACATCTCACAAGCATGTACATTAGGCGTTACTCACAGCATAATGTGTTGTGTTACTTTTGTGAGGTGCCCGTTTGTCACTAGTGTGATCTGCTAGCGCTGTGAGCCCTCAATTTACACACGTGAGAGCTACTTTACGATTCTGTGGCTTTCTGCTTTGAATCTCTCCTTTACACCCTGAAAACATGTTCTGAGTTGGTCCTCGGCCTTATCACCCCACCATGTAAGGAGATTGGCGCAAGATGATTGGATGCACAGAACCGTCCGTCATGTGTTGGCCTGAGAGGCTGTAGGGCAAGCTGATGGAATATAGTCTTAGAGCCCGCCGTAGTGGGCTATACCGGCCATTAAAGGCCTGCTCCAGCATTGAAGGTCTAAACCGAAGGCGAGGGCCTTTAACAAGGGAGTGGGACTTTAATGCTGGTATAGCCCAGCTACGGAGGGCTATAAGGCTATAAGAACATTCAGCCAGTAGCGAGCAGAGTGTTCTAATAAATAAAACAAAGGTCTCAAGGAGCCCGAGGGGGTTGAAATCTCCTCGGGCTCAGTGACCTATTAGAAGGCCAGAGCACTCCATTATTTTAAATGGAGCACCCAACATTCCAATGTTCTAATGTCCATTAATGAGACTGAATCTCATGAAAGGGACTGGAGCGGCCATAGATACTCTGTGGTATGGATCCAGTCCGAGGCCCGATGTATAGCGCAGGGGCAGGGCCGGATTCTTCACATTCTGTAACAACCACAGAAGGGTTCCTACAAATGCTTCTTTGCAGGAAGGGTGATAATTTATATACAGGGAGTGCAGAATTATTAGGCAAATGAGTATTTTGACCACATCATCCTCTTTATGCATGTTGTCTTACTCCAAGCTGTATAGGCTCGAAAGCCTACTACCAATTAAGCATATTAGGTGATGTGCATCTCTGTAATGAGAAGGGGTGTGGTCTAATGACATCAACACCCTATATCAGGTGTGCATAATTATTAGGCAACTTCCTTTCCTTTGGCAAAATGGGTCAAAAGAAGGACTTGACAGGCTCAGAAAAGTCAAAAATAGTGAGATATCTTGCAGAGGGATGCAGCACTCTTAAAATTGCAAAGCTTCTGAAGCGTGATCATCGAACAATCAAGCGTTTCATTCAAAATAGTCAACAGGGTCGCAAGAAGCGTGTGGAAAAACCAAGGCGCAAAATAACTGCCCATGAACTGAGAAAAGTCAAGCGTGCAGCTGCCACGATGCCACTTGCCACCAGTTTGGCCATATTTCAGAGCTGCAACATCACTGGAGTGCCCAAAAGCACAAGGTGTGCAATACTCAGAGACATGGCCAAGGTAAGAAAGGCTGAAAGACGACCACCACTGAACAAGACACACAAGCTGAAACGTCAAGACTGGGCCAAGAAATATCTCAAGACTGATTTTTCTAAGGTTTTATGGACTGATGAAATGAGAGTGAGTCTTGATGGGCCAGATGGATGGGCCCGTGGCTGGATTGGTAAAGGGCAGAGAGCTCCAGTCCGACTCAGACGCCAGCAAGGTGGAGGTGGAGTACTGGTTTGGGCTGGTATCATCAAAGATGAGCTTGTGGGGCCTTTTCGGGTTGAGGATGGAGTCAAGCTCAACTCCCAGTCCTACTGCCAGTTCCTGGAAGACACCTTCTTCAAGCAGTGGTACAGGAAGAAGTCTGCATCCTTCAAGAAAAACATGATTTTCATGCAGGACAATGCTCCATCACACGCGTCCAAGTACTCCACAGCGTGGCTGGCAAGAAAGGGTATAAAAGAAGGAAATCTAATGACATGGCCTCCTTGTTCACCTGATCTGAACCCCATTGAGAACCTGTGGTCCATCATCAAATGTGAGATTTACAAGGAGGGAAAACAGTACACCTCTCTGAACAGTGTCTGGGAGGCTGTGGTTGCTGCTGCACGCAATGTTGATGGTGAACAGATCAAAACACTGACAGAATCCATGGATGGCAGGCTTTTGAGTGTCCTTGCAAAGAAAGGTGGCTATATTGGTCACTGATTTGTTTTTGTTTTGTTTTTGAATGTCAGAAATGTATATTTGTGAATGTTGAGATGTTATATTGGTTTCACTGGTAATAATAAATAATTGAAATGGGTATATATTTGTTTTTTGTTAAGTTGCCTAATAATTATGCACAGTAATAGTCACCTGCACACACAGATATCCCCCTAACATAGCTAAAACTAAAAACAAACTAAAAACTACTTCCAAAAATATTCAGCTTTGATATTATTGAGTTTTTTGTGTTCATTGAGAACATGGTTGTTGTTCAATAATAAAATTAATCCTCAAAAATACAACTTGCCTAATAATTCTGCACTCCCTGTATAATGTGTGGGTGTGTAGGATGAGCTCAGATCTGAAACTTGTCCAATGCCAGGAGTGTGCAAAGTTTTCATTACTCACTCATTTTTTTATATCTGCTTTTGTATATGTATAAACTTCATTCATCTGTTAATATTTTGTAATTTTCTACATTTGTGGACCCCCTGAATAAGCTTTGCAGATCCCAGGTTAAGAATCGCTGTTCTAGACTATCGTCCCAGACAACTTCCATTTTCATTATCAGTAGCGAAATACATTTCAGGCTATTAAGAGAGAGTGTGGTTTTGCTTCCATTGATTTGGCTAGGAGAGCAGCTTGACAATGATTTTGTAGTTCGCATTTTGTTGAACCCTAGCGCAGTTTTTCCCATCCCCCCCATTAAACCTGCTCTCTAGCAAGACACCTCTGATCTGAAACAACAGTAGGCCATAGGTGTCATTGCCATTCCTAGAGAACTCCAAATTCAACCTTCCTGAATGCCCGCTACAGCCAGCAGAATGTGTTGATTGATTCTGCTGGATACTGCTGCTAAGGTCTACCCTGGGAGAGCAGAGCCTTTTTAGGGTCGAGCCTGCGAGTGCATGCGGTTACGTCTCGCTTGCGAGCCTCTGTTGTGTTCAATAAAGGGCTTGGAGCCCGCCTGTCGCTCACCATTTGTTGGTGTGCGTAGCACTCTTCTTTACAGCCTTGTAATTCGTCAAGGCATGCCTGGCATAACTTCTGTTCCTCTGTGTGGAGCAGGGATCAAGCACTAATTGATTCAACTTAATCAGTGCCCGTCCGCTGCTCCCGACGTGATTGAGGTACTATTTGTTCTTTAGAGCTTCTATTGCCCCGCAAACAGAAGGCTTGCGACTGGCAAAAAGATACCCAGCAGCCACAGAATTTCAAAGTTTTATTTTTTAAAGCTAACTTTATTTTATTTTGCCAAGATGTCTTTTCTCAGTTTCTTCTCATGTTTTCTTCTGTTTTTGTTCGTGGGCGATGTTGTCAAAAGATGACAATTAACTTTTTTCAAAACATGCGAGACCTGTTGCATTGCAAATGCTTGTCTGCCTTGTCATTGGAGAACTAAGGCCTTGGGCCATAGTCGCACGTAGTAGAGAAGCTTCAATCTGCAACTTACTACTTTAAGGCTGGTTGCAATAATTTGGGCTAGCCTTGCTGATTCTTGGGCATATCCTGCTTACCACTCCTGTTGCGAAGATATGATCCACAATCGGCCTTTATCATCATTAGAAGATGAAACTACGCTGAGCCCTGCGAAGTAGTAAAAATCAAGGTACCTCCTATTGCTTTAAGGCTGGTCTGACTCCTGGGTACTTTGAGTTGGGCTTGGCTTAACCTTTGTTCTGGGGGACCCTGCCTGAGAGTACCGGTACCCCTTTGATGTATATGTTCCCCTATTGTTACAGCATGTACTGTGCTATACACCCTGCCGACCATGTTACCTGCAGCTGCCCCCATCTTTCGTTGCTTGATAACGGAGCAGAGCCAGAATGAAAGCATGGGCAGGACCTACAAAGAAGCCTGGACCACTCACCATTGCGAGCAGAGTTGGCCAGTACCATAAGTGGTGACCTGACCACAGTGTGGCCAGTGTGTTGCAATCAATGATGGATACTCGTAAGTTATAAGATGTAGGTGTATTACCTTAGTTGTAGGAAAGCCCCACCAGGAGCAGCATCCTGATGCTCAGCCCTTCTCACTCCATGTCCACTCATCCAAGCACAAACACTGTCAACACTCCAGCCATACAATGACCTCACTCCCTGGCTGAGCAGCAGGGAACGTCAAGGTAGTGGGAAGAATGCATTAGATAGCAAGAGGCCACAACACAGTGTTGGTTACTTACCTGCGCGTGAGAGAGAACGTGAAACCTATAACTTGTCTGTGATTCTCTGACAGTCCTGCAGTCCCTCTGGGTCTCCGTTCGATGGCAGCTGTAATGATGCACAGGTGTGCACTGACTGGCTGCAGCACATGGGACATGCCACCTCACCTGTCATTTGTGCACCTGTGATGTGTAACTAATGCCAGAGAAACTTCTCAGTAGAAGACTTGAGAGTAAGGTGCAGACCTTAAATGGGCCAGTGTCTGTGGCTCAGTGTTTCAAAAGTGCTAGAGCAGAGTTTCTTAACAAGGGGTCTGTGCAGTGCTTAATTTGAGCCGGTGGTTGCCGGTCGAGGCACTGACACTTATTTTTGAGGGCTGGCACTTGTTTTTTTTGTATCCGGTATTTATTGCGAGCAAAAGATTCATATGGGAAAAGCAGAGGAGCAGAAAGACGGAAAAAGGTCACAAAGGGAGAAATTAGAAAGCTGCAAGAGTGAGCTGAAGGGGTAGGGGGTGGCTGTAAATGGATTAAAGAGTCCTGAAATGGCTTTAGGATTGTGCTGCCTCAGTCGTCTGTGCTCCCACATTTAATTGCAGCTGCCGCTTGTTTCAGAGGAGAGCTTTGGGCACCGGCATGTTTTTATTTACAAATGAACCACTGGGTCTGTGACCCCTGCTGGAGGGGCCCACAACTGTTTAGAAAATTAAATAGTGTTAGCCGATTAATAAAGTACAAATACAGAAAAAAAGTTGAAACTTGAAAGTTTTCCAAAGCTCTGTTAACTAAGAAGTAATTTGAAATTAGCAGCTAAAATGTTAGTTGATGTCCTTAGCTTGATTTCTGGGAGCAGTGCAAGCAGTCGCGGCTTGCGCAACCCTGAAGGGGTGAATTAAAAATCAAATTTTAAAAAACCACTTACCTGTGCCGCCGTGCAGCTCCTTTCCTCTTCTCTCTGGGCACAGGCTCCCAGCCTGCCCTGCGCCAATCCTGCTCAGAGCAGGGTCAGGATTGGCTGGGAGAGCCATAAATAGCCCTTAAAGAAAAAAAAGCTTGCAAAATGTAATGGATTAAATTACATAAAAATGCGATAAAATCATAATTGCACTAATAGTACATAATTAACAATTCTGTACTGTACTAAGATGCATAACTCACAAGGCAAGCAGTTCATAACCCATAGCTTAATCAGGAGACATTGAACCCCTTGCCCGGGCTGCAGCTTGTAAGAATAACAAGCTTGTAAGAATAACAACCGGACTCTACAGATTTCATCATCCCCTGATCCCAATAAACAGTAAGAGGCAGGGAAACAGCCCCGACATTTCTGCGCTTCGGAAGAGGCGCTAAAAATATCTTGGTATCCATTAGATAAAAATTACAGAAGAAATTTGCTTGTGCAAATTACAGCAGAGACACATTATAGAATTTAAATTCGGCTGAAAACCTTTTGGAAAAGAAAGAGAGTATTTTACAGCGCCTGCCCGAACCTAAACAATGAAGCACACAAATAAAACGTGGTCGGGCTCACTGAATTTAAACGGCAATAATCCCTTCCACCCTCTCTTCACTGGCGCGCTTCAGCAATAGATCACGTACCCGCCGCCCGGTGATTGGCAGCCCCTGAGTACCAGCTGCAGAGATGTTAGATGAACCGAGCGTCCAGGGTTACATGAGCTAGCCAAGGTTGGCCATGCCCTGGCCGCGCGCCAAGCAGTCTAAGATGATTCCTTTTGTTAACACCGTCTCCCCAGACAGCCAAGATTCTCCCGGTCACCCAGATGTCCCAAGCCCAGCTCGCTGTGACATATATGCCGATAGCACTCTCCCTCAGAAACCATTTCCCTCTCTTTGAAGATTTAATGGGTTCCCCGCACCCCAAGTTCCTGCCCCATAAGTTGCAATGGGAACACACCGAGTAGTCTATATTTGTTTCCCAGATTTAAAAAGTCCTTCCCCAGCAGGTGATGGCTGACTCATTAGCGAGCCAATACATCTCGAAAACGTATTCTTCATTGCATAATATATGATATGCCCGAGAGCCAGGGGTGCTAAACGTTACCCCAAATAGGAGAAAGTGTTAGTGCTCACCACAACATTCCCCCCCACCCTAATAGTTAAAGGTTTCAACCGCTTTAGCCAACAATTCATTAAAAATGATTTTGTAAAATGTTTATCCAAATTTAAATTCCCCCATTAAATCAACAAATGAGCTAACTAAAAGATGCAGGGCCCTAGTGGTAGAAGCAATTAAAGCCTCATCATTAGCATAAAGTAATACAGGGAGGGAGACACCCCTAATCCTGGGCACATCAGGAGTGCATTTACTCAACTCTGAGCTGACCTCGTTAATATATCAAATAAAAAGGAATGGAGAAAGAACACATCCTTGGCGCACCCCGTGTTAAATCTCAAACTCCTGCATCACCTCCCGCTTCTTCCAACCCTCACTCTGGCCTTAGTACCCGAATATACAGAAACCAGCATATGCACAATGGTAGGATCCATTTGTACCTCAAGTGTCTGCCATATCTTTCCCTAGCCACAAAATCAAAGGCCATGGATAGGTCCATAAAATCTAAATATAAATTAGACTTGTTTGCCTCTGTATAGTTTCCAATGATCAAGTTTAAATTTTGACTTTGCTCAGTTGTCCGAAGACCACTATGGAAACCATACTGACATGTTTCTAACACATTATTACCATTAACCCACTCAACAATCCTGTTATACACACTCGACCCAGGATTTTGGCCGGTATGTGTATCAGTGAAATAGGGTGATAGTTTTTAGGTCCGGCCTACTGCCCCTTTTGAAAATCGGCTCAATAATCAAGCTAAGCCACAAGCCTGGTACCATTGGCTCCTCCTGAAAATTATACACATTAGTCCGCATCAGGGCCCAGAAGTCTATATTACTTTTATTAACGTCGATCGGGACCCCGCAGGCCCAGGCGATTTCTCGCCTGCACTCTCCTGAATAGCCCACATCACTTTGAGCAAAGTAACCTGCGGGAACGAAGGGACCCCCCACCCCCCAGCCAAAGCTGTACCACTCCCATTACCCGCTGAATATATCTGTGTCAAATGCGACACACATTTTTATCCCTTTATACGGCAACTTGTCGATATCACTTTAGACTCCAGTTGTCGCAAACAAGAGGTAGCCCTCCAAAGTGATGCACTATCCTCTATGCGGGACGCCTCAGTTATAATTTCCCACCGTTCTGAGATTACCTCTTTCCTTCTTCGTGTTGTGGCCTTATACATTTTCCGCTGAACATCAGTTAAACTATGGTCCTGGGGTCTGGCAACTAAAGCCCTACGCAAGGCTTGGTTAGCCCTCGAGCATTCCTGATCAGACCATCGTGGGCACCCCGAGTCATCTTTAATCGGCTTAGAAAGAGAATATCCAATCTGCCCACCAGTGGCGTAGCGTGGGGGGTGCAGGGGGGGCCGGCCACACCGGGCGCAACATCTTGGAAGAGACTCGAGTGCTAAAATCCACGGGTTAGGGGGCGCAAATTACTTGCCTTGCCCCGGGTTAGGGGGCGCAAATTACTTGCCTTGCCCCGGGTGCTGACAACCCACGCTACGCCACTGCTGCCCACAGAAGCTAACAAATGCATTAACAGTGCAATTCTTGGTTACACCGACTGTAAACACTGCATAACCAGGTGAAAACTTTTAGCCACTATCTCATTTAAAAAACTTTACAGGATCCTGGAGTTTCTAACATAGCCTTAACGTTTCATTTGAGGGACATAGATTCACCAAACTACTAACCCCTTATATGGGACTCCCAAAATTATAGTCTTTGGGTTTTGGTCACCACACTCAGTTGTAACAATTTCCCCTGCTGCAACAAATCCCTCAGGTTGTGTGAAATAAAAATGTGATCAATAATACTGGATTTGTTTCTACCTTATAAGTTGATGGATCCTGCTTGCCTGTTCCTTTCTCATCAATCACATTGTACAAATCTGCAGAGGCAACAAAAGCCACCAACTCCGCACCCCGGCCCGCACATCTGACACCCTCAACATATCCCCCTCTTGTCCCAGGTGTTTCATTCTAGCATTAAATCCCCCTTGCCCCCCCCCCCCCCAGGGCATTGGTTCAATTGGCGGCCAACCTAAGTTCTATCCTTCACTAAAGAGCTGATATATGAGAAGGGCCCGGGGAATCTCTGATCCAGTGAATTTACAAAATCATTATTATAGAAGTTAACAATTGTTAACTCCAATGTCCCTTTAAGTATAAGAACCTGAAAATCAGAGTTTCCTACTTTTACTTCCTCCGCCCTGCCCTCGAACAAGAGGTCCGTCCAGATGGCCAGGCCACCAGCGGCCCCTAGCGACCTGGAACACTAAACATCTGTACCCATCAAACCCAATTACATTTACTTCCCATGTTTCCTGGAGCATAATACCATCAAATAATCTGATAAACGTTTGCCAATCTGGTAATACAATCTTCGTCCGAAGTCCAGCAATGTTCCAACTTATTATTTTTAAACCATTGTTTTTACTATGCAAAAGACTGGCCACGGGGGTAATGCACCAGATCCGACATTTGTCCCATGCAACCAGGTGACCTGTAACCAGGGGATTCAGTGCCATAAATATTGTCCTTGGTAACATCATACTCTGTACCAAATCTACCCCTTGACAAGGATACCAATTAAGATTCATTAAGACCTGATGGATCTCTTGCACATAAGCTTTACACATTCTAAGCTTTTCACATTGAAACTTTTCACATTCACCATTTCTCTGCACAAGTGAAGACATTTTCACTTATTTTTTTAATGCTATTTAGGGACTTGAAGTGGAACAGACATCACAATTTGGTTGCTGTACTTAAATTTGGTCTATAGCATACATATATTTGACAACAATATAATAATTTTAGTATTGGTCAAAGACATTAAAGCAGCAGGTGCATTATCCAGCTAAGCTGGCATTAGAACCAGTTACATAGAAGTTACACCTCTCACAGCAGCAGATTGATTCCTGCAACCTCCAGTTCTCTTTCTGTGGCATGTGTTCAGCTTCTTAGATGCTTTTGTCAAAGACTTTTCTTCAAACACACAGGTCTCAAAGCTTGAATAAATATTATTGACTTCAGAATTCCATTCTCCTTCCCACCCGCATGGACCTTCAACCCACCCAAAACCCTTCACCTCTCCAACACCCCCCACTGAAAAACAATGAAAGGAAAACGTGCTTTAGATGTATCTATTTTGTGAAGAATAAAGGTTTTTGAAGACTCATCTCTACATCTTTTCGTGTTTGTATGGACTAAAGGAAGAATTTCTTGACCCATCTGGATGGACTTTGCTATAATTAAACTGCCTTTTTCTTCTTAATATGGACATTATCACAACGCCCCAGTGATTATTTTGGCAAAAGCAAACAAACACAAATGAAGGACGGAATGCGGAACCAATCAGACATTCACCCCCCAGTCACAGATCAGGGTTTAATCCATCGTTCTTTTGCTCACCATGCCACCCCAGTTTGGACCCAGCCATATGCAAATGAGTCTTGACCCGGTTCTCCATGGGAACAGTGCCGCCCAAACTGCCAGGCCAGGTCCTCCCTGGACCGGAAACAAGCATCCTGGGACCGGTTTCAGGGTATCACCCTTCATTAGCCAGGCTAGCTGGAATCCAGTGGCACAGCGAGCAAGGGACCCACGTCTGGGCATACACTAGCCACTTATGGCGACAAAAGCAAACAAACACAAATGATGGACGGAATGCAGAACCAATCAGACATTCACCCCCAGTCACAGATCTGGGTTAAATCCATCAATTCTTTTGCTCACCGTGCCACCCCAGTTTTTTTTGTGTGATTATTTTGGCAGTGCTCTCATTTCCATTTTTTTTGTTTTTGTGTAGTGCACGGCTTGCGAGCAGAGAGGCCTTTTTTGAGGTGCAGCGCTGAAGAGGAAAATCTTGAGTATTAACACTTGTTTGGTCCAGGACGGCCTACAACTGCTCTGGTGGGATTATGTGTCCAGCCGGAGACGTGGCTGGTCTGTAGATTGCTAAAAGTTAAGAGATCTATGACCAGGGCCGGATTGGGAACCCGAAGCAGCCCTGGCAATTTTGTCGGCCTAGACCCCGGGTCGTGGGGGTGCACATGTGATGCACTGCTGCTTTTGTTAGTAGCCCCCAGTAACAAAACTGGCCCTTACTGCTGCAGAGCCACTCCCCCATTAACAAAACTGCCCCCACTGCTGCAAAACTGGACCCCAGTAACAAAACTGGCCCCCACTGCTGCAAAACCGGACCCCAGTAACAAAACTGGCCCCCACTGCTGCAAAACCGGCCCCCACCGTTCCAGCCTCCCGAGGAAACGCCCGTTGCCCACTCCAGCCAGTCAGGCCCTTACTCTGACCTGCGCAAGTGCCAACTAGTCCTTTTCGCTTTGGTCGCCAGTCAGGTGGGTTGGTCGCTGTTGGAAGGCACCATCGTGTGCCCAGTACAGTAAGGTATGCAGTCTGGTAATCTAGGCGCCTGCTGCCCTTTGTGAACACTACATGCCCAATCCGCTCCAGAATGCTAGGTAACGCTAGCATCGAGGCGCTATGGTAAAAAGAACCGGTACCCTCGCTGGCTCGATTTATATACATAATTCAGCTGTGCCTTTGTTGTTTGAACTCCTTATAAAATAAGAGATATCCTTATAACCCACCTAAATTGTACTTTTTTTCCCTCAACATCAGCAGGATGAAAGGCAGGCTCAGCCACGCCAGAATTCAGCCCCGTGTCCCGTCCTACTCACAGGTCTCGGCGATGCTGTTTTGCAGAGCAGCTTTTCTTGGGAGTGTTTACTCTTAAATGCTGAATATATGTAATGATAAGGGGTTTTATTCATGTATTTATCTTTTAGCTCCATTTCCAAAGGCTTCTTGAAAGATGGGTGTTTCTTGAGGCTCAGGGAGAGTAGATGGAGATCTGCCTAAGATCACACGGTTGGTTACTTGTTGGAAGTCAGAACCACTGAGGTTTCCTGAGGGACATCCTTCAGATCGTGGCTCGCCTCAGTCCCTGGGTCTCCATTCAGTGCAAGAGGCGGCGAGCCATAATGGCACAGAAAACACTGCCCGTCAAGGCCGCTGGAAAAGCGGGATTTATGGGGTCGTTAAAAACATCAGCCCTGCGGCTAATCGCACGACGGTGGCTCATTGTGTTTACAGGAGATTTAAATCATGTGGGGTGGGGGCGGGGCGGACATGAGGCGGGTGTACCAACACAGTGCAAAGAGGCGCAGGGTTTACACACACAATTCCCAAATCAAACCAGGCGCTGTGTTTCCCATTAAAACAGTCTTTGGTGAAAATTGTGATCGTTTGCAGGTATTTTATGCTCATTTGACAGTGTATTAAACAAAAACGTTTACAGTGACATTTCGAATACTTTTATCTCTAAACTTTTGCCACCAAAAATTCAGATTGTCAATATTGCAAGCACGATATCGTGGTGTTAACCTTTTTGCAACATTGCCTATGAACTTCACCGTCAGAGGTAGTAAGCGCTACATAAAAAAAAATGTATTGCCTTTCTTCGTGTCTACAATGGCTACCTTCTCGGTCTGAAAATCCAGGTTTGTGAGTACCAGCCCTCCTCTAGGAATCCCGGGTAAAGCAAAGGAATGTGGGACAGAGACCCCGAAACCATAAAATCATCTGACCTTTAACCCCTTGTTTGCAGGTGGTGCCATGTGGCCATCGTAGCCCTACTAAGTTTCCCAGGTCCATGCTAATGTGTTGCTCCAGTCCAGGTTTCTTCATTGAATTCTCGGACTTGTCGTGTTGTTTATTCCATTATAAAACAGGACTACAAGTCCCAGAATTCTGCCCAAATACCCGGGCTGGAGCAGCACATCACTCATGGACCCGGGTAAATTGGCAGCTATGCCCTGGAATTATAGTATTTGGGTGCCATAAGGATGAAAGGCCCAGCTAGTCCTCGGTGTCCTGGCTCACTGCTGCGGTGGGTTGCCAGGTGCCTCGAAGCCGCGACGTGCTAGTGCACTGGGGTCAGTCTGATTCCTGCCCCCACCTCACCAAGCAGAAGATCTGGTCCCCGGGTTCTGGCTGGGCCTGTCTCACAGCAGAGGTGTGCTGCTGCCAGGAGTTGGGGCTCTCTGCTGGTGTGGCCGGGCTGCATGCAGTGGGTGTGTTTCACGCTGCCTTCCTTTTGCGACATTTGACCAGTGGGCACGTTTTAGTCAAGCGTTTCCTCTGTTGTGAAGTTCAGCCTAGATGTCTTCGTGGCACATTGTGGCATTTGGAGCAGCGAGTCCATCCCTCGAGTTTCTATGGATACCCCCCCGCAGTTGGCCCACCCCAGTCCGCACGAGCGCATTACATCACATTTACATGTCAATAAAGAAATTGTTCAAAAGAGAGGTGTGTTCTTTGTTTAGTTGTAGAAAAAACACGAGCATGCATGATCGCAGAGCCCAGTCATAAACCAGTTTGGCGGGGCCATAGTCCAGTTTACCACGTCATATATCACTGAGGCGCCATGAATCATTGTGACAGGGTCATAAATCACACGCAAGTGAATGGTCATAAAAATACATTGGTGATAGGTTATAAATCATGGTTGTCCCATATCAATCTAGTCTGCCATCTCCTGATCATCCTTTATGACACCTCTGTGTTGTTAAGGCAATCATATACGCCGCCTTGGGGGTCATACACTTTTTTTGTTGGTTTATCTCTGCTTGTGAGGAGGCGTAGAGTCTGTTTAGACTTCACTCTCTACCTTGTCTGTGCGTTTTTAGTGTTGAAGTTGCGCAGGCATATCGCTTGCGAGATGCTGTAGTAGTTAGAAAAGGGCTCGGAGCCCCGTCCATGCCATGTCAGTGTCTTTCATTGGTTCGTGGGCTTGCCTTTTAAAATCTGCTTGCTTTCATTAGTGGAAGGCGCGCATACGTCATGCCTTTTCCGGTGTTTAGCCCTCCTCGAGCGCAGCCACCAAGTACTGAAAACATGCGAGGCTCGCTGTTTTACATCCGGTTTGTGGACTACTTTTTATCTTTTTTCGCAGCGCGATCTCGCTGGGCAGAAGTCGAGCGCTTTGCATGACATCGACCCTGTTACAAAGTTAATTGCACTTTTGCTGGTTACATAGATAATTGCACTTTTGCCGATAGGTTTTACTACGAGTGAACTGTAGCAGCGCGATCGCGCTCTTTTTTTTCCATGTGATGCAACAAAAGTCAGGTTGGGAGTTTACAACTGCTAATAGCTCTAACTCGGAGAAATGTAAGACCCGTTGCATTGCAAATGCTTGTTGTGCCCTGCTGTCCGTCGGTGGGTCTGGGCTGCAAGTGACATGCTCATCTTACAACCCCACCTCAGTGGCCCCCCCCCATACCCCATCCCCTGCTGTAAAGCATCCCCAGGTAAGTGGCCTTTCTTTGGCACACAGCCTTGCAGCTGACCCTCCTCACCTCTTTAACCAACAAATGTCCCCCTTTGTACTGCCAGCACTGTGGCAAATGCTGCTGTTTGGGAGTGGGTGGGTCTTGAAGTCCTGTGCACTGCCCCATCTTCTCTGGATGTACCCTGGCCAAGGAGCAGTGCGTCCTTATAGCCCCCCGCTGCCCTTGACAGGTGGGATAGCAGTTCCCCCCATTGGGGGGCAGTGGGGTTCAAAACATTATCTGGACACCTATTGGCCCACTGTTTTCACGCCAACCTCGGCACGCTCTCCAGCTTTGTGTGGAGGGGGTAGCGGGAGGCATACCCCCTTTGATGTGCCCGCCAAGGTGGCCCAAAAACAAGTCAAACCGGTTCTTATGGGTCCCTGGCAGCTGTTAGGGTGTCGGCCCTTAAGGCCCACTTCGGGGGCACCCGGTGCGATACCATTAAAAAGTAGGCTGGACCCAGCCAGGTACAGGTTCGTCACCTTATGATGACCCGTCTCACACTGTTCCACCTCCCACTTCCCAGCAACAAATTCTCTCCTCACCTTTGCTAAACGACAGCCTGCAAGCAACAGAGGGCATTGCACATGCTTTGAGACAGTACCCATCTCTTCTTGACAGTGAGAACAAAAATAAATGATCCCTACCATGCACTCCCCACTGTGCTTATCTCACTGCTTTTTACACCAGGTGCAGGAGGGCTCAAGCTTCTCTGCCACAACTTAGAGTAAAAGAGTTGCTCTTCCTCAGCGTCCACAACTCTGGTTACCACCTTCCTCCAGCTCTTTAGAACCTAATGCATCCTGGGTGTTGTAGTCTGGTTTTCCACTCATTGAACTAATTGGACCAACACACCTGAAATCAATGAGGTGTAGTTGAAAAGTTTTGGTCTGGAGGCAATGTTCATAGTGACCTGGAGTAAGATGATCGCCCTAGCCACAACTCAGCAGTACCTCTGTGGCTCCAGTCCCACATAGCAGAACCAGCCCAGGGGAGAATGTGGCGTTAGGGTCAGAGCTGCCGGTTTTGGAACTGGGGAACCAGGTTAGAGTCCACTCAACATCCTGTGATTCTGGGAAAATCACTTAGGGTCAGATGTACCAAAGGATTTTACCCATTCTGTGTCTATGGAAAAAAGCTTTCGTACATATGGCCCTTAATCTCCCCGTGCCTAAAATGTAATATTAATAAAAAAACAAGCTTTTGCAATGCAATGGGTCTCGCATTTGCTCAACTTAGACCTAACCGGACCTTTTATTGCCACGTAAAATGAAAATGAAAAGTAATAAAGTTCTACGTAAGCGAGACGATTTAAAGCGCCACGCCATGACTGTGAAGGAGCACACAAAATTAAACAAGTTTGCTTGCATTAAAACGTATTGGCAGATGTGCGCTCCGTAGGAAAATGAAAGTAGTCCAGAAACCAAGCTGAAAACATGGAGCCTCGTATGTTTTCAGTAGTTGGCCGGTGCGCTCAAGGAGGGCTAAACATAGGAAAAGGCATGATGAATGCATGCCTTTCACAAATAAAATCAAGCGATTTTTTTAAAAGGCAAGCACACAAACTAATGTAACTGATGGGCGTGCGGTGGGCGTGGTTAAAAGCCCACGAGAGGTTACAGCAGGCTAGAGCGCTTGCTCGCTCAACCCTAAAAAGAATGTGACCTTGTGCTATGTAATTAGTTCCCATGCAAAGCGCTCCAGTACCTTCGAGTTAAGTCTGCGCTATGTAAAACTGCCCAAAACAATGATAACAGTAAAAGAAAATAAAAAAACGCACACTTATTAGAACTTCGGCCCATGGATTCTGTAACAGGCCACTGAGGTCCCCACACACGGAGACAGCTGGCTAGAACCAGCTTCTCGCTAAAACTGAGGTCTTAGGGCCAGATGTAGCAAAGGGTTTTTCCTATTCTGTGTCAATGGGAAAATGTGTTCGTACATATGGCCCTTAGATACTTGAGGAGGCCTAAAATAAACCCGCTCTTATTAAAATTAAGCAGCGCATGGCAGAAGTTCGTAGACATTAACAATGACTTGCATCCCTAACAGCATGAACTGTCTTTTTTTTTTCCTTGTTACAAAGACTGTAAATAACTTGTCTCAAAATTAAATGGAACTCAACTTCTCGACCCCGAAAAGATAAAATGCATAGTTGGCCTCACCAGGTTTTTAAACGGATCATACAGATGTACATGAGGAATGCTTAGTTTGCTAAGCCATCACGCTGGCATTAAAATTGAGGATTTTTTTTTAGAAGAGGGAAAGTTTTGTTAATCATTTACCTCATCACTGGTGTAAGTTTCTCTGATGGCACCTACATCTTCCGTAGAATGATCCAGCTGCCACCACCCACAGCAGGGTTATAGTGCAGGTTTTGATGACGTCCCACCGTGAGATGACGCATCACATGGTATGAATTCAGGTGCGCACCCTCCTTTCACCCAAGTGCTGCTCAGTGGAGACCCCAGCAACCCAAGCACCTCCATATTGGAGGACTCGTCCACAGATGTGACCGTCTCCGAGCTTTGGTACCCTGTAGGAGGGGTTAGGACCGATACCTCTGCTGCCAGGGTGAGTTAGATTGTCCGAGTTGTGGAACCCACTGGAAGGGTTTAGGACAGATATCTCTGCAGCCAGGGTGAGTTAGGGACTCAGAGCTGTGGTAGCTTCTGGGAGGGATTAGGACAGATATCTCTGCAGCCAGGGTGAGTCAGGGACTCAGAGCTGTGGTAGCTTCTGGGAGGGTTTAGGACAGATATCTCTGCAGCCAGTGTGAGTTAGGGGCTCAGAGCTGTGGTAGCCACCGGAAGGGTTTAGGACAGATATCTCTGCAGCCAGGGTGAGTTAGGGACTCAGAGCTGTGGTAGCCTCTGGGAGAGTTTAGGACAGATATCTCTGCAGCTCGGGTGAGTTGGGGTCTCTGAGCCGTGGTAGACACCGGAAGGGTTTAGGACAGATATCTCTGCAGCTCGGGTGAGTTAGGTACCCAGAGCTGTGGTAGCCTCTGGGAGGGTTTAGGACAGATATCTCTGCAGCCCGGGTGAGTTAGGTACCCAGAGCTGTGGTAGCCTCTGGGAGTGTTTAGGACAGATATCTCTGCAGCTCGGGTGAGTTAGGTACCCAGAGCTGTGGTAACCTGTGGGAGGATTTAGGACAGATATCTCTACAGCCAGGGTGAGATAGGGAGTCAGAGCTGTGGTAGCCTCTGGGAGGTTTTAGGACAGATATCTCTGCAGCCAGGGTGAGTTGGGCACTACGAGCTCTCATGATGCATCTTGCAGCTTTAAGTAGCTCATTAAGTTATTTTTCTATGTATTCTGGCACCTGGAGTACTACATTTATAATGAAGAAAAACAAAAAAACGACGAGCAAAATGCAAACAAGATTAAAACAGGACTGGACAAATTAAGATCTCTGGACACTCTTTCTATCGCCTCCGTGCGAGTGAGCACAGCCTAATTGCTATCAGGTACCTTTAGATTTTATGTTAAAAAAGGCAACAAAGGCACAACCATAACGCCAGGTGCACATTAAAACATAATTTTCGGAGGTCTATTATTTTTGGTTGGTAAGTTTTCTAGTTTATGCCTAAGCGCTATAGCTTTCAAAGCTCCTCTCCTTTGGAATGGTTAATGCCAACCCCAGAATCCTGAACTCATGGCAGGTCACAGTGAGGGTGGGGGATGTGAGGGTTGGGGCGGAAGGAGTAGAGGTGGGATGTGTGCAATGCAAGAAGTTCAGTGGATGTCTGGTGCACGAGGGTTGCTCGGTGCACAGATCGTGTTGGGGGTGGATGGGACTGATGGAGGATGCTGGGAGCCCGTGTAGGAGACAAGGGCATCCCAGTTCCAGCAGCTGTTACTGAGCCGGACCTGGCTGACCCAGGGAAATGTGCTGAATTTGTTACTGTGCAGTTTGCTGACACCAGGATTAATTCAGCAGCTCCTGCACAGTGTCCTCTGTCTGTTAGGTGAGGCAACCTGCAGGCGGCAAAGCGACTTTCTTACTTTCCCTCCATCTGTTCCCAAGACAAAGGCCTGATTTAAAGGGCCATCAGCCCTTCTTTTGTTCACGTGTCATCCTGGCTGGGAGACATCTCCTGCAGCCTAAAACCTGCATGCCAATGCAGTGTGGGAAACAAAGGAACACAGCTTATCGCATCACTGGAGAGAAACTATGATTGGGAGGCAGGTTGTTAACTTTATTCAGCCACTTTATGTAAGAGATATGCGTGCATTGTAAGAATGCAAGATGCATGTGTGTGTATCAGTTATTACACAAATAACGATTTAAATGGCATTTACTAATTTATTTTTTATGTAATTCTTTTGTAGCTCTACTCATCCCAGGGTAGGGCATCAAAGCACTTTACATTACACACAGAGAGACAATACATCATATAAATGTGTAAATCAATGTTCAGGAAATGTTACATAAGACAACAAGAGTTATAAGTTGCAGGAGTCATGTACCGTATATGCTTGTAGACATATGTTGAGTGCATAGGGGGAGAAGGACAGAGCCATGATTTAAAATGTAATGCAATGGATTGGGTTGTCTATACTCACAATATTGTGTTACTGTCCAAAGGAACTCTTCTTTGCAAATGTGTAATAATAACAGATTGCCAAGAAGGCTTTAAACTCATGAATTATTGTTTCAGTGCAGCTCCTTGATGGCGGCTCATATCTCACTGTGATATATTAGAAGGATTACAACTTATGATCTGGACGTAACAAAGTGATTGCACTGTGAAAAGCGATATCTCACTTACCTACATAAAATACAAATCTGTGATCTGCATGTTACACAATGTACTTTGCAGTGGGCACATTAACCCTCCATGCTACTTTGAGTCAAAACCGAGACTAGATAAACCGAGATCTGTCCAGGAAGTGCGTTAACCACCAGAGTTTTCTTACCAATGTTATTATCCTCTGAAACGTAGATTTTAAAATCCTATAGGGCCTTTAGCCATATAGGATTTAAAAATGGATCCTCCGTGACCAGCTAATTAAGCAGAACAGATTTACTGTCAGATTTGTCCTTGTTTCCAATTTTTTATGTGGCAGATTAAAAGAAAAAATTATGTATAGGCTGACTGTCAGACTCTGCTTTTCATGACTCAAACCCCTTTCCCCTGCCTTATCTTGGCACCCAATGTAAGGGTTCCCGGAGTAATTGCTTTCAGTTCCAGTACCAATGAGAGATGACTGTGAGAGGAAGGAGGAGCTAAGAATCCATTGTGAGAGTGAGGGGGTGTGAGAGCTGATTGTGAGAGGACAGAGGAGATAGAAGTCCATTATTGTGAGAGTGAGGAACTGTGAGAGTTGATTAACTGGAGAGAGGAACCCTCAAATAAGAGTGCATTACTCCGCAAATGAATGCAACAAGAGTGATAGTGTGTTTTTGTGACGAGTATGTGGCTATGCTTTATTTGTGCAGTAATCTGGCTTCTACCACTCTTCCTAAACAAGATGAATTCTCCTTAAAATTTGAATTTTGGATCTCCATTCTTTCTTTTGACTTTCCAGCCATTGCTGTTTTGGCAGAAGTTATTTTGGGCCCACTGTGTTTGGGTAACTTGTGTAACATAGCGCCCAGTTATGCCATAAGGTCCAGCTCCCTACGTGCATTGTACAGATGTTTGTTAAACCTTTTAACTTGGTTTATGGAGCAATTAATAACCTTTAAAAACATTGTTGTATGAAAAAATGTGCATGTTCCAATAAAACCAGACAGTTACATTGCAAATAAAAATGTGCATTTGAATATAGTAGTTAACAAGCACTGGCAAATCCAGTAAGTCTTCTCTTTGCGGTCTATTGGTTTTGGCAATAGTTTTAGCAGTATCTTACTTTATATATATATATATATATATTTTACCTAAGTAAAGACTTTGACTACCTTAACATTTGTAAACTTTCTTTGCTTTAATGCAATTCTGAATTGGAATTGACTTTACTAAGTATTGTCAAAGCCAAGAGGCCTCAGCTGTAAAAGGCTGAGCTACTGGGGCCTTCCAGTGTTTGTATGATGCATGTGAGCTGAGTCCGCATGTTAAGTGTCTGATTGAGTCCTAGTTGCGGGAGGGTATTCATACTGAAGCATGGCTGAGAGCTCTGAAGCTGAGGCTGAAGAAAATGTGACAGTGTTCAGGTTACCTGCTCATCCAATCCTTGGCCTCTCTTCAGCATAGTGGTGGTCACATACGTACCTTTGTAATTCCCTTTTCTAATTATTTACAACAAAATTATTGTTGTTACTTATTTATATCAAGCTGATAGAAAGCACTTACAAAGCCAACAAGTCTGGCTTATTTTAGGCCTATGTTTGTTGTTGCGTGATGTGGCTGGATGCAATAGCAGAAAACTCACAAATAGGCCGCTAAATGCTTGCCGGGCAAAGGCTGTATAAAGCAAAGTATTGCAAGTCATGTTTTTTTGTCACACTCCTAATTACTTAGGCCACACCCCTATTAGAAACCCGCCACACATTTTTCATCTTCTTAAAGCACTGTGGTTCACAATAAACACATGGGAAATTGATAAAGTGCAACACAGAGCGTGGAAGAGGAGAGAAAGAGAAGCACACTAGGGAGACAGCTGGAAAACACTTGCACTCTCATGGAGTGCTTAAACAAACAGAAAAAAGTAGCTCCTGAAAAAATAGCAGTGGAAGAACATAAGTAATGCATCCATGCTCCAGGGGAAGAGGAAGGAAGAAGAGACAGGAAAGCTCACACAGGCTAACAAAAAATCAAGCAAATGAGAGTAACAAGCATTTGCAGTGCAATAGGTCGCGCATCTGTGAGAGTTAGAGCTATTGGCGTTGTAAATGACAATGTCTTTTACTTATGTGTTTTGGTTTGGAGTGGAGTGGATGTATGACCAGAGACACAGCTGCAGCACTCTCTAGGGGATTAAGAATGTGGAATTACCACTGGGAACAGAGACACGGCTGCAGCACTGCCTAGAGGACCTAGAATGGAGAACTCACCGACAGGAACAGAGAGGCAGCTGCAGCAGCGTCTAGAGTACTAAGAATGAGGAATTACCACTGGACCAGAGAAGCAGCTGCAGCAGTGTCTAGATGAGTTAGAATGGGGTATTACGACTGGGACCAGAGAAACAGCTAATAGTACTGTCTAGAGGACTTAGAATTAGGAATTACCAGCGGAAGCAGAGAAGCAGATGCAGCATTGTCGACAGGACTAGGAATGAGGAATTACCAGCGGAACTAGAGAAGCAGATGCAGCATTGTCGACAGGACTAGGAATGAGGAATTACCAGCGGGACCAGAGAAGCAGCTGCAGCACAGTCTAGAGGACTTAGAATGAGGAACTACTAATGGGACCAGAGAAGCAGCCAGCAGCACTCTCTAGAGGACCAAGAATGAGGAATTACCACTGGGATCAGAGAAGCAGTTGCAGCACTATTTAGAGGACTTAGAGTGAGGAATTACCACTGGGACCAGTGAAGCAGCTGCAGCATTGTCGACAGGACTAGGAATGAGAAATTACCCCTGGGACCAGAGAAGCAGCTAGCAGCACTGTCTAGAGAACTTAGAATGAGGAACTACTGCTGGGACCAGAGAAGCAGCCGCAACACTATTTAGAGGACTAAGAATGAGGAACTACTAATGGAACCAGAGAAGCAGCTGCAGCACTGTCTAGAGGACTTAGAATGTAGAATTACTCCTGGGACCAGAGAAGCAGCAAGAGGACTTACAATGAGGAATTACTGACAGGACCAGAGAAGCAGCTAGCAGCACTGCCTATAGGATTAAGAGCCAATTATTTCTAATACAGCAGTGGAGGGAAAAGTGGTTTGGAAAACATCAATAAAGTATAACCGAGCAGAGGCACAAGAAGAAACAAAACCTGAAATGTTTGGTGCCTTTCCAAACACGGTGTTTTCATTGCTGTGGTGTGAACACTTTGCTAGTGACAACCAAAAGTACACTAAGACTGCAATGACCAGAAGGGAGGAGGGGGCCATCACACGCTGTAACAGGAGAAAGCGTGAGCGTAGTGTGATGGCCAGCAGAAATGTTCTCTTCGTGAAACAGCCTCGGAGGGAACTAAGCACACAAAGGAGGGACATTTAGAAAAACGCACCAATAAAAAGAAAGCATTTAAGACAAGTGCAACAAAGAACGAATGGCAATAGTATGTGTGGTTAAAGCCAGTAGACTGAATACAGCATGTCTTGCAGACAGCGTATGCGCGCTGCCTAGGCTCGACCTAAAAATGAAGGCAACCCATGGTGAGCAATAGGTGGACTCAGAGCCCACAGTAAGCTACCAATATATCTCGCAACAGAGAGTGTAGTAGTAAAGACTTTATTTCGGCTATGAAGCCATACAAGTGCATATCATAATAAATAAATAAAATACATGAAAAGCTCGTTCATACGAAGATCAATTAAAATTTGTACAATTTGCCCTGTCGAATATTTGCAAAAGTCAACCCACAATAAATTCAACAATCACTTGGGATACTATACCAAAGTTGTACATAGGTTGTGTCTATTTGGGCCTGCATAATTACTGGGTCTTTTGAGCACTAGTTCAGTCTCAATTTCCAATACCAGTGCAAATAACGAGAAACTGCAGATTGTGCACATACTAAAGTAATTTCAAATTCATACCCTTTACCATGTCGAATATTTACATTAGGAGACCCACAATAAGTTCCACAATCACATAAAATGCTATACCAGAGTCATAATTAGATTGTATCTGTTTGGGTCCACATGGTTACTGGGTCTTTTAAGTAGTAATTCTAAGTCTCAGTCAACAGAGAGTGCCTATGCTCTCTAGTAGGCCAAACCTATAAAGTGCCTTATTACACCACCCAGGAGTTTAAGGTGCTGGTGTTCTTCACTAGGGGCCAGATGTATCAAAGGTTTTTACCCATTCTGTGTCTATAGGAAAATGTGTTTGTACATATGGCCCTAAATGCATTGCTGTTTGCATTTGATCAGTCAGACTCCACTGCTAGAGACCCTTCTGAAGGACTGAGGCTTTTGGACGTATTGCCAGTGTGTTTTGTTATCTGCTTATATTGTGCGATGCTGGTGATTTCATCTTGCTGTTTTTTCATCCTTTCCTGTCGGAGGAGGAGTGCCATTACTTTCTTTTAAAACGCACTTTTATGCTTGCTAGTTTGTCACTTGTCTTCTTATTGTTTTAGTCTGGGTTGGCTTGTTTTGATATTTCATGTCATCGTATTAAATAGCAGAGGATGTTATTTCACAAATAGACATCAATCTTGTGAATTATGTATTTCAGTGGAAGGCTTAGATTCAGTTTGACTCCCTTCCCGCCAGTGCATTACTCTCTAGGCTTGCCAGTTCACGCATGTAATATCTACACAGTTCATGCATGTAATATGTTCACTTAAGCACTCTAGAGAGCTCTGCCATTGCCCATTGTTTAATTAGGCAATCTCACCTTGAAGGATATGACCCACCTAGACAGACTAATTGCGTTCAAGGCCCATTGTGAGCGCAAAACTGCGAGAGCAGCGTAAACAATCCGAGTATAACCTTTCCCTATTGGTTAATTATGAGTCTGTTCATTAAACGAAGAAAGAAACTGAATATTCCAATTGTAATTACACACAGTGTTAGCTCTGTTCCAGTAGCAAGGTAAACAGTCCTCCATAGACGCTGAAATACTTCTGATATAGTTTTATAATTGCATAATGTTCATGGGTGAAAATATTTAGCATTAGCAGCTGCACCTTTCTGGCAGCAGCTAAACAAACCTCTGATGTCAAGAGACAGAATGTGCTCTTTCTTCCAAGCTAAGCATGTTTGTTTTTAAAACCCAGCTCCCTTGACCCTCACAAGTAAATACTTTTCTTTTTGTGGCAGCATATCAGGCAGGATAGGCCAGTATTTCACTTGCTGCTTCAGTAAATTTTCTCTGCACCGTTTTCATGCTAAGTGGACCAGAATAATGTTAAAGAAAAGTGCATAGCAGGTAACCCCTTAACATTGTCCTATATTGCTACCTCTGGGTTCTGGTGACATTTACAAAACACTGTGCCCTCAGTCTAGTGGTGTATGATGTCACCAAATCCTCACTTGAAATGTAGGACCATAATGCACGATTTCCTGTACTGCAACTTCTGTTTACATTAATTATGTACCAGGTGTTTTAATAAATATATATATGGGTGGGATTCTTCTTATTTTGTTTTGAGCCTTGAAGCTGATACTCATTTAGTTAGGGATGTGCGAAGTTTACGTAATTTACTTTGATGAAATTACATGGAATTACCCAAAATGCAAATACAACATTTCAGGTTATATTTTTGCATAAAATGTGTCCTCACGTCAGTTTTCATGCTAGGACATGCAAAATCACCGCAAACAACCCCCCTCGTGTTCTCTTGTTCCTGTGTGGTCGCAGTAAATCTTAACCGCGAATGGCACATTTTTGTTGGTAAATTTTTACATCAACTGGTGTGCAATTACACAAGTAGGTGTAATGGTGTCATTTTGGAAAATTTGGGTAACAAGCATAGTGTGAAATTGCCCAAATCCTGCGAATTATGGTGACATAATTAAAATTTCACCCAGGCCTACTTTTGGTATCATTTTGCCCTTTACAAAAAAGAGGAAAGAGTCTAAAATATCTGAGTGAAGGTGCAGCAGAGCTGATTCAGCAGCACAAGTCAGATGCAGGGCACTCCTTTCTTTTGTGTATGTAGCTGCTGCAACTACTTCTCCATACCAGACCAACACTCCTTGAAGCCCCTTAGTTCTGCCTTCTAGCTCTACGATTGTGTACATAGTTCACTGCAGAGTGTTTAATGCCGGCCGTCGCAGCCTTTCATCCTTTTGAGGTTGATAAGTAGATTGTGATCTAGTTGGATGACACACCTGTTTTGGGGCCTGACTCTAGCCTGGATTCACATGCTGTATATTATTCTGCCACTTATGGCTTAAGTACAAAAAGGCAGAGGTGGAGTTATACCGACTTCTTCTAATGTCGAACATAAACCCACAGAACTACAGTGCATGCTCACCATCTTAAGTTATTTTTTTTCAACCTTCTCTTGAATTCAGAAGTGGTGATTAAAGGAGCGCAGTGCCTAGATGTAGAGAAAAAGATAGAACTTGAAATTCAGCAACAGGGTGGAGAAGTGTAAGGGATAGCAAAGATCCAAGCTGAAAATACAGTAGGAGGCCATTTTAGGTCGAGCATAGCAGTGCAGAGGTGCTGCTTTTCCGACGTGTTGGTATGTATCTGGGCTTTTAAACACGCCCATCACACGCCCATCACTATCACTCGTTGGCTTGCTTTTAAAAATCCTTTATTCTAGTTGGTAAATGCTTTACGTTTGCCCCTATCTTGGGGCGGTTTTGTTACCGCCTTCGACACCGACCCTGTTACTTGGCTAATTGCAGTTTTGCCGATACGTTTGACTGCGAGCGAACTTCTTTTTCCTTTTGTGTCTCCTTCACGCTGATGCCGTGGCGCTTTGAATCAGCTCACTTACCTGAAACTGTATTACTTTTAATTTTCAATTCATGTGGCAAGAAAAGGGCTAGGAGTTTACAACGCTAATAGCGCTAACTCGAGCAAATGCGAGACCCGTTGCATTGCAAATGCTTGTTTCATTTCAGTTGTGCTCCGACCATGGGTGGGGAGGTCGAGGCAAGCCTAGTCAGGAAATGGTGGCCATCCCTAGGTCTTTTCTGGATCCACCAAGCAATGTTGATGGAAGATGCGCCTTTTAAATTCTGCCCGAATTGCTACTATAATTTGGCAGAGAAGACATGGCTTGCCCCCAGCACCGGCTTTCCTTCTATTTCCACGGTGCCCCCTCACTCCCTCTCATGGCCATCTGTGCGCCCCCCCAAGATCCCCACATTTTCAGATACAGCATCTCCCCCCCCTTGTGCACCAATTATCTCTGCGGCTCCGACCCCATCCTCCGCGGCCCCCGGCTGAGGGGGAGCTTTGCAGCTGCTGCCTCGGGGTTTTCTCTGCTCCCTGGAGAACAGGGACTCTTGGATCGGTCCTGATGTGTCCCGGGAAGCAGGCCAGGCCCGGCCCTCACACCACAGTGCTGATGTTGTGGCACTTTCTGCAAGTGCTGCCGATCCCACGAGCGACGGCCGAAGGGACCTGCTGAGACGTGCTCACGAGGACTTTTATGCAACTGGTGTTATGCAATCTAGGCACACTTATTACACGGGGACCGAAAAAAAAGGAAACACTTGTAATTGTAAATTGCATTGAGACATCGCTCAGGGCTGCCTTTAGGGAAGTACAACCGGTGCGGCTGCACTGGGCGCTGACCTCAGGGGGGCGCTATGTTTAGCAACAATTTAAGATTTAAAAGCACTTGCTGCAGAGTCCCTTGTGGGTCCAGCTTTCAGGCAGCAATAAAAATGTCAAGATAACGCTTGTGATTAGTTTTCCTGCTAGAAAGAGGAGGAGTTTTGTCTAGTGGTAGTTTTGACGCACCGTAAAGTAGCGCAGTGGGTTAATGTGCCTGCAGCAATGAAGGCGTATGGTGCAGATTACAGATCTGTATTTTATGTGGATTACTGCTATTACACAGAGATCCTTACCGCAGTTCATAAGGTAAAACCCTAATATAGAACAGTGGCAGTTACAAACTGTCATCAAAGAGCTGCTTGCAAACTGCGTGAAATAAGTTACCACGTTAAGTTTTTTTTTCCCTCAGTCTTTGATTCTCTATTCATGTTGTTGCTAAAAGGGTTTGTTTGGGCAGATATACATTTTAATTAGTAAAGCCAGCCTTTACCAGTGCTTTAAAATTAATTAAGTGTATGTGAGAGAGGGGCTACGGAGAGATGAGGGGCACTTTTGCAGGGTGGTAGTGAAGGAATCTGGGAAGAAGGTCATTGGGGGGGCAGGAAGCTCCAAAAATGATTGTCGCACTGAGTGCCACCAGCGCTAAAGCCGGCCCTGATAGCGCTTATTACCACCGATGAGGCGTTGAAGTGCTTTGCTGTAAGTAGCTGAAGGTTATAGGTAACTAGGTAGTAGACCAGTTGTATGTGCTTCCCTTTCCTTGTAGGATTACTTGTGTTAAGTTTGTAGACGTTAATTGAAGTTTTTTAATAAAGGACGGATGCGCATTGTTGATGGGAGAGATGTGCATGTCTGCCTTTTAGGGGGATGAACTGGCTAGAAGAGAGAAGAGTTTGAAAAGCATGTTTGGGAGTCCATAGTAGAGAGAGAGCTTTGGGAGGAGTCAGATTGAGGGGGGGGGGAGGGAGAGGAAGAGGCAGAGTATTTTTTTTCAGCTAAAAAATAATATGTACGTATACACAGACATAACACTAAATTTATACTTATATGTTAACATATAGAAAGACACACATATACACATTACTGTTAGCTGTATCTAACTCTGATCATACAAGGTGTAAACATATATATAGAAACATGTACAATTGTACACATGGACACTCATCCACATGCACATCCATGTAGTAATATTCATATGGCCAAGCATACACATGTATGGTGTGCATAAATATTTACACATTGTAAATTGTTTTTCCTTTTTCAGTACATACATATAACACACATATATCCTTATAAACAAAGCACAAAGCCATATACAAACAACCTCATCTACATAAACAGACAAATATTTTGTAATGTTAGAATTTACATCTAGTGTTTTTATTTTTATTTCTCAATATATTGTTATAGTCTTATAGAAAGAATGAAAACCAATATGCATACATGCAGATAGTTACCCTATCATCATACTTACATATCTGACGTTTATTGTCATACAAAGACGTATGCAAATCCATATAGATGAGTCATGGACATAGATATATATGTAATGCATAAACATACATTCATAGTCATCTATATAACATGTATGTTTAACATTCTATTTTTTTGTGTATTTACCTGCAGACGGAGCCAAGTACAGCTTATTTTTCACTGGACTCTCGGGTAGCGAGGACGAGCAGTCATATGGTTCTTAGGAAGGTAGAGTGGGGGCAAGAACTCAGAAATCAGCAGTAAAACAACAGACTCTGTCATATAGCATGCAGCTCAGAGCTTATCTTTTACTTAAAAGAAAGTTCTTCAATCATACATCAAAGGTCCAAGAAGTTTGTATTGGCAAAGGTTAGCTTCCTAGCAGCAAACGTCCTGTGTGTGCATGTAAGGCACAGTCTTGCAGCCCGGCGTTACCTGTTTTTATAGTGAATAAGAGGTCGGGGCCAGTGCAGGCAGCTATTTGATACCCCAGGGCCTCAGCATCGGCGATGGACGGGTAGCGTACTCAGCTGGCTTGTTGTCAGTCACGGCCTCCGAGGCTAGATAGGCGGGTGTTTATCTTTGGCAGTTACAGCCTCCGGGCCGATGCGCTGACTTCTCACAGACGGGCACCTCTAGTGGCTGCCGCGGTGCCGAGCCTTCATGGTCGGCAGCAGAAATGCTGGGCAGCACAATGATGATTTGGTGCATAGGGTCTTACATAGCTCACGGCAGAAACTGCATCAGGAGACCCTGCCAGGAACACACTGGGCTTCTATCCCTCCAGGGCCAAACTTTCTCCTTCCCTCTAAGAGCAAGAAGACAAGATTCTAGGTGCTTAGGCAGGCCATCAGCTTCACCAGCAATTTGAGAGTTCGGGTGATGTCCGCTCACCCTTAGGAGACTGACTTCCATGCAAACACCAGTCGTGACCATATAGCAGCCTTTGAGGACTCTCAGGAGCACCCACCCCCGCTTCCTTTGTTAAAAGCAACTTGGAACTGGAACAAAGTGAGGTAGCTTGGTCCCCATTTTGATATTTATTTTCCAGACAGGGGATGTGGAGCCCCTGTCCAAGGCTTCCGAACTTGTTTGGGTTGGTTCTTTTTCTAAGTGCCATTTTCTGGCTGTCCCTCAGAAACAGCCTTGTTATAGGACAGTGGCTCTGACAGTAGGTAGGTGCTGGCTGCAAGCAGGAGTATGCAAAACACGAGTGTGAGATGTCTGCACCTGGCTGGCCTCAGCCTTCCTGATGCAGTGATCAGGGACAAGCAAATGGGAAGTCCCAGTCTACAATCTTCCTCACCTTGAACAAGAGAAACTGCAGTCGCACCTCTCACCCCTTCCGTTTACCAAATTACAGAACTAATCAGCAGCCACTTGCTAACAAAGCCCTCAATGAATTCATCTCGCCTCCATCCTCCCTGATTTCAGTTCTTGAGTCTCCACCCTCCAGTCACAGGTGTGTAGGCAATACACTTCCATTGCCTGGGTAAGCTGTATCCATCCTTCATCCTTTGCCATGGTACACCAGGCCGTGGAAAATGGACCCCACAGGTCCCATTACTCAAACTCACACCACAGAGTTCTACACGGGGCACACATCTGTTACACATACACAAATGTAACATGTACACGGAATGTCAGCAAGAAAACGTCTGATCATTCTAAAGATTGCAAAAAAACTTGATATGGTTCTACCACCTCTTTATGTGATTCACCCAAGTCACGGACAGTAAGGCCCGTTATGAAGGCTTGGCATAGGTGCCCCTCCATGCCACAGAACAGGAGCTGACCTCGCATAAGCAGGGAGAGGCCTAGGCCTCTGAGCACATGCTAGATTACTGTGACGCCAAACAAAATGTCGGAATTCGGAATCACAAGCAGTCGAGTCAGTGAGGGCCTCGCGAGGTACGCAGCTGATTAACATGCAGGGAACATATTCATGCAACCGGTAGCAATGGCACAAAAAGCAACCTCCTAGGACAGTGGTTCCCAACCTGTGGTCCGGGGGCCCCTGGGGGTCCGTGAAGCCTCCTCAGGGGGTCCGCGACTGCTTAGAAAATTAAATAATATTAACAGATTAGGTCTCCAGCTTTCAGTAATGACTCAGTAGGGGGTGCACGGATTGTGATAAAGATTCAGTGGGGGTCCCCGGGCCCCATTATTGATAAAGTGAGGGTCCACAGAAGTCAAAAGGTTGGGAACCACTGGTCTAGGAAGAAGATTGACTTAAAATAGAATAGTTCTACAATGACACCTGAACAGACTGGTCAAACCATTAACTGCACTACGAGATAGGAATAGTACACAACTAAGTTTTTAAAAGGCCGTGTGAACCAGGGCCCATGTGTCAAGCTTCCTGGGTTTGGACAAATGCATGCCTCACTTGAATAGTACAATTAAAGGAGCAAGGTCCCTATGTAGACTTATCATTTAACACTCAAATACATTTTACCATAATGACCTACCATCCTTCCAGTAATGATTGTTTTTGTGTTTTTTTTCCTTTAATAAAATATTCAAACTTTATGAGGAAAAAGTAGAACAGGATGCATGACTTTTTGTTAAAATGTGCTGTTGACCAAAAAAAACAAAGGCAACAAACACTTAAAAAAAACAAAAAACAGAGTGCAAATCCTGATGTTGAGGACGGTCTAGAGAGCTGGGCTGGTGCAGGTAGTATAATATCTTAAAAGCTAGGCCCCAGAGGACAGTCATCTAAAGAATTAGTACAAAATGCAAATGTATGGCTGGACTGGAATTCTTGAGAAGGTGCTGGATGCAAAACTTGTTCACTTTGCCAATGCTTCTTGTTGTCTGCTACTAACATAACCTTCTTTCTAGCTCTTTTATTATTAGGAATGGCTACTCACGCAGGCAAAATTATTATAGCATCGGGTGTCGCATTACAACCACTGGACACCGATTTTAATGACTTTTGATCACCCTTTTTTGTTAGACAGTGCAAATTATGTATTAGATGGTGCATTGCATGGCACGCATGGCCAGTTTATTTATGCAGAATTGCTTTGTTTCAGTGGCTTTGGTCAGGGTTTCTTGTTTTCCATTTTTTGTAGACTAGAAAGATTTGCATTGTCTTTCTTTAATAAAGAGTTAGATTTCGTTAGCCATACATCATACAAAATCTCCTTCCAGCTGTATGTAACTACTCTGTTCTAGCCATAATTGCTCAAGTTTTCATTATGTAGACAGTTCCTGGTATTCTGCTAGAATGGACAAGCTTGTGCTGAAGCATGTAGGGCCATATTTAGGTTGAGCATAGCAGCGCGCAAGCGCTGCTTTTCTGACGTGTTGATATGTATCTGGGCTTTTAACCACACCCACCCCACGCCGATCACAATCACTCGTTCCTGGGTTTGCCTTTCAAAGATCCTTTGTTATCGTTGGTAAATGCTTTACGTTTGTCCCTCCTTGGGGGGGTTTAGCTACCAACTTGGACATCGCTCCTGTTACATGGTTAATTGCACTTTTGCCGATATGTTTGACTGCGAGCGAACTTCTTTTTCCTTTTGTGTCTCTTCATGCTGATGTCATGGCGCTTTGAATCGGCTCTCTTATGTGAAACTGTTTAGTACTTAGTTCCCCCCCTCAATGTTTCTCGCACCTGTGAGTCTTCCACTGTCCATCATGTTAATCCTCCGTTTTGCCCCATAACCCTCCCTCCCTCCATCCCTCCCTCCCTCCATTGTCCAGGCTGCCCCTCGCATAAGCATTGCCCCTTCAAGCTTCCTTCCCCCATTGATCGTCCCTGCCACCCGCCCGATCTCTCTCCGTTGTCTGTTGCCCCTGCCCTACCTCTCTTTTCTTTATTGACTCCCACCGTCAATAACAAAAAAAGCTTTGTTGCTCCGACCACCTGCCCTCCCTCTGATGTCAGTGTTGCCCTTCGCACCCGCTTTGCCCCAGTACTGCCCTCCCCGTTGTCTGTGTTGTCCCTGCAACAGGAACTCCCTTTGTTGTCTATGTTGCACCTACCACACTCCTTCCCTCCTTTTTAGGTCAAGCATAGCAGCGCGCATGCTCTGCTTTTCGACATGTTGGTATGTATCTGGGCTTTTAACTAAGCCCACCTCACGCCCATCACTATCACTTGTCCGTGGGCTTGCCCTTCAAAAATCCTTTGACATTGGTAAATGGTTTACGTTTTTCCCTCCTTGGGGAGGTTTTGTTACTGCCTTGGCTATCGCCCCCGTTACATTGCTTATTACACTTTTGCCGCTAAGTTTGACTGCGAGTGAACTTCTTTTTGCTTATGTGTCTCTCCTTAATGCTCATACTCATGGCGGCCGTGGCGCTGCGAATCGGCTCAGTTATGTGAAACTGTTTTACTTTTTCTTTTTCAAGTTATGTGGCAAAAAAAGTCCAGTTAGGAATTTACAACGCTAATAGCTCTAACTCGAGCAAATGTGAGATCCATTGCATTGCAACTTCTTGTTCTGTATTGCCCCACCGACCATACTTCCTCAGTGGCCTGCGGTGCTCCCCACTTGCCATAACAAAAAAAAAAGCGCTGTGATGTGGCCAGTGCTACGCCACGTACCTGTGCTTTCTTACCAACACCCTCTGCTGTTAGTGTTCCCCCTCCCACATGCCCTCCCATCCTCTGTGTTGCCTCCCGCCCCATCCGGCCATAAAATTTTTTTTTTGTTTTTGTTTCTAACTTTCAACAATGCTGCACACACCAGCTGCGCTGCTGTACAACATGGTTAAAATCATTAACAAAGCAAGTACCTTGTGTAGGCGAGACCTATTGGCTTAGTCATTGCTTGTTTTGATAGCTTCTGAAAATTAAAAGCATGACTATTACATTTAAGTTTTTGCTGGACTTCAGGCTAATAGGAACACAGTACTTTCTAAAGAACAATCTGACAACGTATTGTAAAAAATGCATGACCGAGCACAACTACTGGTGGACATTAGTAGTAGCCCGGCAATTACGTGGAGTAAATACGGGTTCAGATAGCCAGTACTATTTGCAAGAGCATGTCAGCACAATCAATTCTTTTGATTGCCCTACGCCCTTCGTTCTGTCTAATAAACCTCATTAATGATTAGTACATCCACAGGGGGCACCTTGAAGCTTATATGGTTGAAAGGAGCTGACAACCTGTTTTAATTATTACCCAATTCAGTGTTACTCCTTTTATTGATCTTGGAAGACTGAAAGGCATTGCAGACCCACTGGGATTTAATCATCTGACCTTTTGCGGTCCTTGGTGCGTGTCAACAGCAATGCAAGAACCTCCTGAGGTTCTACGCCAGAAGAAGTCGAAACATCCGAAGCATAGAAAAATGACATTTGATAACATTAGGAAAGGCCTTGTTTCCTCCCTTTAGGAAAGGAAGAAAAGGGGCTTGAGATCCGGTAGGTCTTTCAGCAGCTTACAAAACCATGGTCCATGAGCATCTTCTGCAAAATTCTACAATGAGTGGGTGTGTCTGGCACAGCCTTACCATGGGGGCACTTCTTGTACTTTGAGCCAACAAGTCTGCATTGGAGTGTGCACTGAACTGGTAGTGCAAAGAGTGCCATTTGGTGTCCCCAAGGGATCCTCCGTCTCACGGCTACTGTTCCATGTCTATATGTTTTCACTAACAGACAGCGAGAGCATCCTCACATACGCGTCCAAATGATTGCTGGTAATATGCATCAGCATTCTGATCACTGACCGATCTCTACAACTGATGCATTAGTTCATGAGCTCCCTTACCCGGCTATCATGCAGCCCTACTAACCATGCTGAATACTCAGGTTTTATGGAATGTTATAGTAAAAACATGTTTTTAGAATAACAATTCTGAGAATGTATTTCATCTAGAATTTTAGTGGAAATTTTTAAGATGGGATAGCCTTTGCTGTTTGGGAGAAAACAATTCATAGAGTGACATTCAAAAAAAAAATTCCAATGTTAGTTTTATAATAGTTTATCTTGAAAATTATCTGCTTGCCTTTAAACCTTTCCATAGGCCCTCTTTCCCTTTACTTCCTGTCTTTCTTACATCCTGTCAATAAATGGTGTTTCACTTTAAAAAATATATATGTATGTTCCAGGGTCTATACATCAGCCTTCTTTCCTGCATCCTCATTGTCCTCCTTCTTCATTTCCCCTTATTTTCTTGGACCAGGTGGCAGAATCCATCAGTCCCCCCTCCTTTAAGTTTATTTTATATTGTCTTTCCCATGGCCCTTCTGTTTCCCCATTTTTAGGTCGAGCATAGCAGCGTGCAAGCACCGCTTTTCCGACGTGTTGGCATGTATCTGGGCTTTTAACCACGCCCACCTCACGCCCATCACTATCACTCATTGGTGGGCGAGCCCTTCAAAAATCCTTTGTTTTTCGTTGGTAAATGCTTTATGTTTGTCCCTCCTAGGGGTGGTTTTGTTTCCACCTTGGCCATCGCCCCTGTTACATAGATAATTGTATGTTTGCCGATACGTCTGACTGCGAACAAACTTCTTTTTCTCTTGTGTCTCTCCTTCTCGCTGATGCTCATGGTGGCCGCGGCGCTGTGAATCGGCTCGCTTATGTCAACTGTTTTACCTTTCACTTTCAATTTATGTGGCAACAGATGTCTGGTTAGGAGTTTATAACCCTAAATACTCTAATTCGAGCAAATGCAAGACCCATTGCATTACAAATGCTTGTTTTGTAAGTGTTCTCTTCTATACTAGCATCTCTTTCCTTAACCCTTGTCCTCCCTGCCTCCCCCTACCTTTGTATGCTGACCTCTTTTTCCTCTTTATTATCAAATCTGTTTCGTGAAAGAATAATACCATGGTGTTCAATTTTTCCTATTCGTTTTTTGTTTGTATTTTAGTAAATTAATATTTTTCTGTTTAATTTCACATCACACTAATTTGTGGTGTTTCTGGTTTCTTGTAATGTTCCAGTTATTTTGTTTGCTCAACCCCAGGACCTCTTGCCCACAAGAGTGGCTTCAAACAATAAAAAAAATCAGTGTCACCGCATATTTGGTGACATAAGTGAGGAGGTTGAAAATACCACACAATTCCATAACTAAGTAATATGTTTCCCCTGAAAACACCACAAATACTCCGTTTTCTCATCTTCCTTCAGCAGAAAAGATGAAGCGTGTGATCTTGTGGTCTCTGCCTTTTCTTTTCCAAGCAGCAGGCAAACCACTCTTACCGCGGAAGCTTTAATTTCTTCCCCGCTCTATGTTGATGTCCTTTTAAAAAAATGTGGCTGTTTCTATGGAAAGTGCCTTCCCCATTATCTCACACAAGCACATGATTATCACGACATGTGGCACCAGCCGTGACATATAGTGCAGCCACATCTCTAATTATAATTTTATCAGATGTTGCAAGTTTGTTCAACTCTTGGAGTTATTTACAATATTCGGCCTCCCTAGATTTCCTTTAGTCAATAATAACTTCTCTGATGGCTAACCATGCTGTTTGCTAGACCAGAAGGCAACACCGTCACTGATCTACTTGTCAGTAAAGGTAATGGTTACTCAAGAATCTTACAGTTTCAAGAAATTAGAGGGAAAAGATTAATTCACTCGAGACTGCCAATGGTACATCAGTGGGCATGCAGGGGTCTAGGGAATAATTTAAGAACATGACAGATCAGTGTATGCTATTGCATAAGAGAATGTACATTTTAGGAAATACTTGGACTGAAGCAATCTATCCTTATTCTTGAATAGTTCTACAGAGGCACTTGGGATCCACCGACGATGCCCACTTTCATATATGTAAAACAAAATAAATCAACCTTTTAGTTTATTTTTAATAGTAATAAAGAGCCATGTTAACCTTTTAGATCAAGGGACTATTTGTGGCTCCATCCATCAGTTGATCCTGGTAGCTGTTTACTCCCATTGTAGATACTGACAAAAATGTTCAAGGCAGAATTGCAAGATGATGAATTAAGTTAGGCTTGCAGACGAGAAAAAAGTTCTCTTTTACAAATTCTCTGAACTTGGAAGATTGATAAAGTTTTAATGTTGTGTTGAAAAGGTTTAACTTTGTACTGAGTCTAAGAAAAGTGCAGTGGCACTGAGAGTGTTCAGAAAATACCTAAGCCTTGTTGACTTTGTAAATTCCTATCACAAAATTAAATGATGGACGGAGTGTTGAAACTTTTCAAACACTCACCCCGAGTCACAAATCTAGGTTTAATCCATTGTTATTTTGCTCGCCACGTCACCCCAGTTTGGACCCACCTATATGCAAATCAGTCTTGACCCTGCTCCCAGTGGGAGCGGTCCAGCCCGAACTGCCAAGCCAGGCCCTCCTGGAAATTCCTGTACACGCCAATGGTGAACTTTGACCTGCCGTTGATTAAGTGGTTGCAAATCTGGGCCTAAGTAAGGGGTTATAAAGTAGGTTTTGCAGTAGCTCCTTTGTTAGGGCATGGTACTTATCCTGTCGCATGAACTTCTGAGCATCTCTTGGTTGCCTCATCGATGATTTCCTGTATACTCAGTGTAGTACTGTAAATGTAAGATTATTCAGTTACAACTGTTGTCTATCATGCTTCTCTTTGCTTCATCTCATTGTCCAGTAAACTAGAGTGTTTCTGGGAAAAATATAGGTAGTGAAGGAGAATCTGAAAAGAAAAATTTTAGTTTTCAAAAGAAAATAAATATGGGATGAGATACGACAGAGGAAAATTGAATTGTGTATCAGATCCTTTCGGGGACTCATACCGGGCGCCTTATCATCGCGAGCTTTCCAGTTTCTCTGCTTTAGCGACATTAAGGGAGAGGGTGAACTAGGCAGTCTATGAACAAGGCAAAGGGAGCTGTTTGCGCCCGCTCACTTGAGTGCACCGGTAACCTTGCTGCTTTGTCGGGGACTCTTAAAGGGCCAGGAACAGTTACAGGGCATCAGCGACATGTCGGCAAGCACAGCGTGTCGCTGAATGTGCTGAAAGGTCAGCGGACGATGGGGGTGGCAGGACAATATTTTTTGCCTAGCTAAACTCTCTTTTTAAACCTTCTTTAGTACAACTGAGGATTTTGTGACAAACTTTTAAATTTAAATGGCTCCTAAGTTTTGCCCGTACACTGTATTAAAAAACAGACCCTAAACGGCTGACTACAATCAAATCACACAGCAATTGTGCACGACACTCCTAAAAGCACACATTTGACAAAGAAAGAAATTCACTCTTTCCCGCACATTGATATTTCTATGCCTACTTTACCACTGAAGGCTAATACAGCAACATGCAAAATATTGCATGGACATGAATATTGATTACAGATGTTTGCTAAATTCCAGACTTAAAACAAGCTTTGGCAATGCCAGTAAGTCTGCAGTTAACTGTCAGTCTGTTGGCCTTGTAAATACCTGTTTTTATTTATTTATTTATTTATTTTCCTCAAAATGTTATTGTTGGGGAACTTGGCAGGCTCTTGTCAATTAAAAAACACAGTGACTGGAAGCAAAAACGAACATGATTTGGGTGTCAGAGCACATACTCCCTTAGCAGTCTCTGGCATGGAAGGGAGTTGTTTGTAGATGTGCTGCTTGGGAAACAGCTGAGTGCAGTCACTAGAGTGGTTAGCCAATGGCTGAAGAGGGCTCATCCATTGGTCTTGCAGTATGCTGTAGTGTGTGGTAGAAAAATGTGAATGACAGAACAACAGACCAATGGATGAAGAGAGGTGGCTGAAAGCCCATATGAGTGAGTATGTTGTACGTATCATTTTAGTACAATTAAAAGGTCTTGGCTAACGCCAGACCTAAAATCGTTCTTTGTGGCATAAAAAGCGAACACACATTGGTGAAAGGAAGTGCAAAGTTGTTCTTCCCCATACAAGCATATCTTGCCTCGGTTCCTTCCTGTTAAGAGTGATACTCTAAGCGTGGCACAGGATAGTCACGCACACTGATACTTCGCATGAGTACGGGCGCCATCATGCACACCAAGATGCTGATCTCCGATCAGACCTAAAGGAAGGCAGTCTTTTGCCAATTATTAGGAGGTAGCAATCAGTTTGCCACGCCAGCCATTCTAGACATCGCCTTCCTGGACATTTCTATAACTGGGACCAGTGCCCGCTGAACCTTGACGTGATGACGTAGAGAAAGTCCCCTACTACTGTCTGGCTCCCTTCAGGTAGGGTTTGCTCCCTGAGGGCACCAGGGGTTCTCCTTGCAGAGAGCGCTTCAAAGCAAACATTTCCAGGGAGTTCTCGGTGGCCGAGCTGGCCTGCTGTTCCATAGTGAGACACTAATTCTTGGAGATTAGACTTGTTTTTTAAAAATATTTGTTTTGGATGAAAGAATTGGGAGGAAGGTGGGTTAAGTTTTTTTTCACCTACAAAGTGTCTTTTTGTTTCTATGAAAATGTGCATTAAAAATGGGATAAAATGCTTTGCAAAGAGTGCAGTCAGGGACCCATAGGTACCGTAACTGGTTAAATCATACCATATTGATGAAGTAAGTTTGGGGCTTTATAATTCACAGAGTAGGTGCTGACATTTACAAAACAAGGCATGCAGAAACGTAGAAAGCGAGGACGTACTAAGGTGCTTATTGACTATAAACTTTACCTGTGATATTTTGGCAGTGAAGACTCATTAGAAAGAAAATCTGTACTCAAAGTATATAAACGTCTTAATGGTTAAATGAATAATAAATATATGTACAAATAGTTTATAGACCACACTTGCTTTTAAGGCGTTGTCATCGCTTGTCAAACCTACTAATTGCACCGAAGTTCGTAGACTCTGGAGGTTCTCTTGTGTTTCCTGCAGCTTTTCACAATGCAGCTCAAGGGCACTGCTTCATGCGCTGGTGTAATCCTGTGTGCATTTGTAAAGCGCTCTAGCGCCCCTGAGGGTATCCAGGCGCTGACACCACAGTTAACACTACTCGGTATCTTGCAAGCTCCCCTAATCATGGCTGACTTCATCAGATTGATAAAACTAATCAGGCCCCCGGGCAGCTGCGGCCGTGCTGGGCCAGGGGCAGTAATGCAGCAGGGAATGCAATCCGATGACGTTAATAAGGTATTAGTCGTGAGGCTCGGAGAAGTGTCTGGAAATGTACTTGGCGGCCTTGGAGCCAGGAGACGGGGGTTCGAACCCTGACCTCACCACCCCATGGTCCCCCAGAGTGTATGACATCCACACCAGATCCTAGGGTCTAGAAACATTTCATATGGTTAAGAGTGACGTGCATTCCCTTTCAGTTGCTGTGGTCCCTTCAAGAGCGATGTGCATTCCCTTTCAGATGCTGTGCTCCCTTCAAGAGCGATGTGCATTCCCTCTCGGATGCTGTGGTCCCTCCGAGAGTGATGTGCATTCCCTTTCGGATGCCGTGGTCCCTTCAAGAGTGATGTGCATTCCCTTTCGGATGCTGTGGTCCCTCCGAGAGTGATGTGCATTCCCTTTCGGATGCCGTGGTCCCTTCAAGAGTGATGTGCATTCCCTTTCGGATGCCGTGGTCCCTTCAAGAGCGATGTGCATTCCCTTTCAGATGCTGTGCTCCCTTCAAGAGCGATGTGCATTCCCTCTCGGATGCTGTGGTCCCTCCGAGAGTGATGTGCATTCCCTTTCGGATGCCGTGGTCCCTTCAAGAGTGATGTGCATTCCCTTTCGGATGCCGTGGTCCCTTCAAGAGCGATGTGCATTCCCTTTCAGATGCTGTGCTCCCTTCAAGAGCGATGTGCATTCCCTCTCGGATGCTGTGGTCCCTCCGAGAGTGATGTGCATTCCCTTTCGGATGCCGTGGTCCCTTCAAGAGTGATGTGCATTCCCTTTCGGATGCCGTGGTCCCTTCAACAGCGATGTGCATTCCCTTTCAGATGCTGTGCTCCCTTCAAGAGCGATGTGCATTCCCTTTCGGATGCTGTGGTCCCTCCGAGAGTGATGTGCATTCCCTTTCGGATGCTGTGGTCCCTCCGAGAGTGATGTGCATTCCCTTTCAGATGCTGTGGTCCCCTAGGAAGAATGGAAGTCGCAGTCTAGGCATCTTCATATTGCTCCGGTCTCTTAGCTCTGAGGAGAAAACGGTGCTTAATTTGTGGCGGTGCTTCCTGATGGAGGCCACCAGCAACCATTGTTTGGGACTAGGACTGTTTTTGGGGACGGCACTTATTTGTCAACATCACACCTTAACCCAGAACACAGTGAGAAAGTTGGAAATGGGTTTGGAAAGGACAGGAGGTGTTGCCCCTCGAAGAAAGAGGCATGAGGCAGAATCGGGGCTAGCAGGATTGGTATTTGGCAACCACTGCGGCCCCCATGGCAGTCATTGGGGCTGGCATCTGCACTTATACAGTTCATTACTTATTTATTTTTAATTAAGCAGTAGGAGAGAGCCGCTTGTCTGGTTTGTGAGATTGTTTAAGTGGGTATTCGAAATTAGTCTGTGCACCTGTTGGAAACATCTGTCCTTTCATGTGTTATTCTGTATGGGCTTAGATTTGATGTGGGGCCGGGGTGTCCTGGCTTCACAACAACCAAACCGAGGCACCCAATGGACCAAGACCTTCCAGCGCGCTCTGCTCCCACAAAAATAGAGGAATGTGGCACAAAGCGTCACCGTACATCCGTGAGCCTCACAGCACACCCCAAAAACCCATCAGTTCATTGCCACCAGCCAGCAACGTACCAGAAAGCGGGTGAAATCAGGATGTCTGCAAGAAAGCAGTTTGCTATAAATTGTTACCCAGAAGCTTTTGATGTAGGTTTTTCAGCACTGACGCACAAGGGCGCTGTTATGATTATTTAGAAGGGGAGGGCCAAATGATGTGAACCGTTGACTGAATGTGCTGCACGTTAAAGCCTATTTAAGCAACATTTTTAATGCTTGCATCAGTTATGCAAGATTTTGTGCGTCATTCTTTCATTACTTTACTAATGCAAAACAAATTCAGTAACAAATACTGCTACAAAGTAGCTACCGATGTGGTCGAAAATATAAAGTTTAACTAATAAAGAAAACTATGCATATTCAGCAGGTTCTGATAAAAATGTCCCCAAAAATGCATATTGTTACCTTGCGTGGAAGCCCGCCCCCCCACTTTATAGTCTTGTTCTCTACTTGCCAAATTAAGGTAGTGTGTCAATAGCACTTCAGTGTTGCTCTCAGAACAAAACCTGGCTAATGCAAACTTCTTTTAATAAAATGTTCTCCTCTTCTATTACAACCCAGCAGTGGCTGAAATCATGTGTCCTCCAGCTGGAGGTTATGCTGTTTGTACAATACATGGCTTCAGAAAACACTTTAAGACTCCCAGCACCAGTCTTAAAGAGAAAAACATTTGGGATGTAAACAGAAATTAAAAAAACTGGGGGACAAAGTGAAGCACTCTTTCCACCATCTCAGAAATAGATTTTAAAATGTTAGCTTTCGGTTTTCTGCTGTAGACAAAATCGTCCCTGCCCTGTTTATCCAGCAGAACTATTAACACCATTGGGCAAAATTCTCAGCTTTTTACTGCCTGGATACAATAATCAATCCTTTAAATTTTACCAGTCGACAACGCCATTTCATTGGCTCTTCACATTATACATATTATAAAAGGGTTTTGTATAAAGGTACGAGTGTATAATATTTCATAAATTTTTAATAACTAAAGTCCCCTGCGTCATATTGTGAATTACATTTTTATTTTATTGTTCTAAAGGAAAATACAATCTCTGCTGGGCTAATTTGAATATTTTCCCAGAGGTCAGGGTTTATGTAGTCGTGAAAGAGGGAGCTCAGAGTAGTTGTGATGAAAGTCTTGTGTTGTAGTGCACTCCCTTGACATAAAGTGCCAGCTTGTGTATGATCAAGCATAGCTGCCTCATTGTGAGGGCCTTGCCAAACATTCAGTACTAGCTCCTAGACCTTGCAAGACAGAGAGAAGCGCATAACCCTGACCACAAAGGTACTCTGGCGGCATTTGTGCTTCTCTGAGCAACGTAGGGTTAGATGTGCTATGACATGAAAGCAGGGTCAGGCGGAAGTGACATCACATGAGAGAAGGGTCAGGCGGAATTGACAGCACATGAGAGGAGGGTCAGGCGGAATTGACAGCACATGAGAGGAGGGTCAGGCGGAAGTGACAGCACATGAGAGGTGGGTCAGGCACAAGTGACAGTACTTAAGAGACACAGGTGACAGTACATAAGAGCAGGGTCAGGCGGAAGGGACAGCACATGAGAGCAGGGTCAGGCGGAAGGGACAGCACATGAGAGCAGGGTTAGGCGGCAGTGACAGCACATGAGAGCAGGGTTAGGCGGCAGTGACGCGCATGAGAGGAAGGTCAGGCAAAAGTGACAGCACATGAGAGCAGGATCAAGGGGAAGTGATGGCACATGAGAGAACGGTCAGGCGTAAGTGAAAGCACGTGAGAGGGGGGTCAGGCGGAAGTGACGGCACATGAGAGAAGGGCTGAGGTGGAAGTGACAGCACATGAGAGGCGGGTCAGGCGGAAGTGACAGCGCATGAGAGGAGGGTCAGGTGGAAGTGAATGCACATGAGAGCAGGATCAGGCGGAAGTGACAGCACATGAGAGCAGGCTCAGGTGGCTGTGACATTAGATGAGAGCAGGGACAGACCGAAGGAGCAATACACTAGGTCAGCATGACCCCGTATATAAATTGGGTCATTTTGAAGTGACCTTGTATGAAAGCAGTATAAGGCAGACCTGACATCATATGAGACCAGTCAGACGGAAATGACATCACTTAAGAGAAGGGTCAGGCGGCCATCACTCAAAATGAGAGAAAAAATACCTTGTTATGAGGCAAAGGTGTCACGTGGGAGCAGGGTGAAGGAGGCGTGACCCATTATCAGAAGCAGATCCCCTGGCTGAAATATCACGAGCTAAATGCATTCAGTTACTAGGCCTTGCCTCCCCTTCAGGACAAACACCTAGCCATCCAAACCAGATAAGTAAGAGTCAAACACAAACCCACTAGTGCACGTCTTTAGATGGACTAGGTTAGAAAGAGAGTTAAAGGTATTTTGTAACTTTTTCAAAGCACTTTTAGACACTTTTGTTGATGTATTTAAAGTACATATGGCATCTTTGTAGGTAATGCAACTGAGGTGATAGGAGGTACGTGAGTTATCCAGGATCACACAGCCTCGCTACATGGGAAGCCAAGATTAATGCCCAGGTTTTTGGTTCCAGAGCCGACATTTTAGCCACATCCCTTCCCTGTCGTGTGCCCGCCTATAAACACAACCCTGTTAGTCCAACCTAAAAGATTACCTCCAGCTACGTGCTGGTTCCATTAGCGGCTCACGGGCCGCCGAAGGGGTGCTAAAATGTAATGTAATTAAATTGAAGAAAAAAAAACACACTTACCTGTTCCACGTGGTCCCGCGCTCCTCTTCCTTGCAGGCTGGATGCAGGCACAGGCTCCCAGCCTGCCCTGCGGCCAATCCTGGCACTGCTCAGAGCAGCTTCAGGATTGGCTGGGAACGCCCAGCCAGGGCGCTCCCAGGCAGATTGGGAGCCTGTGCAGGCTTGCCAGGCTGGAGATAGCCTACAGCGCATGTGTGTTTGGCCAGCCCGAGACGGTCGGCCAAACACAAATGTGCTCTGAAGGGGAGTGCTCAGCACTCCCCCCAGTGCACGTCACCCCGTGGCCCTGCCCCCCTTTAAACAAAACTATAATAAGCATAATTTATTATCTTTTTGATTTAAAGGTTTTGCAGCTGCCGCTGCTGTCAGGGGGGCGACGCTCCTCCGCCCATACGGAGGAGCAGCCACCGGCTGGCTCCCCAAGCATCACGTGTGCTTTCTGCCTTGATCAGTGCACATTGAGGGAACTGACAGAGACGCCGGCCCAAGGGCAGAGGGTTGGGGGCACCTTAGCAACAACAAGCGCTTCCCTTGTGCAGCTGGAGAGTGGGGGGTGGGGAGTGCAGAGCAGGAATCTGCACACTTGCAAATAACATAAACACAAAGCTGCATTTTAGGTAAGAGATTGTTTAAAGTGAAGTGTGCTTCAGGGGAGATTGGGGCAGAGCGCCTTATTCCCTTTAATCCTGCAGGTTCTCCCCTGAAATGGGGATTCCAGAATCCCCTTTCCTTCCGGCATGCTTGGTTAAATTTTGAATTCCAGACTTCCCGTTTTGGGGATGTCTGATCTGGTTTTAGATTCCAGAAAGCCTCTTTCCCACTGATGCCTCTTTCGGTTTTGATTGAGAGAATACCCCTTTGTTTTGGGTTTTCTAGTTGGGGTTTGGACTCTACGGTTCTCCTTTCGTTGTTGATGTCTGATTGGGTTTTGTGCCCAGAACTGACCCTTTGTCCTGGTGGGTTTTTGATTGCAGAATCTCCCTTCGCGTTATGTCTAGTTGGGGACTGGATTACCGACTGTCCCTTTGCTTGTCCAAGTGAGTTTTTAATTTGAGAATGTCCCTTTGTTTTATGCCTGCTGGGTCTTTGACTCCAAAATGACCATTGTTTGTCTGATTGGGTATTTCGTTCCTGAGTGGCCCTGTGTTTTATGATTCCAAAGTGTCCCGTTGTTTGGTTGGATTTTTGGACTCAAGGATGCCTCTTTCTATATTTGGTTGGGTTTCTGATTCCAGAGTGTCCCCTTGTTTGGTTGGGTTTTTGGACTCCATGATGCCCCTTCTGTATTTGTTTGGGGTTCTGATTCCAGAGTGTCCCCTTGTTTGGTTGGGTTTTTGGACTCTAGGATGCCTCTTTCTATATTTAGTTGGGTTTCTGATTCCAGAGTGTCCCCTTGTTTGGTTGGGTTTTTGGACTCCAGGATGCCTCCTCCTTTGATGTATGCCTGAGTTTGAGTTCCAGGATGTAACTCTCTTGGATGCCTCAGTTGTTTTTTGATTCTAGAATAATACACTGCTTATTGAAGACTAGTTGTGGTTTAAAACCACCTTGTTACGTCATATACCCACCTGAGTTTAAATCTCTATAACTCTTCACGAGTACAATATTTAAAGTTTTTGCTTGTGCAGAATATTTCTGCCCACTAAAGCAAAAAAACTCCGTGATCTGTAGTGTAAGATAACATAAGAAGGAATATTCACTGGGCGCAGTCGGTAGATCAGAGGAGAGTTTAAGGCTCGGCTGTATTTGAAGTTTAAAATACTAAACGGGTTAAAAAGCTCTTGGGGTGAGATCCTGTGTGCCTGCGGCATGCGCGGGTATTGATCCCGGACAGGAATAGCTCCTTCTGTCTCCTCCGGAGGCTCTTTCAGGTTCTGAAAGCACTTGGAACAGGGAGAGAGGTTTAACCGGCTGTGCTGGCACTTTGGCTTGCCTGTGTGTCTTGTGTGCTGCCCATTGAATGTCAGTGTTTTGAAAGCCTAGCCTCCAGGTTGGAAATCATTCAACAAATGGTGTGTTTAAAATGAATTAGAAAAAAAGGGACAGTTTGGTTTGCTGGAGAGTTTGTATTATCTGTATAAAGGGAGTAGTTTGGTTAAGCAGTAAAACAGTTTGCCCTGCAGGTGTACACAGTGGCTGAAACCATTGAAAATGGAAACTTATTTTTAACATATCTGTAAGCAATGACCCAATTTTTGTCATGGTCACCTAATGTTTACATGTCAAGATGTGCCAGCTTTAGAACTCTGTGCACTTTACCGCTTCTAAACTATAGTAAAGTGCCTGTGCTTCCCCTATAAGACGTGGAACACTCTTCCAACCCACCTTCGCCAGACCAAGGACCTCCTTACCTTCAGGAAACTTTTCAAGACCTGGCTGTTCGAGCAGTAGCTGCACCCCTTCCCTTCTCCCTCCCCCCAGGCCCACAGCCCCTCCCCCCCCGCGCCTTGAGACCCTCACGGGTGAGTAGTGCGCTTTACAAATTCCTGATTGATTGAACTCCCTATTTGCTCTAATTATCTTACCTAAAGGGCATTTGCAAACTCTCCCTAAAGTGCACATGTGGCATGGAAAGTTAAATCTCATATATGGGCTGCAGTGTGTATTTGCACTACTCATATTTCTGCCAAGAGCACCACTGTTCTGGCTATGCTACAGTTGAAATACTTGAGTGATACAAGGCAGAGAGAAAAAATATTTTCTCATGAAAGAAAAGGCTAAAGTGTGCCAGAATCACCTATAGGACAGAGTGATAATATATAAAAACAAGGTACACTACTTATTGGCGTTAGTGTTCCTTCACAATGAAATAAAAGAAAACATCTTAGCTGACTATTAATGCTAGGCTAGACATTTCCCTAACAAGTCTGGGTGGGATTAAAATCTTTATTTTCCACCCTGTTTTGAAAGGGCTAGATAGAAGCTTCAAAGCTATTTTCTTCCTGTAGGAAGTTGGCTCTGTATATGCTATTTCAGAATAAGAAATAGTGTGCACAGAGTCCAAGGGTTCCCCTTAGAGGTAAGAGAGTGGCAAAAATAGATAATTCTAATGCTCTATTTTGTGGTAGTGTGGTCGGGCAGTAGGCTTATCAGAGGGTAGTGTTAAGCATTTGTTGTACACACACAGGCAATAAATGAGGAACACACACTCAAAGACTTACTCCAGGCCAATAGGTTTTTATATAGAAACATATATTTTCTTAGTTTATTTTAAGAACCACAGGTTCAAGATTTACAAGTAATACTTCAAATGAAATGTATTTCACTCAGGTATTCTAGGAACTTTGAATAATCACAATAGCATGTACAGTTTTGGCAAAAATGGCAATAAGCTATTTTAAAAGTGGACACTGCAAAAATCAACATTTCCTGGGGGAGGTAAGTAATTGTTAAGTTCACAGGTAAGTAAAACACTTACAGGGTTCAAAGTTGGGTCCAAGGTAGCCCACCGTTGGGGGTTCAAGGCAACCCCAAAGTTACCACACCAGCAGCTCAGGGCCGGTCACGTGCAGAGGTCAAAGAAGTTACCCAAAACACATAGGCTTCAATGGAGAACAGGGGTGCCCCGGTTCCAGTCTGCCAGCAGGTAAGTACCCGCGTCCTCGGGGGGCAGACCAGGGGGGTTTTGTAGGGCACCGGGGGGGACACAAGCAGGCACAGAAGGTACACCCTCAGCGGCACAGGGGCGGCCCAGGTGCAGATTGCAAACAGGCGTCGGGTTTTGTGTTGAAAGCAATGGGGAGACCCGGGGGTCTCTTCAACGATGCAGGCAGGCACAGGGGGGGGGCTCCTCGTGGTAGCCACCACCTGGGCTAGGCAGAGGGTAGCCTGGGGGTCGCTCCTGCACTGGAGTTCGGTTCCTTCAGGTCCTGGGGGCTGCGGGTGCAGTGTTGGTTCTAGGCGTCGGGTCCCTTGTTACAAGCAGTCGCGGTCAGGGGGAGCCTCTGGATTCCCTCTGCAGGCGTCGCTGTGGAGGCTCAGGGGGGTCGTCTCTGGCTACTCACGGGCTCGCAGTCGCCTGGGAGTCCTCCCTGTAGTGTTGGTTTTCCGCAGGTCGAGCCAGGGGCGTCGGGTGCAGAGTGGAAACTCTCACGCTTCCGGCGGGAAATGTGAAGTCCTTAGTTGTTTCTTTTGTTGCAAGAAAAGTGCAGATTGTTGAACAGGGCCGCTGTTCACAGGAGTTTCTTGGTCCTTGGTTGCAGGGCAGTCCTCTGAGGCTTCAGAGGTCGCTGGTCCCTGTTGGATGCGTCGCTGTTGCAGTTTTCTTCGAAGTTGGGAGACAGACCGGTATGGCTGGGGCCAAAGCAGTTGTTGTCTCCGTCTTCACTGCAGGGCTTCAGGTCAGCAGTCCTTCTTCTTGTTAAGGTTGCAGGAATCTAGTTTCCTAGGTTCTGGGAGCCCCTAAATACTGAATTTAGGGGTGTGTTTAGGTCTGGGAGGGCAGTAGCCAATGGCTACTGTCCTTGAGGGTGGCTACACCCTCTTTGTGCCCCCTCCCTGAGGGGAGGGGGGCACCTCCCTAATCCTATTGGGGGAATCCTCCATCCACAAGATGAAGGATTTCTAAAAGTAAGAGTCACCTCAGCTCAGGACACCTTAGGGGCTGTCCTGACTGGTGAGTGACTCCTCCTTGTTTTTCTAATTATCTCCTCCAGTCTTGCCGCCAAAAGTGGGGGCCAGGGCCGGAGGGGCGGGCGTCTCCACTAGCTGGGATGCCCTGTGGCGCTGTAACAAAGGGGGTGAGCCTTTGAGGCTCACCGCCAGATGTTACAGTTCCTGGCGGGGGGGTTGAGAAGCACCTCCACCCAGTACAGGCTTTGTTCCTGGCCACAGAGTGACAAAGCCACTCTCCCTATGTGGCCAGCAACATGTCTGGTGTGTGGCAGGCTGGCAGAAACTAGTCAGCCTACACTGGAAGTCGGGTATGTTTTCAGGGGGCATCTCTAAGATGCCCTCTGGGTGTATTTTACAATAAATTGCACACTGGCATCAGTGTGCATTTATTGTGCTGAGAAGTTTGATACCAAACTTCCCAGTTTTCAGTGTAGCCATTAGGGTGCTGTGGAATTTGTGTTTGACAGACTCCCAGGCCATATACTCTTATGGTTACCCTGCACTTACAATGTCTAAGGTTTTGCTTAGACACTGTAGGGGCACAGTGCTCATGCACCTATGCCCTCACCTATGGTATAGTGCACCCTGCCTTAGGGCTGTAAGGCCTGCTAGAGGGGTGACTTACCTATGCCACAGGCAGTGTGAGGTTGGCATGGCACTCTGAGGGGAGTGCCATGTCGACTTAGTCATTTTCTCCCCACCAGCACACACAAGCTGTGAAGCAGTGTGCATGTGCTGAGTGAGGGGTCCGTAGGGTGGCATAAGACATGCTGCAGCCCTTAGACACCTTCCCTGGCATCAGGGCCCTTGGTACCAGGGGTACCAGTTACAAGGGACTTAACTGAGCACCAGGGTTGTGCCAATTGTGGAGACAAAGGTACAGGGAAAGAACACTGGTGCTGGGTCCTGGTTAGCAGGGTCCCAGCACACTTTCAAATCATAACTTAGCATCAGCAAAGGCAAAAAGTCAGGGGGTAACCATGCCAAGGAGGCATTTCCTTACACTTCATTAATGGTGAAATTAGATTTTTCATAACTTCAGAAAAACAACTTTGTAAAAATTGTTCTTTAGGCCATCTGACCCAGAAATGGCTTAAAACTAATTCTGACATGCATCACACCTTTGGAGCTGGAATACGCATCCTTAGTTGGGAGAGTTAATGACTCTGGCTCAGAGGACAGTGACCTGCGACTGGGCAGAGGCAAGGCCAATGGATGTTAACCAATAACCAATTAGCAGGGAATAGCTATCTGGGGGTGGACATAAACAGATGGCAGAACAGAGGTAAGTTTTAGCATCACCTCTTTGGGCTTGGTGATGCTAAGGAAGGCTTCTCCGATTCTTCCCAAGCATCATCCTAGACAAAGAGGCTCCAGCCACAATGGGAGGGAAATCCAGCTTTGACCCTGTCTGTTCGAGGAGTGGCCAAGGCGCTGAAAACAGGCCTGCCTGTAAAGCAAAGAGGAAGTGCTACAAAAGAAGGTGGGGGGCTGAGAGAAAATTGTAACGATTGGCACTAAAATTTCTCCAATGACTGGCTAGTGCACACGATTCTTCTAGCACCTCCACCATCAAGTCCTCCAAACACTCAAGGACATGGAAAACTCCATCGGAAGAAGGCTTTGCTGCAAGAAGAGCCCTGATTTCTGACTCCTGCTGAAAGAATAGGCCTCATTCCAGGACGCAAGGTCTCCTGAATACTGCTGGCACAGAGGGACTGGAATTGCTCTCCAAGGGTCAAGTGGTAGACCTCCTGTTTACTTCAGGGACACAAAAAGCAGATGTACTCCTGACTGTAAGAGTGCCTAGCTCACTGAAGAGAACTAGACCGTGCAGGAGACCTGGCTAGAGCAAGACCTGCTGCCCTGAGTCATCCCCCTGCAGAGCTAGGAGCTGTAGGACAGTAGGGGTTGTAGGACTCCAGTAGTTGGAGACTTAGGCCTTCATTACAAGTGTAGCAGTCTCAAGGCTGCCACACTCGCGTTAGCGGTCAGACCACTGCAGACAGGTCGGTCCGACAGCCCTATCATGACCGTGGCAGGTGGCCACGGTCTGACCGCCGACAACACCAGGTTGCCGCCTGTCGACAGCCTGGCATTCTCAGTGGTTGCAATCCGACAGGGCAGCGCTGTTTGCTTTACGAGTCCCCTTTCTGCCAGCCTTTGCATGGCGGTCCCACCGCCATGCAAAGGCTGGCAGAAAGGGGGTGTCAGGGCTCCATGGGGGCCGTGCACTGCCCATGCACTTGGCACAGGCAGTGCAGGGCCCCCATGGGCAGCCCTGTTGTGCATTTCACTGTCTGAATTACGGGCACTGAAATGCGCGACGGGTGCTTTCACACCTGACAAACCACAACATTGCCGCCGGCTCGATTACGAGCCGGTGTCAATGTTGTGATGAGTGTTCCGTTGGCCCAGCAGAAAACTCCTAATAGGGTGGTCAGCATACCGCCAGCACTGGCGGTATGCTAGGTGCAGCACCTTTGGCGGTCTTTTCTGAAGACCGCCAAAGTCGTAATGAGGGGATAAGTCTGAAGATGAAATCTTCATTTGTTTATTTTTTGCAGTAAATCCTTTATCGCCACAACTGATCAGCCATTATGAAGCAAAAAAAATAGAACTTTTAAACATTCCAAAGTCAATAAAACTCACCAGCAACCAGTCCTTTTCCTTCTTTTATTATCTTTTTAATCTGTTTTATAGTTTTGCATTAACATGCAACAACTGGAAAGCCATGGGAGAAGAGGGGGAAAGGGGCAGAGGCTGCCTCCTGTTCATGGAGGTGTGACAATCACATCACATTACAGATTTTGATATGGTCATAGAGTGCTTAACATAGGAATAAACAGGATCAGTACACGACTGCATATACTTATGACAAGTGGCGATGGAGGTGAGGTTCTATAGCCATTTGTGGGTGAAGAGGGTTGTATGTGCAGGTGATCAGAGGAGGGTGTGGACACTACGGGGAGGATGGGTCCAAGCGTGAATCAGGGGCATGCCTTACCAGTGTACGAAGTACTCCCGCTAACATGGGTGTTTGGCCTCAGTCAGCTGTGAGGCAGCCATATATTATGGAGTGTGGTCTCTCCAGGGAGGACGGGTATCATTCTTGGACTCATATTTACCGCAAATGAGTCCCAGCTCCTAACACTCTTGTAGGCCAGTCCTCTGTCTCGCAAGAAGCGCAGTACCTTAGCCTCTGCCTCAGCCCATTGCAGTAATGCCTGGAGCCATTTGGTAGTGTCAGGTGCCGAAGGTGTTTTCCACTGCATCGCTGTGTGTCCTTTGGACCAGACAAACACCAGGTCAATGAACCTGTGTATCGTCTTGCCCCCCTTGGAGGCACGATTCATGTGTGGGTGTTAACTGGTGGTTTGCTAGTTCCCGCTGTGGTGAGAGTGATGTCTATCCAGGTACGCTGCAGTGGGGGCAGTCCCACGCCATATGGTAGAACCCCGCCTCAGCCAGCCCGCGCCGTGGGCATACTGGGGCAGCTGTGGAAACATGCATTTGATGCGTCGGGGGGGATAAATGTGCCTGCTGCAGATAGTTGAATTGGATGAAATAGAACCTAGGGTTACGCATGACCTCTTTCACCTGCTGAAGGGCACTCGTCCACTCTTGCGATGTCAGCGGTTGTGGAAGGACAGTGTTCCAGCGGTTGAGTGCATTCTCCACGTTGACCAGGGTCCATGCTGTCAGGGTTTCGTGTAGCAGTGAAATAGCACACTTCTGAGCCACCCCCCCGAGAGCAGTGGGTGTAAGATGGGCGAATACAATGGTCCCTGGAGTTCTGCACCATTTGATGTATGGCATGCTATGTGAAGAAGTGCTCTGGCCCCATGGAGTATGTGTCCATTATGTCCACATATGACATGAGTAAACCTTTGTTAAAGAGGTGGCAGTTACCAGGCATGCTGCAGTCCAGGGAGCTATGTTGTGATGCTCAGTCAGTGCATGATTGCCTGGTACCTGGGTGATGGGAATCAGGGGAGAGTAAGGCGGGACAGAGGATTTGCCCTGTACGAATCAGCGCCAGCATATACGGGTGGTTGTCAGCTGGTTGGATCCGTGCAGCGGGGGTGGCTGCGGTCTGACAGTCAAGTGTAGTCTGAAGATAAAACCTTTGACTGGACAGTCTACTTGGTCTATCCAACCTCCTAAAATTGTGCCTACGTCTCAGTTGCAGGCAAACGGTTGCTTTTCCATAGTGCTTGAATTTTACGGGTGAGCGCAAAGCGCTTCGTTCCATGTTATCTCTCTTTGGGCTTCAAACCACACCCATGTCAGTGTCTTTCATTGGTTCGTGGGCTTGCCTTTTAAAATCTGCTTGCTTTCATTAGTGGAAGGCATGCATACGTCATGCCTTTTATAAAGTGTTTAGCCCTCCTCGAGCGCAGCGACCAAGTACTGAAAACATCCGAGTCTCGCTGTTTTCTGTTCATTTTGTGGACTACTTTTTCTCTTTCTTCGCAGCGCGATCTCGCTTGGGAGAAATCGAACGCTTTTCTTGAAGTCGACCCTGTTACATAGTTAATTGCACTTTTGCCGGTTACGTAGATAATTGCACTTTTGCCGATATGTTACACTACGAGTGAACTGTTCTTTACGTTTGTGTGTCTGCTTTGCACTGATGGAGGCTGTCAACTCGCTTATGTGAAACTTTTACTTTTCAGTTTATATGGCAAGAAAAGTCCAGTTTGTTATGTGAAACTGTTTTATTTTCATTTTCAATTTATGTGGCAACAAAAGCCCGGTTAGGCGTTTACAATTGGAATTGGTGTAGCTCAAGCAAATGCGAGACCGTTTGCATTGCAAATGCTTGTTTTTCTAGTCACGGTTTGTCTTAAACACATAAAATGTCCTATCTCCTGCCCCCCTTGCCCTAGTTCCAAGAGCTTGGTTTCCGTTAGCTCATTACATTTGTCTATGTTTTTCCAAATTGTTTTGGGAATTTTATTGTTTAATGTTTCATAATTTAAAATTACTGGTAATGCTTGACCTTGGCACACAGGTCTCTGGGGATTGCCTTTTGCCAGTGCCGTAGCCACCAGGGGTTGAGCAGAGATTTTATTTGAAGCCACCAACCTAAAATTATGCGTATCCTTGTTAATGCCACTACTCTCTGCAGCATTTTTAAGGAATTTAGAATATCTCAACATTCTACAATACAACAAAAACTATTAACAGGCAGCCACCTTCTTTCTTTTTTGCTGCTGCTCACAAACCCATAAGTGATTTGGTTGAAGATGGGCTGGTTTTGGTAATACAAACTCGATGTTTGTGGATATGACTGTTGTAGCATTGCAATTACGTCTTGGTTTTTATCAAGGATCTGATTGAGACTATCTATGGAGGTTACTTGGTTAGGTTTAAAAGTTTACTTTTTTCTGTGTTAAAGTACAGTTAGGCCAGATTGAGGGATTTAAGTTTTTGTTTGTGCTGCCTGTGTTTAACCTTCGATATAATTTTTTAGATAAATTAAACAAGCTTGCTGACTCTGGTGGCTAAGTTGGTAATGCATGTTTCGATAGCGGTTTGATGCGGAGAGTGAGCGCTAATGCCTGCAGCGCCCGCCCGCAATACTGAAGGACATTTCCAGGCTCGCCATACACATGTGTGGCTGACATGTTGACTGGTTGGGAAGCCTTGCTGAAGGAGTGTCAGATCATGGAATGATGTGACATGCTTTAGAGGTATTTTAGGATTTCTGGGAGCTCAGGCTTGTGGTACGCGCGTACGCTATGATGCGCATACCGTGGCTATTTTGAATGATTGGGATGGTGCTCATTTGAAGTTATTAGAGGCACATGGTTATGGCCAGGCGGTTGAGGCCATTTAACAGCCATGTCTGTCAGGTGCCGCAGACATTTATAGTTTTTTTGGGAAAGAGAGGTGCTGTAGTGAAACTTGTTTCTTTAGGGAACTTTTAATAGGTCATTAAATGCTATTGTTTTAATTCCAATATTAATTTGGTAGATATTGGGAATTTGGCAGATAAGGTAATTGAAAAGAAGATTGAGGATAGCATAAACAAGGAGATAGGGGGAACATCTACATATCGTGGAAGCAAAATGGAGAGAAAAATTTGAGCAGATCATATGTTAGCAACACAAACGGATGATGGACGGAGTGCTGAACAATGCAAACACTCACCTGGCAGTTCGGGCTGGACTGTTCCAATGAAGAACAGGGTCAAGACTCATTTGCAAATGGCTGGGTCCAAACTGGGGTGGCGTGGTGAGCAAAAGAACAATGGATTAAACCCAGATCTGTGACTGGGGGTGAGTGTTTGCATTGTACAGCGCTCTGTCCATCATCCTTTTGTGTTGCAAATCATATGTTGTCAACGTGTGGATCATAGTTCGGAGAAGCAACATTTTTGGCCAGAAGCTGTGGTTTATGTGAGTAAGAAGATTGATGAAGGTGAGGCCACAGGAAAGAGGAAGCATATTCAGGACAATTATGTCGGGGTTAGAGAAGGAAAAATTTAAGTATCTTGATGAGATGATGATGGATTGCATTGAGGGTGCACATAATGGGTCATTGAAGAGGCCCAGCTAAAGAGAGAATCAAGAGCTGAAAGCTGAACAAGAAGCACCTGGTGGTGCTTTGCAGTGATGCTCCAGGGAGTGCTGAAGCTGTGTTGAGCGATTTGTCTGATTTTGATTCAGCATTTCAGGAAAGTGTGGATCACAGAGCAGAGAAGACAGATTTATCTGATATTAAGTTTAAGGATAGTGATGTTTTATCAGCTCATTTTGGGTAAGGCTGTGTTTGATCCTGTAATCATTAAACATCCATTATCATGTATGTAGCCTGTTATAGATCATGTGGCCAGCGATTTGGAATTTTGGCTTCGTTGACCGATTCCAAAAGAAGTCAGGATTTGTTTCAGATCAGAGTGTCCTAGACCCACACTCTCGCATAAAGGAGAACGTACTCCTAAACTGGGTGTCAAGATCATGGCTTTTATAGCGAAAGGGGTTGTGATCCTTGCACAGGGTTTTGGTAGGAGATGAGGGACCTGCTAGGGACGCTTATAGTTGTCATTGGTACTTTAATTAACATTTTTGATTTGACAAAGGAAGTATACATCGATGGTGATGAAATTGATTTTGGAGAGATGATGCGATGAATTCAGCGTGCAGTTTGCCTTCGTAGAAATGCTATTATAGTGTTGGCAGTGGACAGAAAGAAGAAGATTCTTTTGAAAATCTATCCAAAGCTGCTGGATTTGACTTCCAATGAGTGTGGTCCTTCCTCCCAAGGAGTGCTGTTTGGCGATTCTTTTATTAAAGAGATGTCGAAATATGTAGGGCATTTAGTTCTATACAGAAGTCATAAAGAGAGATTTAAAAAGTTTTTAACAAGTATGTTTTTGGATGAGCTGGGAGAATGATGGTCAGTTTTTTAGCCCGAGGGCCTCTTTTGCCCGTTGTTTCAGACCTTATCATCATGGTATACTTTTCCAGAGTGGAATTTAAGGAGGAGGTTCTTTACGCAAAAACATAGGGGTTGAGGAAGAGAAATGCATGGGGAGCGACATACAAGAGGTGCATAAGGTTTGTTCAGATCTAGGCTTTTCTGTTATCCAATAAGGCTTGGGCATCCGGTTTGCCCTTTATGATCAAATTTTTTTTATGTAACTCTGGATCCTTTTATTTTTGACACAGTTCAGGATGCAGCATAAAGTTTTTGGCAGAGCCGGTGCAGGAAAATGTTCCAATTGAGTTACATTTTTCCTTGCAGGATTATGAGGGTCAGAATGTGATATTAAAGGGGTCATTGTGGGAGTGCAGTGAGTGATTTTTTTTTTAGGATTCGTAAGCAATTTCTTCCAAGTGGAGAACCACAAGGGTATGTGTCTTGTAACTAATTTAAGAGTTTGAAATGATTGGGTAGTTCATTGTCATTTAAAATGGAAGGTATACATCTCTAAGGGATAATTTGCAAAAAATATTGACTAAAGTGTCCGGATCAGAAGGACACTTATTAGTCAGCTCTCATTTGAGAGCCTAACTAAAAGTTGCTTCACTTTCTGTGGGCTGTTGAGGAAGATTCGAAAACAAAGCCTAAAGATTTTAAGCCTAGACCAAATTTCTTTGAGAATGTTGGCAAAGACTTTAGGCAGGGGTGTGGAATTTAATAAAATATCTACTTGTCCACGGGACAGGTTGCTTCATAAATCTACTTGTTCTGTAAAAAAAAAAATCTACTTGTCCCTTTGGTGCCGTATAGTGCGGTGACAAGTTACAGCACTAATCTCATTATATAAGAGCTCTGATAATATCCTCTCTGATTATGCCCGGGCTAATACTATAGTGGGCATGAATACTAGCAATTTACTGATTTTTACACCTTTCTGCAGATTTAGGTACTGGGGCTGGAGGTAGCAGTAAGCAATAGTTCAAGGATTGCAATGCCCTTTTGAGTCTGTGCAAACGTACGAACTTGCATGGTTTAAGGGTTTCATCAGGTCTTCCCTAATCATTTCCCATACTGAAAAATGTGGGACAATTACTCCTGACAAGGGTAAGAAGCAAAACTTCTTTCGGTGTTGGGGAAAAAAGTGGTTATAGGGAAAGTGAACTTTTAAACGCTCAGCAAATTTTCGCTTGAGCAAATGTACACCTGCACATTTTGTCATACTAAAATACAGTTCACAAATATTTTCTAGGAGTATGATTTCCTGGTCTACTTCTGTGAATTCTTGTGACTTTATGAAATATTCAAATCTGCACTAATGATAAGACATATATACCATGGGTGCACTTTTGTGACTTTCTTTTAGATTTGGGCCTCTAATTAGGTCTTGTGTTAACCAAGACCTTTTGTTTTATTAAAATTATATTTCTCTCTCTATCCATGTTTTGGCTGGCTTCACTGTGATAACAATCTGCTCTTTCACAAGGAGCATATTGGCACACAAAGTAGTTTTGTTCACTGCCAGGAACTACGATGGCAATGTGTGCTTTTTGCGACCAAAATATATTTTTGATTTTTGCTAATATTTGTTATAATGGTGAGAGCCTTGCAGGTCCCACAGCAATAAAGTTTTACAAAAGCCATGTCCAAACAAGACAACCATTGACAAAACCTGAAGACTGACCACGATTGCTGGACCTGCGGACTTTGCCAGTGCTTGGTTGTGTTCATGTTTCTGGTAACTTCCAATTATAAACTTTCCAAAAAATGGTACCTAATATTTCTCAGTAGTTTAGCAGAATGTTTTTTTCCTAGATGCATTTTTTGTGGCCATTTTATTTCAGAAGCAAAGAATCATCAATCTTGCTTTCAACAAGCTTCTGCAAATATTTGCATTTAATCAGAGATCAGTCTGGGAGCATGATACTTAGCCTCATATTTTTACATTTTGCAAACGTGTGTACACGTTTTTTACTGGAACCACCGTTAGTTGTGCAGTTCGAGCTTACAACATTTATTTAGAACACTCACCCTAAGAATAAAGGCTTTGCATTAACGAACCATAAAAACAAGTTCGAACAGCATTAACATATAGACAAAAATATTACCTCAGCTGCAGTCAATTCCTTTCCCTGCTCTGTAATGTGGTACTGTAAATTGGCAGCCAAAGGGTTTGTGCTGCAGGGGGTTGGGCCTACTTGTCCCAAGGACAAAATAATCCTGAAAACTTGTAGTCCTTGACCCCAAACAACATCCTGAGCGTCGGGCTATAGGAATTCCACACCCCTGTTTTAGGTCTTCTGTCATCTACAATGACACCTTTGCATTATAGATCATTGCAGAGGTTAATAAGATAGTCAGAAGAGATAGCTCTTACTAAGGATGGGTGGTCCACTGTCGAAATGGATGTCAAAAATGTCGAAATTCTGGGAGTTTTGTTTGCTGAAGAAGATATTTGTGCAATGAAGCAAATTCTAGATTTCAAATTGTTGTTGTGGCTGTTGTGGAATTCAAAAAAGCTCTACGATTCCAGCAGCCGGATGTTGAATAAATGACTTCTCTGGAGTATAACCAGGAGGTAGAGTCAGTTTGGGGGTTGGACATCATTGCAGACAGGTTGAATTTTCAAGTGAAAGGATTTTTCAGTTGTAATCTTGATCCACAAGCTTGCAGGTGGTTCCCTTAAGATTGGAGGGGTCTCACTCCAAATGCTTTTCCTTCAGTAGCAGTGATAAGGCGGGCGACATTGATAGTGAGAAGATGGTGGTGACAACAGTGGTAGTTACACTCCTGTGGAGATCCCAAGCTTGGGGCTTGGTATCTTATCATGTTGGAGATGTTACTATATTTTTCCTTGGTACTTCAGAACATGATAGAACATGATCTCAGGTTCATCAGGAGAAGTTCACAAATTGGTGAAGACAGGACAGATGTTTTTTGTGACTTGGAGAAAGTCTGGAAGGTGCCATGTTTTTCATGAGAGGCTTCTAGACGCAATAAAGAATCCTGGACTCCAGGAAGGCTGATAGCATATAGATTAGTTGGGTAAATATGGTTACGCTGGGGGGGTGGAAAAAAACAAATATCCAGTTTCAGTTGATGTAGTGACATAGTGAATTGTCTGTCTGAATTGTTTGGTAAAGGCCTTTCTAATAGGACAATAAATGTGCATATTTCAGTGTTTGCTGCAGCTCACGTTTTAGTGAATGGATGTTCAGTTGGTCAGAATATTTTGGTAAGGAGATTGCTGCGTAGCACTCGAGCTCCAAAACCTTTGATTTCAAGAGGTAATTCTTAATGTGTAATATTAAAATGTTGACAGTTGCGGACTGAATACGTGTTATTGTGTTTGTTAAGATTCTCAAAGCTAAGCAGCAGCCCGAATGAATGTCAGGTCTTTGGTAAAGCAGTAAAGCTGTGACTGAAAGTTCAGCTGAAGATTTAAAATCCAAAAATGAAAAAGCAAAACATATTAAAAATAAAGAGAGGTTGCAAAGTAGTAAGTGTTTTAATGTTTGAATATTTGACAAGATGTCTGACAATGGCCTTTTCACACAAGGTTTTTAGAAAAAGTAGTTGGTAGAAAGCAGAACAGCGATTTATAGGGCAGTCAGGCTTCTGACCTTAATGGAGTAGTGAAACAGCGTTATTCCATGCTTTGAATGAGGCAGTAAGAATTTGATGGCATTTCTGATGTTGCTGGACCTCTTGGCCTCCATTGGTATTATCAACCGAGGTATTATTGAGCCAAGTTGTAGTATAGGATACTTGTCCATGCACCGGAACTGTGTTCGTTCTTTCTCTCTGACAGAAACTCCCGGGTGATGAAGGGTGTTTCACCGCCTCCTCTGTAGGCATCTACATGCCAACACTAATTGATACTGTCCTCAAGACCCCTGTTTTTATTCTTCACGTGAGCCCATTGCACAACTAGTTGGAAGCCCGGTTGCTAAGGGCTAGGGTTTTATATCTCTGCCAACGGCAAACAGAAAGTGTTCCCCCACAGATGGAGAGCGTTGAGACAAATTCACTGGCATTTCCTCAGCTGGTTGAAGACTTCCACAAGTGAATGAATGATAGAAGGATTACACTTAGTACAAGTAAGACCAAATCATTGGTTATAAGCCCAACCATCATTAGTCTCATAATTAGGAAGCCTCATAATTGTTGGTCTCCGGGCAGCCATGCCTGCCCATCAAACAGCCAGTTCTATCAGATTTCAAATTTTTATTGTCAGGGCCACTGGAATTATGCAGCAGGAGAGGGTGAAATTATGCAGCAGGGTTGGGTAAATTATGCAGCAAGAAAAGGCAAGTCAAGTGGTATAATGTGGCACACTTCGTAGTAGCATACTTTCATTATTTCAGAATGTTAAACTTGGTAACTTGTCTGGGTGTTTGATGCACCTCATTAGTACCCATTTAACACCCAAATATAGCAAAAAACATCAGAAATTTGCAAATGCAGCAAATATATAATTATGCGAAAATTGCAGCAGCTGCATAATTGCATAATTCCAGTGGCCCTGCTTATAGTGTTTTTCAGGATACTCCACATGAACAGTCACGCTCATTTACAAATGAGTCTTTGGCCATATTCTGTGATATGAAGTTAAGGGGTAACTAGAGGCCCCCTGCTTTATCCAGGTTACTTGGAGATTAATAAACTTGTAAATTGTATGGGAGCCTGAGGGTGGAAATAGTTGTCACTTTCTCAACTTTGACACCCTGAGTCTCTGCCCCAGTGCATCCTGTCTGCTATTAGAGTTGATAACGCCTGGGTTTTTGCACTCCCCTCCCCCCCAAAGACATGTTAAATGCGGTGTCCTCCATGTTGTGAGTTTGCTGCACTCATGAAGTCTCCAGTGTCCATGCCCCCCCATATTACCTAAGGTGTGCCACAGAAGACATTATCAGCATCTCTGGTGCCTTTTGCCTGCCCTTGCATTGTATATGATTTCAGAGATTACATCACAAATTGCATCATTCATGACAACAGGTCTCCTGTGTCACCACCCACCTTCATGGCCTACAGCAAGTCGTTCATTAACCCATCGACTGTACCACTCACCCAGGTGAAGGGGACCGAGGTCTCCGTCTGGTCTCGTGGGCGTGTCCTTCGGTTTCTGCAGCAGCTGCAGTGCTTAATTTGTGCTTGTTGTTTCCGATGCAGAGCACCAGCATTTATTTTTGAGGGCCAGCGCTTATTCTTCTGCCTGAAGCATTTACTGCGAGCAAAAGACACATATGGGAAAGAGGGAGGGAGAGAAAAAAGAAAAAGCGTCACAAAGGGAGAAAGTAGAAAGCAGCCAGAGTGAGCTGAAGGGGCAGGGAGTGGCTGTAAATGGATTAAAGAGGCCCGAGATGGCTTCAGGTTTGCGCTGCCTCAGTATTCCGTGCTTGCACATTTAATTGCAGCAGCCGCGTGTTTAAGAGGAGGGCTTTGGGCACCGGCACGTTTTTATTTACAAATTAAGCACTGAGCGGCTGAGGTCTGCTTACCATGGTTTAAACCAAGGAAGCACAGAAGAGCCCTGTTGAATCCATCAGTCAGTTTCTGTAGAGCACGGCTACTCATCCGTGAGGTTCTCAAGGCACTGGGGTGGAGGGGAGGGGCCTCATCCGAAGAGCCACGTCTTGAGGTTCTTCCTGAAGATGGTGAGCGACGGGCTTTGTCTGAGGTGCAGGGGAGGTTGTTCCAGCTCTTTGCTGCAATGTAGGTGAACGATCGTCCTCTGGCGGTGGTTTTGCGGATGAGAAGGATGGTGGCCAGGGCCATCTGGGCAGAGCGGAGGGATCTGGCGGGGTGGAAGGAGACGCGATGGCTCAGGTAGGCTGGTCCTGCGTTGTGTATGGTCTTGTACGTGTGGGTGAGTAGCTGTTTAGTACAGAGTTTAGTGAGCATAGCAGATAATACAGCTTGGGAACTTCCCACATATAATGTAAGCAATGTACCCTTATTTGACATATGTGTCATATTCATGCATCAATAAAGTACAGAAAAACCAAAAAGTCTTCACTGTCAGTTTCTATCCAGTGCATTTTTATTGTACAATTAATAAGTATTCAGCTCATATTGTTTTATTTTCCCGATGACCCCGTTCATTGCACATTAAGAGCAAGTTGAAGTATTTGTACTGTTCGTTTTGATAATGTGTGTTACACTGCAGCAGATTATTAAAGTCTAATGTTATTCCTGCTCCTCTCTGAGTGCATGTTGTAATCTTTGTTTTTAGGAAGAAATGCTTTTTTTTGTTGATGGACGGCACAAAGCTTGTTTAACTTCTTCTGTATGCTGATTTACTGTTTCATGACTTGTATACTCAGTGCCTTTATCCGTGTATACTTCTTTTTGTAAATTTAAAGACAGTATATTGCTCTCTTAAAAAAAATACAATTGAAATTTCTTTGTATTCCCTTGATTTTAGGTCCAGTTAATAGCTGGTGGGAAATCTAGAATCATTCTTTTGCATTGAGAAATATTAAAGTTAAAGGGTTTGCAGGGCAGGGCCACCAGGGTCAGTCCTTCATCCTTATGGCACCTGTTGTGTTAGTGCTGGGCAGGGATAAGCAACAGCGTATGTGAGTTGTTTGTATATGCGAACCTGGTCAGAGGCAAGGATACAGTGAACAAGTGATGAGAGCGACCTGCTTTGTGCACACTACTGTTGTGTGTTGTGACTCCACGTGTTGTCATAGCACTTTAAGCGTTTGTCATGGTGACAGGCTGTAATATTTAAAAATCTTTCTGAATTTTCTATGGTTCACCCTTTTTCAGTTGAATATCCACGCTACATATGTATTCGATGTCAGCATGGCGTGTGTTGGATTCAGGGGTGTGTGCATGTACCATGTATGATGTGCATCTCGAAGGGCAGAAGTAGAGAGAAGTGAGCAAGCATGCAACTTCTTGCAACAAATGTCATGTAAAATATAAACAGAAACGTATATTTTTCACATTTGTTATTTATGTAGTCAATGTGTATGACAGCAGTGAGTGAAATGTATTAAAGCATCAATATGTAAACCTGAACTTGGAAACCTTCAGTAATCCCCCCATCCCAGTGCCCTCACATGTTGCCATGGGAGAACGAACAGACATGTCAAGTTGTCATGCAAACTGTGTGCATGGCGAGTGGTCATTATATATGGAGCAATATTACACTTCACTAAGGGTAAACAAGCGAGGTTTGGTATAGTGAGCATCCTTAAAGCTACCGAATAATTTGATAGTTGAGAAAAATGAGCCAGGGTGAAGTTATGTGATTTTCTTAGGATCACACAGTTTGAACAAGTTGAGAAGCTGGGAATTGAGCCAAGTTTCTTATTCAGATATTCTGCAACTCAGTCACTAGATAGGTACCTCATGCTCTCTCCAGTTTAACGCCAAAGACTAAAGGTTGTGTTCATTGTCCCTCTGGAGCTAAATTAGTACTTGTAAAATACTCTGACTTGCACAATACTCCATGTTAGATCAGTATGACTGTATGAAATCCTTTGTGCAAAAGAAGAGCATCATACAAGGCACAATCACTAACGTGACTGAACGCTTCGAATGTAAAAAAAAAAAAAAAACAACAGCAAACTTCATGGAATAACAATCATTGGCAAAGCCAATACGCCTCACCTTCTGGATCTATTGGGTTTTCAAATGTTGCTTGTCAGTGCATCAGCAGAAAGCTGCACATCCATCAAAAATGGTAAAAAAGTTGTGATCCAGAGGAAGCACAAACCGAAGAAGTAGACAAGCCACCAAATAGGAAGCAATATAAGAAGACTGATGAAAAAGCCAAACAGCGGTAAGGAATGGGTGGGCCCTGAGCCCACTGCAAATGTTGATATTTGCCACAATACTTCAACAGACAACTCAAATCTGTCTGTAGTTGAGACCTAAAATGTGCCCTGCCATGCCCAGCATCTCTTGCAGACTTCCTGCCGGTGCCCACAACCCGCTGAGTTAAGAGGAAGTGTCTTCGGCAGATACAGACTGCGTTACACCTTGGACTGCCCCCTCAAGCATTGGTGCTAACCTCAAAGCTCTGCTACTGAACTTGGGTCGACTTTGCTTGAGTAGGCTGAAGGGTGTGATCTGTGTCGGCTGAACAAAAGTCTTTACCTCCTGTTCTGCGTAAGCATCCAAAACAATATATTCTTATGAGAAGGGCTTTCTAGGCCTTGATCTACTCTGTAATTGTTACATACACAAGCCTTATGGTGAACTCTTGTTTAGAGAGTATACCTTTTGAGGGTCAAAAGTTTGTTACATTAAACTATTGCACTTTTGGTCCATTTCTGATCAAATAACACAAACCTTAAACCAGATATACTGGTAAAGCGAAATTTACTGGGGACTGCTTAAGCCATGCAGAATGTTCTATGTTGGGGATGCGTGTGTTCTCCTGTGCTATTGATGTACTGCTTCCATAGTAAAAATAAAAATATTTTTTTGAAACCCATGCAGAATGTGAGTGAGGGCTAAATACCTGTCAATTCATATTGGACTGGAGATTTTTTATGCCTGTATTTGAAAATCGACTATCAATTTACAGCAGTTTTCATACGTAGCAAGGTCTTAATCGTAGGACATGCCAGTGTCCTATACCTTACCTGAGTCACGTTAAGGTGCATTTATTAGGGAAGCACTAACACAAAAGAACAATAACTCCTGTCTGTATTCACCTTGACGCCATTTGAAGATCGACAATCGGTCAAAGTGAACGTGTTGGATTAGGTAGTGGCCTCCTTTGGTCTCATGAAATGACCTTCACACCTCGGATCCCCTCTGTGCCGCCAAATAAAAACATCTGCTTCAAATGTTCAGGTCATTTGTAATCATTCTATTAAACAAAAATAACGTAGATTCTAAATGTTAGTTCACTCATTGCCTTAGAGTTTCTGTAGGCGAAGTGGGTTGGATGAGTGACCTAAAGTGGTCATTTTGGTGTTGGGTGTGATGCGAGATGAGAGGACGAGGACCAAAGGGAAGAAGGAATAAGTAGAAAGTTAGGAGAGACAGCTGGAATGAAGTTGTGAATGAATCTAAAGTGAGTTCAAGGTTAGTCACTCCCCTTTATTAGTCCCTATCCGGTCCCGTTCTTCCACCTTCCTGCGTCAATCACACAATTTAAATGGAATGGAAAGATTTTAAACAAAATGCAATAACCGCATCTTAGTTAACTTATGTTATGAAAAATGAAGACAAGACTGCACTGCTTTATCTACTTGTTGAATGAATTAAATTGCAGCCAGAAAAGAGGAAACTGTCTTTACGTCATCTAGTATCTGGTGGTATACATACATCAGATCGAAACAAGTGTACCCCATCAATGCAACTTCTGAAAAATGAAAAATTGAACCCTATATCCATTTCCAGTCTATGGTAGGAGGATATGTCATTAATTAAGTTTGAGGAGATGGTGACAGCGGTGGGATTATGACATGCGAAGTGCCGGCTGGTGCCTGATGTGTCAGGGATGAGTTAAGGCTGCATTTCTCCCTGCAGTGGAAAGGAATATCTCAACTTGGTCATTTGCGCAAGGCATTTATCTCCAGTTCTTTTGTAACAAGCTTGAAAGTTGTATTGCAGCGCATTCTACATGCACTAAGTTCAGTTCAAATATTAATGATTATTTAAATAAACTGTGGAAACTCGACACTAAGAAATTGGTCATACGATAGCCACACATATAGGAAGTACCAACAAAATCAGTAGCGTAGCAAGGATGCCCTGGGTCCTGGTGCAAACAAGGAAAATGGCTTCTTCACTCCTATCAGCAATTCTCAGGGTCCATTGACCTTCTCAGGGTTCTAGGACCCGGGACCGCTGCACCTAATGCACCACACCTATGCCCTTGCACAGGATTTCAGCACAGTGTAACCCTTGTGAACCTATTTGAGACCAAAGGCAGCCTTCCCCTTCATCAGCTTGCTATCCTCAGTCAGTGTTAAAGGCTACCACTTGGTTGCAGCCTGCCTTGGGTGAGTGGCGGTGAAGGCAGCGAGAAAATGTTGAATGGAAAATGTTGAATGGAAATGCAATTAGTAAACTAAGAGGTACGTCATGAATCATGTGCCCCCTATTTGTCGGCTGCATCCTTTTTTATACGCGGAGCAAACATTTAACCTATTTAGTCAAACCAAAGAGGTTTTTTGTTCAGTATTTGAAGGTACACTTGTATGTGAGAATGAAGAAAAAGCCCAATGTAAAGTAACATATTTGCCTAGGATCACACAATTTGAGACCATGGGTCAAGGTGTTAGGTCCGGTAGATTTTTCAAGTTACTCGACCTGCAAGTCTTGTCACATTTTTATGATTTTTCGAGGCCTGCCAAATAATTTGCTGTAAGGTTACAAACTTTCAGTAGAACACATACAAAAAACAGCTTGGCTGCAGGCTGTGACATGCTTATTCTAAACTGTAGCTTTGGTTGTCTGACAACATTGGTTGAAAAAATATCGTCTGAACAGAATATCATTTAAAAAATATTGAGGACCAAAATATGGAGAAAGTAAATGGGTTTATAATTATCTGTCTATATGTATGTATATATATATATATATATATATAATTATTTTTTTAAGGTATACGTATGTGGATTTAAGAATACTAAAACTTTGCTTAGTCATAAAAGCTTACCTTCACGATATTTTTCTCCCCTCAATATTTTGTCCAAACAGCTGTGTGTTGCATTAAGCGAGGGATGCACAGGCACAAGGGTTACCTTGTTGCATTGATACGTCTTTGATCGGTGCAGTGACATTTCGACAGTAGTGCGCTTAGGTAAGTTACCAAGTGCTAAACAGATGTTCATTTGGGAGCAATAGGCTACTTGTAGATCGATAAGCATTCAGGCTCAGTGATTTTTTGTGTCCCCAAGTGAGTGTCAGTGTGTGCAAGTTGCTTGGCGGTTTATTCAGTCTGGAGGAATCAGTCTGGCACGTGTGGTATTTTGAGTCATAGGATGCTGGGCGGCTATTAATTCCTTACCAGTGTGAGAATTGAAGACAGATGTGTATGCGCATAATGGGAAAATGTTCGCTTAGGTTTGTACATGTTTGGGTTTAAGAGAAAATTACAAAGTGTTTTTTAACCTCATGCTGTGATGTAAGGGATACTTGTTATTGAATGAACATCGTCCAAATGTGACATTGGTTGTTCTAGCGTGACATTATTGTAGAAAAATCCATACCTTGTTAGGATTTTTTTCTTAAACTTGAGGACCATTTTTGAAGCCCTTCCTTGGTCCCACTGGCTTCACTGTGCATGACAAAGTGTGCATGTCAAACTGGATGAAATTTGACATCATTGTGAACTATTTCACTTCTGCTGTGTTTGTGGACATCTTTAAAAGTGGTGTGTTGTGTTATCTTGTGTTTTGTTACGTTATGTGTAATTTTGGAGTGCACTATCAACCACAAGGGTGTTCCGCAGAGGAGCAGGTGTTTGTGCCTAGCCCTGCCTACGGTAGGTTGGTTAATTGAAAAGCCAGGCCTTCAGCTTCTTGCAGGAGTGGGAGGTCGTCCCGGCTTTAAGACGATGCAAGACAGCACTTGTCCTCCTGATGTGGTCCTGTGTCTGCCTGGGTTGTGTGTGGGTAGGAGTCCTGCAGAGCAGACAGGTCTGGGTGGTTGATGGAAAGACATGCGACTGTTCAGGTCGGTGGGGCCTAAGTTGTGTAGTGCATTGAAAGCCTGTGCTAAGAGTTTGAAATGAGTGCATCTGTGTACTGGAAGCCCGTGAAGCTCCCTGAAGTGTGGAATGAGGTGAGTTTTGTGTGGGAAGTTGAGGATGTTCTGCATGGTTTGTAGTCTTCTGATGAGTTTCTTGGTGATCCCGGTGTAGAGGGTGTTCCCGTCGTCCACCTTACTGATGACCAGGGTGTGTCCCCAGGCCCCCACCTCAGAAATATGTTGAACAGTGAAATAACCAAGTTTGAAGTGGGATAAAAACTTGTTGCATTGCCCAGTGGACTTGTCTTCTGTTTTTGCTAGGTGACGTATCCACGTGGTTCAAGATGTCGACCGTACCATGTCCCACAGCCAAAGAGAAAATAGGCAGCTTGTGCTTCTGTTGTCATCTAGTTGTCAGCAGTGTACGCTGCCTCATTATCCATAAAGGCAGGCAAGCTTGGTATAAATAAGTACAAAAATATATTTAAATGCATTTTGTACTGGAATGCCGAACCTGGTTCACAGTGCCCTATGTTATGCCCTTTGTGACTAGCATGGAAATACTTTACCAAAGTGAACATTTTATTTATAAGTAAGGCACATGTAAGCTCCAGAAGGCTCTTTGACAAAGTTAGGGAACATTTTGTCACATTTGGAGGTAAAATATAACTTGTTCTTTAGTTTCCCTGTGGACAGTGCAAAATATTAATAATTCTGGTGCCAAGTGCGTGCATCTGAAAGTTACTTACTTTTAGCGTGCTTGGCGTTCACATTACAGTTGCATGTAAAACGCTGGATACATTTCCTTTAAAAATGAAAACGCATTACAAATCCATGCGTCCACAAGTATAAGCATGCATATTTTACTGTATGTTTTATTCTGCGTATTTTATAGCACAAAGTCCACTAATTACTTGGCCTCTTAGCGCTTTGTGCAAACTTGGGTTTGTAGTTGTATGTTTTTTAAGCAGCTGTTTTCCGGTGGGTGGTTTTGTTCCCCAACCACGAAAGATGAAAGGTTTAGGCCATCCTCACAAGGGCATTCAGTATTTTTGGGGGTCGGGGTGTCTTTGATTCTTCCTTATTTGTGCAAGGGATGCGTGACTGATCCTGCCCCAGCCCGCCCGTCCTTTCAGAAGCGCTTTCGTGGTGCATGCCTGCCCTGCCCCGAGGACGGGGCCGAGGTGCGCATCAGCCGCCTGGGGAGGCCGGGCCTGGCCCCGGGCACCGCAATTCTGCTGAAACCATTTGTCACTTCTGAAATCCTAATTATGAGCTTATGCGACCCCCGCCCCTAAATGAGTGAGTTTCCACCTCCTCCAGAAGTCAGACGTAAAGATGGCTAAAAGCGGTAACTGTAGCGAGTCTGGATGGCGAGGGGTTTGCTGCTAGGACCTCAGGCGGTGTGCTGCTAGTTCTCAGCAGGCATTTGAGGGGTTTGGTAGTCACGGCATCCGTCCTTTGAGCAGGGATGAACATTACTGCCTCCGACATAGCTTCAATCTCGGGGTTTTGAAGTTGTTTTACCACAAAAGCCCTGTTCCTACAAGGCATGATGATTCGTTGTGCACTTGAAATAGATGCTGTGAAAAATCATTTTAGCGCGCATGGTTGACTAATTTTTCAATAACCCGAGCTAGTCCACAAAAACGTAACCATAAAAGAAGCGGAAAAAATAAAGGTTCATTTCAACAACTATTTCATATTGTGTGAACCACAGTGCTTAATTTGTGCTTGTTGTTACCGGTTCTGAGCACCGGCACTTATTTTTGAGGGCCGGCGCTTATTCTTCTGCCTCAAGCATTTGCTGCGAGCAAAAGACACATATGGGAAAGACGGATGAAGGGAAAAACGAAAAAGCGTCACAAAGGGAGAAAGTAGAAAGCTGCTGGAGTGAGCTGAAGGGACAGGGAGTGGCTTTATATGGATTGAAGAGGCCCGAGGTGGCTTCAGGATTACACTGCTGCAGTATGCCGTTTCGCACATCTAATTGAAGCAGCTGCGTGTTTAAGAGGAGGGCTTTGGGCACCGGCACAAATTAAGCACTGGTGAACCATATTCAAAGGCAGATTAGGGGTAACCCAAAAGCATTCTAAAACGCTTTGTAAATCTTTACACATTATTTCATCAGGTCAAACTCATTGTTGATATCTCGAAACTTTACGTAAGTAAAAAAAGTAAAACATCAGTCTATAATGCTTAGAAATAAAGAGCATTTTTAAGCGCAGACCACCAAGGACGACCGGGCGGTGCCATTCCACCGCAGAATTCTAGCCACATTATTTAGTCGTAGGTTTCCAGATCCACATTGCTCCACGGTAGGACGCCTCTGTGATGGGCGAGCTGCATCAATACAAACCCAAACATGCTCGTCTGCTTTTTGCCTCTTCCAACAAAATGTTCCACCGTGGGTGCATTCATTACCCAACAATGCATTCTTGCTTGGTGTTGTAAAGTACGTGACTTGTTCACTCGTCCAAGTCCTTTCATTGGCTAGAATGTTTTCAAATTCCCAGTCGTGCTGCATGCAGCACAGGGACTGCATTTGAAATGACCCATAATCCTTTAATGTCCAGACCTTTCTTCAGTATCCTTTGTAGCATCTCAGACTGCAGGGGTAATGCGCAGGCGCCATAGGGATGCAGAACATGCGCTGTTGGGCCTTTGTGCAGAGTTTATTCATCAGCTGAATAGGATGCAACCATACTCGGCCATTGGTGCTAACAGTGCAAAGGGAGCTGCACCTCAGTGCAGAGGTCTGTCTACCCCTGGGCTGGTGTCTCGAGACTCGACTCTCCAGCAGGTAAATGGGGAGTCGGAGTTTTAACTTTTATATCGGGAACTTGTGTCCCTCCCACACCATCTTTCAAAGCATCATCAGAGATGATGTAGCAGTGGTTCCCAACCTGTGGTCCGGGGACCCCGGGGGGTCCACGAAGCCTCTTCAGGGGGTACGCGGCTGCTTAGAAAATTAAATAATATTCGCAGATTAGGTCCCCATCTTTCAGTAATGACTCATTTGGGGGGTCCCCAGATTCCAATAATGATTCAGTGGGGGTCTCTGGATTACAGTAATGATAAAGTGGGGGTCCACAGAAGTCAAAAGATTGGGAACCACTGCTATAAAACAGTCAGGGTTCGGCAGGGGAGAGACTTGTTTTTGGACAGACTTTCTCAGAATCATATTAATGAATGCTGCATGTAGGTTCCCTACCCTAGACTTTCAGTCAGCTCAGTTGGGTGGATTATCTTATTCTGTTACAGCAGCTAATTTGCAGGAGTTACTTCTTGTTCACTAAATCAGTTTGTCTCTTGTTTAGGTCTAGGCTGAAAACAGTGTTCGTTGCCGAGACCTATTGATTCCAGTACATTACATATGCATTGTGTGGGCTTTGGGACAACTTTGTTTCATGTTCCTGAATCTATAGCTTTCTTCCCTATTCCTGCATTTGTCCCACCCAGGAACATTTTATTCTCATTGTTTTGAATAGTTAGTATGTCCTTCTCCATCTGATGTCTGGCTTTGCATTGCATTGTGGGTCTGTTTAGTGTTGCTCACTCCCTCCATAATTTTAAAGATGGCTGCCATTGATGTTCGTACACCGTGGTGGCCAACTTTGAATGGGATTTGCAAAACTAAACTATGTTATCAAAGATGTCTGCTGTGGATTTGTACATTTATACGTACTTCTACAACAACAAAAACAAACATTGGCAACACCAGTATATTTCATAGCTGAGGCCTATTGATTTTGTCAGTGCTTGTTAGCAGATAGAGCCCAAACCCTGTATGTTAACATTTTGACAGCAGGCCAGCTCCATTAGACATGTAGCATAGTCACAGCTGTTCCCAAGATCCGGAAAAGCACAGCAGGAGGAAGATCATTCTCCTACCTCGCAGCCCGGACATGGAACACGCTACCTCTCAAGCTCAGGCAGACGCATCACTGAAGCAGTTCAGGAAGGACCTCAAGACCTGGCTCTTCGACTAAGGAGCACACCCACAAACAGCGCCTTGAGACCCTACGGGTGATTAGCTGTGCTTTAGAAATCACTGATTGCTTGATTGTAGCAAAGAAAATCCCATGCTGTTTATTTCACATTTATGAAAAATCCAAACACCATTCCAGCTTCCGATCTTGCACCATATACAAGTGTCATCCATTGTCTTCCCCTAAATAACTCCTGCGTCAATAAGAATCTTCCACCACAACACTTCGATCTTCTCAGAAAAAGGTACCAGCTGGAAGATCTCCAGGACTGAGAAGGCACAGGGTAGCTAACCTAGGATTCAAGTTATAGAAACTCTTCCCTGGGTAAACATACTATCACCTCCCAAACAACTGCATTTAGATTCCATCTAAAAAACTTTCAAGTCACTAATCCCTGAAACATGAGTTCCAGCTTCCAGAGATTAAGTACTGTATACTGCAAGCTGCAGATGTCCTTGTTTATTCATTCAATCACTTAAAACATTGGTCCACTCTTTGGCTTCCACTATATTAACACACACCCTTTGCGAAGAGGTACGCACTTTGATGAAAGGTTTTCTTACTATATACACATACACGCAGTGTTGAGAGGCACTTTTACTATATAAACGTACATACTGACGACATTTACTTACTATACACACTGTGAGGAGAGGTGCTCTTATGTTTGCATATAGACACTGAGGAGAGGTGCTCTTACTATATACACATACACACTTGAACTAGAGGTGCTGTTACTATACAAACAAACACACTGTGATGAGAGGCGCTCTTACTATATACACCTACACACTGACGAAATGTGGTCATACTGTATACACATACACACTGGGACGAGAGACGCTCTTACTATATACACATGCACACTGTGACGAGAGGCGCTCTTACTATATACACACACTGTGACGAGAGGCGCTCTTACTATATACACATACACACTGTGACCAGAGATGCTCTTACTATATACACGTACACTGTATCAAGAGGTGCTCTTAATGTATAAACACACTGACGAGAGGTGCCATTACTGTGTATACATACGCACTGTGACGAGAGTTGCTCTTACTATATGCACATACGCAGTGTGACAAGAGACGCTCTTACTATACACACATACACACTGTGAGGAGAGACACACTGTATACACATACACACTGTGACGAGAGGTGTTCTTACTACATACACACACACACTGTGATGAGAGACACACTGTATACACATACACACTGTGACGAGAGGTGTTCTTACTACATACACACACACACTGTGATGAGGTGCTCTTACTATATACACATACACACTGTGACTAAAGAAGCTCCTACTATATACAAGTAAACACTGATAAGAGGTGCTCTTACTATATACACATATACAATGTGACGAGAGGTGCTCTTACTATATACACACACACACACACACTGTGAAGAGAGGTGCTCTTACTATATACATGCGCACACAGTGATGACGTGCTCTTACTATAGACACATACTGTGACGAGAGGCTCTCTTACTATATACACACACACACTGTGACGAGAGGTGCTCATACTATATACACATACACACTGTGACGAGAGGTGCTCTTACAATATACACATACACACTGTGACGAGAGGTGCTCTTACAATATACACATACACACTGTGACGAGAGGTGCTCTTACTATATACACATGCACACTGTGACGAGAGGTGCTCTTACTATATACACATAGACACTGTGACGAGAGGTGCTCTTACTATATACACATAGACACTGTGACGAGAGGTGCTCTTACTATATACACATACACACTGTGACGAGAGGTGCTCTTACTATATACACATACACACTGTGACAAGAGGTGCTCTTACTATATACACATACACACTGTGACAAGAGGTGCTCTTACTATATACACATACACACTGACGAGAGGTGCTCTTACTATATACACACACACTGTGACGAGAGGTGCTCTTACTATATAAACATACACAATGTGACGAGAGGTGCTAGCACTATATACACACTGTGACGAGAGGTGCTCTTCCTATACACACACACACACTGTGACGAGAGGTGCTCTTACTATATACACATACACACTGTGACGAGAGGTGCTCTTACTATATACACATACACACTGTGACAAGAGGTGCTCACACTGTGACAAGAGGTGCTCTTACTATATACACATACACACTGTGACAAGAGGTGCTCTTACTATATACACATACACACTGACGAGAGGTGCTCTTACTATATACACACACACTGTGACGAGAGGTGCTCCTACTATATACACATACACAATGTGACGAGAGGTGCTAGTACTATATACACACTGTGACGAGAGGTGCTCTTCCTATACACACACACACTGTGACGAGAGGTACTCTTACTATATACACATACACACTGTGACGAGAGGTGCTCATACTATATACACATACACACTGTGACGAGAGGTGCTCTTACAATATACACATACACACTGTGACGAGAGGTGCTCTTACTATATACACATGCACACTGTGACGAGAGGTGCTCTTACAATATACACATACACACTGTGACGAGAGGTGCTCTTACAATATACACATACACACTGTGACGAGAGGTGCTCTTACAATATACACATACACACTGTGACGAGAGGTGCTCTTACTATATACACATGCACACTGTGACGAGAGGTGCTCTTACTATATACACATAGACACTGTGACGAGAGGTGCTCTTACTATATACACATACACACTGTGACGAGAGGTGCTCTTACTATATACACATAGACACTGTGACGAGAGGTGCTCTTACTATATACACATACACACTGTGACGAGAGGTGCTCTTACTATATACACATACACACTGTGACAAGAGGTGCTCTTACTATATACACATACACACTGTGACAAGAGGTGCTCTTACTATATACACATACACACTGACGAGAGGTGCTCTTACTATATACACACACACACTGTGACGAGAGGTGCTCTTACTATATACACATACACACTGTGACAAGAGGTGCTCTTACTATATACACATACACACTGACAAGAGGTGCTCTTACTATATACACACACACTGTGACGAGAGGTGCTCTTACTATATACACATACACAATGTGACGAGAGGTGCTAGCACTATATACACACTGTGACGAGAGGTGCTCTTCCTATACACACACACACACTGTGACGAGAGGTGCTCTTACTATATACACATACACACTGTGACAAGAGGTGCTCACACTGTGACAAGAGGTGCTCTTACTATATACACATACACACTGTGACAAGAGGTGCTCTTACTATATACACATACACACTGACGAGAGGTGCTCTTACTATATACACACACACTGTGACGAGAGGTGCTCATACTATATACACATACACAATGTGACGAGAGGTGCTAGTACTATATACACACTGTGACGAGAGGTGCTCTTCCTATACACACACACACTGTGACGAGAGGTACTCTTACTATATACACATATACAATGTGACGAGAGGTGCTCTTACTATATACACATACACACTGTGACAAGAGGTGCTCTTACTATATACACATACACACTGACGAGAGGTGCTCTTACTATATACACACACACACTGTGACGAGAGGTGCTCATACTATATACACATACACAATGTGACGAGAGGCGCTCTTACTATATACACATACAGAATGTGACGAGAGGTGCTAGTACTATATACACACTGTGACGAGAGGTGCTCTTCCTATATACACACACACACACTGTGACGAGAGGTGCTTTTACTATATACACATACACAATGTGACGGGAGGTGCTCTTACTATATACACATACACACTGTGACGAGAGGCGCTCTTACTATATACACACACTGTGATGAGAGGCTCTCTTACTATATACACATACACACTGTGACGAGAGGTGCTCTTACTATATACACATGCACACTGTGATGAGAGGCGCTCTTACTATATACACATACACACTGTGACGAGAGGCGCTCTTACTATATACACACACTGTGACGAGAGGCTCTCTTACTATATACACATGCACACTGTGACGAGAGGCTCTCTTACTATATACACACTGTGACGAGAGGTGGCCTTACTTTATACTCATACACAGTGACGAGTGGTGCTCTTACTATATACACACTGTGATGAGAGGTGCACTTACTATACACACATATGCACTGTAATCAGAGGCCCTCTTGCTATATACACGTACACACTAATGAGATGTGCTCTTTCAAGGGTGGCTCCTCAATTAGGGCTGCTCCGCCAGCAGCTGCAAAACCTTTACAAGGAAACGATAATAAACAGAGTTTTTTTAAATTGTTTCTTCGTACAGGGGTGGGGCCATGGGGGTGACAAGGAGTGAGGGGGAGTGCATAGCACTCACACACAGAGCGCATGTGTGTTTGGCCAGCAGTCGGACCGGCCAAACACACATGCGCAGTAGGCTCTCCAGAGAGGAGAGAGGCTGCACAGGCTCCCAGTCTGCCTGGGAGCGCTCTGGCTGGGCGCTCCCACCCAATCCTGATGCTGCTTTGAGCAGCATCCGGATTGGACGCCGGGCAGGGTGGGAGTCTGTGCCTGCACTCGAGGACGGAGGAACGGATGCAGCGGTGTGGCAGCGAGCAAGGTGAGTGTTTTTTTTGGTATTTTAATTTTTATTCCCCTCTCTTCCCTGTCCCTCCCCTTCCCCATGCTTAGATCCACAACTGCTCTTGCTACAGAAAGAAATACTCTGCAATGGTTGGAGCTCTCACTCTCTTGCTTACCTGGGCCCAGAGGGGCGTCGCTTCTATTTACTCTGGAAACCTTTGGTAGAATGAGAAATGTCTCTGGCGAACGTGCTGCTTGGGAGAGGGTAACCTCTCATTAACTGAGAGCTCTTGCACTCTGTAACAAGAGGTGTCTCTTCCGGACTATAAATGAACCTGAACACTGATGAGCAGAGAGCCCAGGGCTTGCTGCATAGACTGCGAGACAGTCGTCACTTACATAAGAAGTGCAAAAGGTGTGACGCGTGCCTTTAATCAGGACATAAACATTTATACAGCTGTAAAAAATAAATATGTAAACTGTACAAGTGTCTGTGGAAATGTGAAAAATACTACAGGCCGCTCCATTCACCTTGTGACCCACGAAACATCTAGACGGACCTTTAAATTGGATCCTTGAACCATATGCACCATAAAACATGCCAGGAACATGTTTTACCTGGATGGGCTTTGCTCAGATTTGAAAGGACCTTTTCAACTCATTGAAAAGTGTGTACAGAACGAGCTGAACTATTTTCTTCCCAAAAACGTAAAAAACGGAAGATGCTTATAGTAAAGTTACCCTAAAGGGCATGCTGGAGAAGCATTCGTGAGCAGCTACTCTTTTTATCAAGCTAAAAATTATAAAAGGCTGAGCGGGTGCCAGCAGTTTGCGAGACAGGCCTGTGATTCCCCCGGCATTTCCCCGGTGGGCTGGAGCCCTTGGGGGCCGTGTTTGAAAGCCAGGGCTGCTCCTGGTGCCTGTGTTACTTTCCCTAGCTTCCTGGAGGCTTAAACAGAGATGAAGAGTGGAGGGAGGGGAGAGGTAGAGAAAAAGCGCTCAGAGAGGGAAAGGAGAACACAAAAAGAATGGGTGGATGAAAAGAGAGAGCACGAGGAGACAAGGATGCTGGCCAGGTTTGAGCATCTTTGCCAGGGCTGGTTTTGGTTCTCCGGTCCAGGGCTGTCTGTAATCTGCATGTTGCACACACTTGGTTTCAGGAGACACAATATTATCTTGAGTTACAATAGGTAAGCTGACCTAATTCTTTCGGCAGCCTGGCTCCTGCACAGATCTTAAGGTTTTGAGGAAGGTAAGCACCGCCAACATATTTAGACTCTGTAGTGAACGCAAGGCTTAAAATGTTAGGGCCAGTGCTTAATTTTTGCTTGTTGTTTCCGGTGCTGAGCACCGGCACTTATTTTTGAGGGCCGGGGCTTAGTCTTTTGCCTCAAACATTCGCTGCGAGTAAAATACACATTTGGGAAAGACGGAGGAAGAGGAAAATGAAAAAGCGTCACAATGATAGAAAGTAGAAAGCTGCAGGGGTGAGCTGAAGGGGCAGGGAGTGGCTCTAGATGGATTAACACCCAATATTTCCTTATCCAATATAAAGGAAACGTCAAGGCACCAACGGATAGTTGCAAAAATATATTGGCAATAACAGAAACAAGAGAAACAGATAGTTGATATATTTTGGCAACTATCCGTTGGTGTCTTGACTTCTCCTTTATATTGGATAAGGAAATATTGGGTGTGTGTATGTATATGTATATATATATATATATATATATATATATATATATATATATATATATATATATATATATATATACATATGTTGTGAGTGTAAGCAATACATCTTGGTGAGTATAAAGACATGTTGTAACGAGGTATTGCTTCTACTGAAACATTTCCTTCGGGAATCACATAATCCCACTAGCTATATGAAATATACAGCGTGGGGTGTCTTACAATATGTAAACATTTACCCCGTGGAGAGAGGTGTGTCTGATTGCCTATGTAAGCATACACATTGATCAGTGATTCCCTTACGCACTACATGAGTGCATTAACTGCTATTAAAAGACGTGTACCCTCAGGAGATCGGCTGCCTCTTACTGACGCTTAAGGTGCACACCTTATCATAGTTTGCATACTGCTGACTTAAAGTCTATACCTTTGCGACAGTTTAACCAGAAACACGTTAGTCGCGGGTCATTGAGGCAACCAAGTTGTGTGTTGTTCACTTTCCTCCTTTATAAAACTAAAGATATTTCACTGCTGCCTTCCGGAGAGGCAGTGATACTTCGTGAACATATTTTTTTCCAAATCAAACTTCCTAAAGTGAGAGGCTGCAGCCCCAACGAGGCCTGAACTCCAAAAGTTTACAGAGCCCCTTCTTAAAATACATCTTCTGCAACAGGCAGTTGAAGAAAATCTCTGATGACTCCTTGGTTTTGTCCTCATCATCGCCCACTTTTGTGGATCCAGGCTGCGTCCATGAGAACTTGGCACCCTGGTCAGACTTTCTGGCAGTCGCTGTGGGATGTGATGATGGAGAGGAAGACTCCCTTCCTGAGGATCGACAGTCACCCATTGAGCAGACCTTGAGTAGCCCTCCTTCAGCATCTCTGAGTCATTGTGCTCTCGTCTGGAGGGGGGACATCCCTATGGAATCTGTCAGCCAGAGGACCATTTAGCAGTGTGAGATGTCATTTTCTGCCTCATTGCCATCTTTCTAAACAGCACAGTCTTTAGCAGTGATGGAATAAGGCCGAATTGTGTAATCATCCTTCGTGGAGACGGGAGCAGATCAGCTTGCAGGGACCTCTCTCGCCTCTCCACTCCCCATGCTACACAGTCGAAGCTTTCTCTCTCGCACAGTCACTCTCTTCCTCTGTCTGACTTGCTGTCTCTCACTTACCTCTTTCTGTGCCTCTCGGCTGCTGGTTTTACTCAGAGATCATTCATTTCAGAACCTACATTTCTTCAAATTCTATCTACCAGTAATTTACTGCAGTTTAAGGGAATTCTGTAATTCTTTTAAAGTGCTTATCTCAGCTGAAGGGAAGCTTATTTTTTATGACCTAGTACGATATATATATATATATATATATACATATATATTTTAGCTACTGGCGGTCACCACTAGGTACTTATAGTTAGGACCTAGTTTCTATAGAAAAAGCTGTTTTTTGCTTGCCTATATTTTTGACGCTGGTTGACGAATCTTCACAAAATTTTCCAAAACAATTCGACAGTCATGTAAGCTGCTGTATGGAAAATTTCAGGGTGATCCATCTAGCGGGGGTCGAGATAAAAGGAAGGGTGGATTTTAGAGCATTTCCAACGTTAATTCCCATTGGAAAAATTGAACAGCAGTAGTGCAAAAACCACTGGACAAAATTATGCCAGATTTGGCCAAAAGGTAGCTCTTGGTCCAGAAAAAGCTCTTTTTGTTATTTGGTGTAGAACTGTTCAGTGGTTTTTGAGAAATTTGAGAAAATCCAAATTTGTCTATATAGGGAAGTAATGGATTTGCAACCCCTTCCGATCTGGTGCTGAAATCTGATTTGCTGCCAACACTTCAAACTAGGAAGTTTTGGCAGCCATCTTGGGACTCTGGTTCAGCTGAGCGCCAGAAAAACATAATAAAAAATACAAAAGGGGCCAGTGTATGAACACCCTGACCCCTTAGCTCTGGTGCTGGGGTCCCAGACAGGGCCCCCCTTGTCTAAAAAGCATGTTTTGTTTATTTTACGGACGGAGTCGCAGTGGATCTGCAGATCCACCGTAAAAAAATAAAATTTTAAATAACGAAGCGCGGGCTCCCATGCTTTGTTATTATAAAGCCTCCAGGTGGGCCAAGTCCCAAGTGCATTTGTTTAAAAAACCTGTTGGCGGGGGGAGGGGTTCTTATTGCGCCCTCCCTGCTGCCCTGGTGGTCCCCACCTCCGCAGAGCTGACATAAAAAATGCAGGTGGGGGTCCCTCTGTGCCCCGGCGGCCACCAACCCAGGACAAAATGTAATTGGTTTGCAGGGGGATGCGTTGCCCCCCCTCCCTTTGGGGCCCTCAAGACCTGGGGACAACCACTTTCCCGGGGCTGTGTGCATTTCAGAGGGGGGCCATGCGGTGACCCTTGTGGAGCCACTGATGGCTCTGGGGACTGCCACCCCCTAGGGCCGGCTTTGGCTATGTCCCAGGGTGCCCACTCCTGGAACATACATATATTTTTATAGATATATATATATATTCACTAAAAAAACAAAGGTTACAGGGACATTATAGTTAGCATCTCAGTTTACCCATACAAAACCATAGAAATTCTGTGCACCCACTCACAGACCCACACAAAGACACATGCACCCACTGACAAACCCCCTGAAATAGTCATGCACACAATCACAGAATTATTCATGGGAGGTTGGGTGGTAATGAGGGTTGGTTGCAGGCCTTGCAGCCAACCCCTACCATGCACTGCGAAGGCCATGGGTTGCCCATGGTTGGGTGGTCATAGGGGGTCGGCCGCAGGCCAGGCCCTGCGGCCGACCCCTGCCACTCACACCCAAAGGCTGTGCATGGCTTAGGGTGGGGTAGGTATAGCGGGCTGCATCCCTCCTCCCCCCATTGTGCACGGTCTAACATTTAGTAATTAAAATTACTTTGCTTTAAAAAAAAAAAACATAGAAATTCACTGGAAAAATCAAAGGTTACTGGGACATTGTAGATAGGAAATCGAATTAAAAAAACATAGAAATTCACTTAAAAAAGCGAAGGTTACAGGGATGTTATAGTTAGAATCTTAATTTACTTGCAAAAAAACATAGAAATTCAGCAGCTATACTTAGAGTTCTTTCAAGTAACTATAACTTGTGCCCTAAGGTAAGTATAACTCGCGCCCTCGCCATGCACTACTAATTATTACATATTAAATCACTAATGACATCTTTGATAACATCATTGATAATATCAGTGTAACATTTGCAGTAAAATTATTTAGGAGAAAACTGTGCATTGCGGGGGCACGAGTTATAGTTACCTTAGGGCACGAGCTACAGTTACGTGAGCTACATTCAGCTAACCATAACTATAACTGGTGAACTTCTATAGTTTTGTACGTTTAAAAAGTGAGCCTAACTATAATGCCCCTGTAACCTTTGTTTTTTTTTGGGTGAATTATATATATATATATATATATATATATATATATATATATATATATATATATATATATATATATATATAAAATTCACTTAAAAAAAAATATTATATATATATATAATTCACTTAAAAAAACAAAGGTTACAGGGGCGTTATAGTTAGGCTCGCTTTTTAAACGTACCTTGCAGCGGCATGGAGGCTGCCTTGAGAGATGCTAGATGGAGTTTGGGAGTGGTAGTTAGTAGAGCATTTACGTATTGAGTCATATAGGGGATTAGGGATTGGATCACTGCTTTGAAGGTTTCTTCTGGGGAAAAAAAGTTTTAACCCCGTTCAAGAATCTGATATGATGTGGAGTATTTTTTGCCAGACCAGCGATATGCTTGAAGGGTCAGGTTTTTTCATGCGTAATCTCCCCCGTAATTTGACAAAGCTGATAATTGTGGGCTTGCATGCTCTGATGTTAAGTGCATCAAGCTGTGTGTGAAAGGGGTATACATACAATATATTCGGGGGGTAAAGAGGAATTCTGTTCCCACAGGACTCACTTTCAGGTGTTGTGCTATAACTGTGCTTGAATACTGGAGAGTTTCTTCAGTGTGAGAACACTGTCATGTCGATAAATTCAAGAAATACAAAGCAGAACACTGGGGTCCATGCTTGCATCACTTATCATACCACCTTACCATAAGAAACCCATAGGAGGCGCTACTTTCTCAGTACAAGCTGCCAAACTCTGGAACTCCCTATCCAGCATTTGGAGCATCCAAAGCATAGTTGAAAACATGGCTGGTTCCAAGATAATTACATCATCCCACATCCCTGGGATGGAACCCAGATTAGAAGCAACCCAGCCAGCACAATATGTTCTGCAGATAACCTAATAAGGGCTGACCTGTGCTTCACTGGGGGTACCACATAGTGATGTCAAGTCATATATAACATCTCTGGCTCACGTAATACTCAGTGGTAACTTACTCCCCTCACACAAGACATATCTGCTCTGCCTTCTTCGGCCACGAGGAGGTCAGCGGTTGCTCCCTCAATGGGTGGGATGCAGGAGAGGACATGTTGACTTCAGGATACTTTGGGGGTCGGGCAGTTTTATTGAAGAAGAATGGAGTTCTCATTGTTGACTTTGAGGTGTCTGTAGGGGGTGTTCAGCGTATGTTGAGCTTTTGTTTAATTCTGATTGGTCAGCCTAAGTCTGATGTGCCAAATCCCAAAAAGAAAACAGTTGCCAATGTAGGGGGCGTGTTTGTGTATCTGCGTCAGTGTGTTTGTTTGTTTTTAAAACTTTCCTAAGGCTCTGGTCCAGAGCAGTGTTCTGGAGATAAACTGATCATCAGCTTGCATCAAAAGTGAAAGTACAAGCTGTTAAACAACTCACGCTTAAGCACTGCCACACCATGTTTTAAACACAACTTAACAATGTTGTGTTTGTTCATATAATGTAATCATGCTGGAGAGGAGCCTGGAACCAGAAAGTAATCAGGAATTCAACAAGTTTATAACTTGCATCGCAAGGAATTAAGCTTCCATTTGCCTTGCCCACCTTTCCCGTCCCACTCCCTCTTTTGTGCTGGTCTTGTTATATCGATCTGAGTCGATATCTGATATATTGATCCATGTGTTCAGGTGTTAAACTTTGGATGGGCCCTCAGACTCCGTTTTTAGTTCATATATTCGGTAAAGTTCAGTATTGGGGGAGGTTTTGCTTCTAAATCGGTATTTAAATGTAGACCTCATGGGTCTGTATTTCTCTGGCCACTTTGCTAAACGGAACCTGGAAACGTGGGTTTTAATTCGACTTTATCTCTGGGCCCAGCTGAGCGATCTTTGGGAGATCAGTTTGACTTCTGGAACCGCAGCCCCAGAACCGATTTGGACACCAGCCTCCCCCATGGACGTGAATTCATCAGGGGCAGCAGCAGTGACGTCACACGCCCTTTGACCTTCACGCTCACTCACAGACATCCTTACACAAACACTCAGATTCACACTTCAACACAATCTCTGTCACATAGACACTCACCCACAAGCATGCACACACCATACATTTAAAAGCAATTTTGACTTGCCACACTGCCAGGGAAGGTCATACTCCAGCTAACGGGCCTCCATGTTTTGTTAGTAATGGTGAAAAATATAATATATATATTATCCACTATTAGTGTAATAAAAAATTGACAGAATACAAAGAGTGTGCAGGTCCCACCGACGGCACTCTGACAGCTGGCCTCTGTTGCTGGCGCTGATTTTGCCACCTCTGAGATCAGGGGTCGCAAAGGCAGGTCCAGGGGTCGCAGCTGCGACCCCTAAATGACGCCCATGGCCTCCCCGAGCACTGCAGGCTACAGAATAAACGCACTGCAGGGATCTGGTTATTGAAGACTTGAGAGCCCCCGAATTTATGCATCGCAGGATCTGCAGACAATTTTTCTAGCCGCTCAATATTCAGACTTTCGACAGCCGCTACCTAACATGTGCAAAGCACACACGTGTTAAAGCACCTCGCGGGACCAGCACACAAGCCAGGAGGGCCGCGAGCCTGTCTTGTGTGTTTCACACACTCTGAAAACATGGGCGACCCCACAAGCCCCCAAGGAGCTGGAAGGCAGCCAGGAGCCGGGCCTGGGCTCAGCTGGAGCGTGAAACACTGATAGACCCGTGTGATCCTCGGCAGAGCTCCCGCGGCGAGAGACTAACAGAGGCACCGACACCAAATAAATAGTCTGAGAGGAGAAACTCCACAGAGAGCAGCGGGCTCGGAAAGCATTTTAATTACTACAATATGAGAACAAAACCGTGTCCGCTGAGCGGTTTTTAAATATTTTGAGTAAAAAAAAAATTGTGGGGGCGTTTTATGGCCAAAGATGTAGCAGTAATTTTAAGTGCTTCATTTGTAAATAAAAACGTGCCGGTGCCGAAATCCCTCCTCAAAATCGCAGCTGCTGCAATTAAATGTGCGAGCACTGAATACTGAGGCAGCGATATCACCCCCCCCCGTACCGGAAGACACCGGCTCAAATTAAGCACTGTTAATATTGTTGCATTTCCAACCATTACTAAATCTTCAGCACCATATATAGAGGGACATGTAAAAATGCCAGCAAGGAAAGATGTTTACATTTCCGAAACATAGATTTATATTGCGAATTTTTAAATTGGCATCTAATTTCTTTTTCCTCTTCTTTAGTTATCCTGGCCACTTAATTCTGCGGTTATGCACTTTGCGTGTAGATACTTCCTCTGCAAGTTTGGTAGGTAGCATGAAATTCTCTTGGCTTGGAACAATGCTGGGCAGGCATTTCAAGTGATGGGCGTGCAAAGGGCAGACATGTGTCACTGTGCGGGGGTGCGGTAGCTCGTAGGGAATTTCCCGCCTCGTTTTCCGTCTTGCTCTCTCGTATCTCAGTGTCTCATCTGCCAAGGAGTGAAACTGACTGCTTTTCCCGAAGGATTCAGAAGTTGGGTTTATTGAAGGCATTAAACAAGGACGGTGACAGGCTGGAACCATTAGGGACTCTTCATTCTACTTTCACACCTACTGATTTAAAATAGCCCCCATAACAATGATTTGCATCATAAATATCCGCCTTCGACACAGTGGTCTCCGTCCTCAGCGAGTTGAACAGTCAGCCAGAGCCCCCCATGTAGAGTGCCACAGAGAGGTCCCTTTAAACAGACAAGAGAGACCACCCCCAGTTCTGTTCCATGTTGTGGACAGAAACCATATTGGCAGCAGTCCAGCTGTTAGACGTTTTTGGGGTACGCCTGAAGTGGGTGTTTTTAAGGTTCTTGAAATCCAAACTAACACTACTATTGGACGGGCATTTAAAAAATCTTTTAGCTCTAGAATTGTTTCCATCACTTGGAGGTAATAGCTTTTTTTGGTACGGAAGAACTCTTTCGGTGATTAGTTGCACTTAGAGCTTTTCTGTTGAAAGTTTTTTTTCTCAGCAAAATATGTTTATTATTACATTGTAGACAAACGTATCAGCAGTAATTACACCTTTAACTATTTCTTCATTTAGTTTTCCGACACTTACACTGCCCGCTTGATCTGTGAGACTGGAATTAAACCACAGAAGGGAGGAGGCAGCAGTTGCTCTTTTCATTTTCTTGCATTTTGTGGTTTCGTTGATCCACATTAATCGGCATCTGTCCATTACAGAGTTTGTAGTTCAGTTTTTGTATTAGATTGTTTCTACTGTTTGAAATAGCAGCTCCCATCAATGGTATACGTGCACACCCTCAGCGACCGAACTGAACATTTGCTATGATTAATTGTAATTTTTGCGTTTTATTTGTTTTTAAGATGCATGTAGTTTGTAGACTGTAGGATGTGATTCATTTCTCTGTCACTAATCTAGGGTTAATGCTTTGCTAGTTGTCAATGAAACATTTCACTGGCAATTGAACTTTGCATTGGTATTTTAATTTTTAAATGCTCTGCATTTTAGAATATACTTTTCATGTTTAAGATCGTTGCAAATTATATTGTGAGTATATTGAGACATATTCATGAACATCTGCCCATTACAGAGTTTATCATTTTCTTTTTATTACACGTTTTTAATATTTTTGGACTACAAGACTTCATTTTTTTTAGATGTGTACACACTTCGAACATGTTGTTCTAACTGAAATGTTTTGTTTGTATGACTGTATTTTTGTGTTCTATTTGCTTTTTAGCTCGTGTTGAGTTTGATGTGCAGGGATGTGATGCATGCGTGTATCTGTTAGTTAATTTATTTGCTTTTCTTATTGTCACTAAGTCAATGGTGCATTGACACTTTTACTTTTGAACTTCTCAGCAATTAGGAATGCACTTATTTTAGTTTTAAGATATAGTAAATGCAGCTTCAAAACCAGTTTAATACTTTTAGAGGAATGATGTCGAAGAATGTTTGTAAAATTGAAGGCAAATATTCAGCTTTTTAATTTGTACTTTCATTTATATTTTAAAGAAACGTTGTTGGTTTGTTTCAGTTCTTAATTTTTTTTTTTTTACCAAGGAGCATGAAATGTAAAACATACAGTTGTACACATTGGTGTATGTGTGCCGAATCTCGAGATAGCACTCTCTCCTGTTGGAATACTCTAAAAGTGAATTTGATTGCAGTATTTTGTTATAGTTGGGTATTGTGGCCCATCTGCTAATGGGTGAATTATACATGGTATGTTTATGTGTTGAAACAAGAGCTTTGCTGGTTCGAGCGCTTCTCAGATGGGTAGTGAGGCGTGCAACATATTTCCTCCAGGTTGTGCTATGGTGGACTGGGCCTACGGTTGACGTGCATTTGTGGCAGGAATGTGGTTGTAGCACCCTACACGTGTGTGCTTCTCACTGTCCGACCTGCGCCATTGTGATTATACAGGAAGTGAGGAGGTTAGTACATGTGGGCAGGGTGTGAGGATCATTCCAATAGTTCAAAGTGGTGGGTAAAGAAATTGGCATTTAATGTTAGAAGAGAAACTAATAATGATAGGTTGAACTGATGATGAGGATGTGATGGTATGTGGAAGTAATGGTGCTTGAAGAAATGACCGAGCGGTGCCTCCGGCTGGCGTGTGGGTGTACCGACAGCGTACTCTATCCGTAACAAAGAGAAGGCCAAAACCAGGCGGTGGGGAGACTGATGGATGGTCTTAGATATACCAAGAGTTCAGGGGTACAGGTTTCTTTATATCCACCCCTGTTCAGGAGAAGACCTACCTCTCTCCCCCTCTGGTAAAATCCACTAAGTCCACAGTAACTGTCTCTTTTGCCTCCGACTTACGTATGTCTGTCTGTCCTAGCTCCAGTTTCTATGCCCTTGACTTCTTTCATCAGTTGATTGCTGTTTGTTAGAAATTGTTGCATCAAATTGGACCAGGATGTGCCTATAATGTTTTAATTCATCTCAGACCAGAAGTAGGAAACAACCTACTGGAAGATGTCAAAGCAGCAGAAATATTACGCTGCTTCTTCATGCACGGGCAGTGTGTGAAAGCGCCGGTCACACAGGACTGTCGCTATCCTCTCTGCCTGCAGCAGCCTCACTGCTTTCATCCTTAGGCCAATTTCACACTTTTAGATTTTTAAATCTCGCTTGTAAAAGCTTGCCGCAGGGGGTCATGGAGATGTAATGTGTTGGGGTAATCCAAGACTTAGACCTGATTTAGATCCTGGCGTAAAAGTTTCTCCGTCACATCGGTGATGGATATGCCTTCTGCCGAAATTTATATCCCATAGGATATAAATGAATTACATAGGTAGGTTTTACTAATGAAAAAGATGGAGACCCCCGGTCTAAACTAATACACAAATGAGGACTATTACCAATGCAAAAGACTGACACTGCATTTCATAGATCACAACCTATCCTGCTTTAAACCCTATCCTTGGGACCTAACATTACCTAGTCTCTGATAGCCTATCTCACCAACCAGTCACCTTAAACTGCATACCCCCCACCAGTGATTAGACCTAACTAGTATTAATATAGTCTGTCTCAAATAACTGGAGCAAATGCACGCACTGTTTCTTTTTTCGTGAGAGCTCATGACTAATCGCAATAAGCAACATTCAACCACTGGATTAACCACTGACCTTGGCTTCTGGAGTAGCATGCTACTCTCTGTGAAGCGCTTCAATGCCTCATTGGGGGAAGTAAGCGCTATATAAATACAGCTACAATACTTGGAAAGCAGTGGGTGCCATGATGGAAGTGGGCAATACACAAAGCACTCACTAGGAAACATTTTTATTAGGTTGAACCTAGGCAGCGAGCCTGCGTTGTCGGCAAAACCTGCTGTGTTCAGTAAAAGGACTTTGATCCCGCCTGCGTACCATAGATTGACTGGAGTGTCGCTCTTCTTTGCTGCCTCCTAATTGGTTTGCACATTCAATACATCACGTCCGTTCTTAGCAGGGGAGCACCGGCCAAGTACAGTATCCTCATGCTTTGATTGTTTACCTGTTGTTTCTGGGAACTCTTTTTTATTGTTTCCTGTCTGGCTTGTGTTCTGATGTACATTTTTCTGCCCCTGCTTTCAAAATGTCGCTTTACTTCCTCTCTGCGTTCACTCTGCGGGAGTTCCTTTGCAGGCACTGTGCATTTGCCATTTTGTTTTAGTTTTGTTAATATTTGTTAACAATTGCAATCTATTTAATTTTTTTATTTTGTAGGCACTGGGGAACCGACGCCGAGACTTTAACCCGTCTCCCCAGTTCCAAAGTCGGCAGCTCTGGATGTTACGCCACATCCTCTTTCTGCTGTTTTTATTGTGTTCTGGAATTCTCATACAGCGTGAAGTCAGCGGACGGCATAGCCCGCATTACACGAGTTTCAGATCAAACGATCACTTGTCTTTGCCAGATCATGCTCTCTCGTTATATACGTTTTTATACATTATCAATATACCTAAAACCATGTCACAAACTAAAAATCAAACAATTGCGTAGTAATTCGTGTAAAGCCTTCTGGCACTGCCTAAAACCCGGAATGGCTATTCCAATAATTCACTTTTCAGAGAGGAGGAGGCGGCTGCTATAGAGTTAGGCAAAAATGGCCTCTTTCATCAAAGCGCCAGTCTTCTTGTGCAACGCTCTTTGAGACTGAAAGTCATAATTTACGAGACCCTACTCCGTTAGCTGTATTTATTTGTGTTTATTTTTGAAAATAGTTGACATAATACTGATCTTTTTCATTGTCACTTTGCTAAATTGACTGTGCGCAACTGCGTGAGAGCAGGATTCCGCTGCACGAGGGTCGCGCAGTATCGCCATGGGTGGCAGAGAAGGGTCAGTATGAGTAATATCTGAGGGGGCACCTTCCGGAACTCCACCCTTCAACCATTGTGCAGGTATCAACGCATAAAAGAAGTCAAATACGTAAAGGAGCCGAAACACAAATGTGACGGCTATGCCGTCCGCCGTATTACGATCTCCATTGAATATAATTGGATCATAATACAGCGGACGGGGGGGCGGGATATCCATCAAGTTTGTGATGGAGGAAACCCCTCCGTCCAGGTCGTAATAAGGCCCTAAGTGATTTGCCAGAATCACTTGATGTTGAGCCGCTGCAGAGATTTTGGAATAAAATCCTTTACATTTATAAACAGGCCAAAAGAGTTTCGCACTTGCATGCCAGTTACACGATAATATGCAGCGCATGGTTCAGCGTGGTTGTAACAGTATCGTAAACAACCGGGACGAATACATCTCAACTCTCAATAAAGATGCTGCTGTTTGTAATCCAGGTTGCGCAATCGCCAGCATTGCCACTGGGATTTGTCCCTCACTGGCGGTTTGGCTATGCAGTGGTACACAGATCTGACTGTGTTTGTTTGTAGCGCTGCTGTCATTTTTTGCCAGTGACCGGCACCCTCCAGGTCAGTCTGGGACAGAAGTGTCACTCAGTGCATTATAACATTTAAGAAGTGGTCTCTGTGCAAATTGGGGAAGTTTTGAACTTGACAGGCTGTACAAGTGTTTTGCAAATTATGAAAGAGTGCATGGATTTGAGCTTATTTTTCTTCTGACACGCAACACGTTTACTTTCAGTTATAAACGCCAGGCGAACGCAGAGAATGTGAGCAAATGCCTCTCTCTGATAGAAACAAAAGCCACAGGATGTTTTCATGCTCTTACATTTCCATGTTCCCGCCCTCACATCAAAAAGTTCAAACTACCTACCCCTCTCTGTCTTCCTGTCTATTATGTGTAGTTCTCACCCCATCTAACCACCTTGCCACATAATTCCACTACACAAATCCACTCCACACCACACAGTCCCACACCACACAATTCCACAACTAATAATTCCAATCCAACACAATATTTCCACTCCACACACATCCACTCTGCTCCAAACCAAAACACATGGGTAAAATACATTGAAGTTTACAACGCCAATAGCTCTATCTCTTGCAAATGCGAGACCTACTGCATTGCAAATGCTTGTTGTGTTGAAGTGGCTCATCTTACCAGAGGAAGTCTGTCCTTGGTGTTGCAACGAGATCTGCACATTTTCTTGCTGCTGGTGTGCAGCGCCGCCCCCGGCAGACACCAGGCACTGCAGCCCATCCTCAGCCTCAGATGGCAGGCATCAGGTTTCTCTCCTCAGCAGCTCCTGCTCCCCAGATGGAGGTGAGGCAAAGGTCAGACTTGTTGCTCTGATGCAGAGAGGAATGTGGTCTGCAAGGCATCAGTCTGATTCCATTAGAAAGTGTTAGCACAGCAGAGAGCTGACAGCAGACTCGGTGTGTGATCCACTGCAGACTGCTTAGGTGAATGCAGGGAATCCTTGGAACCTGTAAACACAGCACTAAATATACCCCCTCTGGCCTACAGGAAGGGACGGCACAGGTCATGTATGTAACCTGTAAACACAGCACTAAATATCACAAGTCATGCATGTAACCTTTAAACACAGCACTAAATATCACCCGTCTGGCCTACAGGAAGGGACGGTACAGGTCATGCATGTAACCTGTAAACACAGCACTAAATATCACCCCTCTGGCCTACAGGAAGGGACGGTACAGGTCATGCATGTAACCTGTAAACACAGCACTAAATATCAACCCTCTGGCCTACAGGACGGTACAGGTCATGTATGTAACCTGTGAACACAGCACTAAATATCACCCCTCTGGCCTACAGGAAGGGACGGCACAGGTCATGTATGTAACCTGTAAACACAGCACTAAATATCACCCCTCTGGCCTACAGGACGGTACAGATCATGTATGTAACCTGTAAACAAAGCACTAAATATCACCCCTCTGGCCTACAGGAAGGAACAGTACAGGTCATGCATGTAACCTGTAAACACAGCACTAAATATCAACCCTCTGGCCTACAGGACGGTACAGGTCATGTATGTAACCTGTAAACACAGCACTAAATATCACCCCTCTGGCCTACAGGAAGGGACGGTACAGGTCATGTATGTAACCTGTAAACAAAGCACTAAATATCGACCCTCGGGCCTACAGGAAGGAACAGTACGGGTCATGCATGTAACCTGTAAACACAGCACTAAATATCAACCCTCTGGCCTACAGGACGGTACAGGTCATGCATGTAACCTGTAAACACAGCACTAAATATCACCCCTCTGGCCTACAGGGCGGTAAAGGTCATGTATGTAACATGTAAACACAGCACTAAATATCACCCCTCTGGACTACAGGAAGGAACTGTACAGGTCATGCATGTAACTTGTAAACACAGCACTAATTATCACCCCTCTGGCCTACAGGAAGGAACAGTACAGGTCATGCATGTAACCTGTAAACACAGCACTAAATATCACCCCTCTGGCCTACAGGAAGGGACGGTACAGGTCATGCATGTAACCTGTAAACACAGCACTAAATATCAACCCTCTGGCCTACAGGACGGTACAGGTCATGTATGTAACCTGTGAACACAGCACTAAATATCACCCCTCTGGCCTACAGGAAGGGACGGCACAGGTCATGTATGTAACCTGTAAACACAGCACTAAATATCACAAGTCATGCATGTAACCTGTAAACACAGCACTAAATATCACCCCTCTGACCTACAGGAAGGGACAGTACAGGTCATGCATGTAACCTGTAAACACAGCACTAAATATCAACCCTCTGGCCTACAGGACGGTACAGGTCATGTATGTAACCTGTGATCACAGCACTAAATGTCACCCCTCTGGCCTACAGGAAGGAACAGTACAGGTCATGCATGTAACCTGTAAACACAGCAGTAAATATCACCCCTCTGGTCTACAGGACGGTACAGGTCATGTATGTAACCTGTAAACACAGCAGTAAATATCAACCCTCTGGCCTACAGGACGGCACAGGTCATGTATGTAACCTGTAAACACAGCACTAAATATCACCCCTCTGGCTTACAGGACGGTACAGGTCATGTATGTAACATGTAAACACAGCACTAAATATCACCCCTCTGGCCTACAGGACGGTACAGGTCATGTATGCAACCTGTAAACACAGCACTAAATATCACCCGTCTGGCCTACAGGAAGGGACGGTACAGGTCATGCATGTAACCTGTAAACACAGCACTAAATATCACCCCTCTGGCCTACAGGAAGGAACAGTACAGGTCATGCATGTAAGCTGTAAACACAGCACTAAATATCACCCCTCTGGCCTACAGGAAGGAACAGTACAGGTCATGTATGTAACCTGTGATCACAGCACTAAATGTCACCCCTCTGGTCTATAGGAAGGAACAGTACAGGTCATGCATGTAACCTGTAAACACAGCACTAAATTTCACCCCTCTGGCCTACAGGAAGGAACAGTACAGGTCATGTATGCAACCTGTAAACACAGCACTAAATATCACCCGTCTGGCCTACAGGAAGGGACGGTACAGGTCATGCATGTAACCTGTAAACACAGCACTAAATATCACCCCTCTGGCCTACAGGAAGGGACGACACAGGTCATGTATGTAACCTGTAAACACATCACTAAATATCACCCCTCTGGTCTACAGGAAGGAACAGTACAGGTCATGTATGCAACCTGTAAACACAGCACTAAATATCACCCCTCTGGTCTACAGGAAGGAACAGTACAGGTCATGTACAGGTCATGTATGCAACCTGTAAACACAGCACTAAATATCACCCGTCTGGCCTACAGGAAGGGACGGTACAGGTCATGCATGTAACCTGTAAACACATCACTAAATATCACCCCTCTGGCCTACAGGAAGGAACAGCACAGGTCATGCATATAACCTGTAAACACAGCACTAAATGTCACCCCTCTGGCCTACAGGAAGGAACTGTTCAGGTCATGTATGTAACCTGTGATCACAGCACTAAATGTCACCCCTCTGGTCTACAGGAAGGAACAGTACAGGTCATGCATGTAACCTGTAAACACAGCACTAAATGTCACCCCTCTGGTCTACAGGAAGGAACAGTACAGGTCATGCATGTAACCTGTAAACACAGCAGTAAATATCACCCCTCTGGCCCACTGGAAGGAACAGTACAGGTCATGTATATAACCTATGAAGACAGCACTACAGACCATATCTGTAAACCGTGGACACTGCACTGCAGTTTATCTATGTAAATCAAAAACACAGCAGCACAGGACACACCTGTGAAGCAATTTCAAGAGTAGGCATTCATCTAACATATGAACACAGCCCTACAGGCCATCTATGTTAGTGGTTCTTTACCTTTTGATTTCTGTGGACCCCCACTTTATCATTACTGGAACCCAGGGGCCCTCAGTGAATCATTATTAGAATCTGAAGGCCCCCCACTGAGTCATTAATGGAAGCCAGGGGCCTCGGCCTAAACATTGCTGTTTATTTGAACCGCAAAACAATACACAAAAAATTCAGAAAAAATCATTCATCAAACTCATGCACAAATGATGACACATTTTATTTAATTTGCAAATATAATTAAAAAGATAATATAAATTGGAAGGTTGGAGCTTTTCTAAATTCAATTAAAGTCACACATCGTCCATACTATATTCTTTTTGATGCACCCGCACTGCTCCCACAAATCAATCTGAGGATAGTAATTTAATTTGTAGCCGCTAATTTCAGATTCGTTGACATTTACAGTACGTTTTACATTTGTTCGGGTGTAGATTTATACACTTCACTTATATGCACCTTATTAATATAACAATATTTCATTTTCTAAGTAGTCGCGGACCCCCTGAGGGTGCTTCACAGACCCCCAGGGGTCCTGGGGCCACAGTTCGGGAACCACAGATCTGTAAATAGAATATAGCATCCCTTAACCCCTTAGTTGCTGGGCCTCCCCCCCCATGCTGATCCTTTTTTTGGCTATTTGGGGCAGTTCGCTCTTAGGCCTTCATAACTTTTTGTCCACATAAGCTATCCAAGCCAAATTTGCGTCCTTTTTTCCAACATCCTAGGGATTCTAAAGGTACCCAGAGTTTGACTCCCATGGCAGCCACCTGAGGCTCAAGAAGATGTTTTTCATGCGCCTTTAGCGCACTTAGGGGGTCATTCTGACTCCCGCCGGCCGCGGTAACCGCAGGGCCGGCGGGATCCACCAGAATACCGCTGCGCGGTCACAAGACCGCCGCGGTTATTCTGGGTTTCCCGCTGGGCTGGCGGGCGACCGCCAGAAGGCCGCCCGCCAGCCCAGCGGGAAACACCCTTCCATGAGGATGCCGGCTCCGAATGGAGCCGGCGGAGTGGAAGGGGTGCGATGGGTGCAGTTGCACCCGTCGCGATTTTCAGTGTCTGCATGGCAGACACTGAAAATCTTTGTGGGGCCCTGTTACGGGGGCCCCTGCAGTGCCCATGCCATTGGCCATGCCATTGGCATGGGCACTGCAGGGGCCCCCAGGGGCCCCACGACACCCCATACCGCCATCCTGTTCCTGGCGGCCAAAACCGCCAGGAACAGGATGGCGGTATGGGGGTCGGAATCCCCATGGCAGCGGGAAACCGGCGGTACACCGCCGGTTTTCCGTTTCTGACCGCGGCTGTACCGCTGCGGTCAGAATGCCCATGGGAGCACCGCCATCCTGTTGGCGGTGCTCCCGCGGTCCCCAACCCTGGCGGTCTCGGACCGCCAGGGTTGGAATGACCGCCTTAATGTGCTAAATCCATCTCCTTCCAGTTGTGGATGCAAGTTGGGGGTGTCCGAGTATGCTGTACAACGCGATTCCTCGAACCAAGTGAGCATATCTACCGTTGAAACTAAGGCAGACATGTTGGTGAAGAAATTCTAAAGTCTCTAAAGTAAAAAGTGAAACAAATATCCTGTGGGACTCATTCACCAACACTTCTACTTTTGCTTTGAAAGTGAAGCTACAAATTGAGTTTGCACACTTTCAGCCAAGTAGAAATGTTGGCGACTGTGTCCGACCAGACATTTGTTTGACTTATTACACTTACTCTCGTTCTCCTTGGCAATTATGGTGGTCCTTGTGTAGCATACATAAGTTCCCTAACAAGCACTTCAAAGTTCCGTCATGCCTTTAACATTTTGCCACACAGGGTACTCTGTGACAATGTGGCATATATTCTGTCCACTAGTATGTGCAGTATGGGGGCTATAATGCACTTTAATTGAACAGAACACCTACCACGTTCTGACGGTGGATATAGGTGTCAAGCAAGCCATAAGGAAGTCCATGATTTCATGAAGTAGATGAAGTAAAATTCTGTGGCTACTTGCCTAATGAAGCAGTGGCCCATGGACATGCGGTATCCATGCATTGCCACTGAAAGGATTACCCAACGGAAGCTCCACCTCAGTCGATTTCCCAGAACTTTGCTTTAGTATGATACAACGTAAAGCAAGCAGGGACACATAGGTCTGGCTGAGATGGGCACTGGGGACAGTAATACCGACTCTCCTGACGCTTTCCATGCTTTGAGCTCATTTTACAGCGACGACATGGACGATCCTTTTTGGGTGTTTTAGGAAAGCGATCGGCAAAGTGTCGCTCCTGCAGCCTTGCCACATCCTCCAGAACATATGAGGTGGAGGCAGCTGCTTCTGTAGCAGCAGTGAGGCTTTCAATTACAGACAACTGGAAGTCAGGGAAAGTGATGAGTCTTCCTGTGGTTGTCTGATGGTAAACAACATACGCATTGTATGTTGCCATCTGGAACAGGTGGGTAAACAGTTTCTTGTACCAAGTGCAAGTTATACGACACGCATTGTATGGTTGAAGAACCTGGTCGTTCTTGTCCACTCCACCCATGTACTCATTGTAATCACGTATACAGATGGGCTTGTGAACTTCGGCCATCTGACCCCAAACCGTGATGGGGGAAGTGCTCTCATCATGAATTGTAGTGAGCACGTATACATCACGCCTATCCAAGAACTTGACTGCAAGGAGTTCGTTGGAACACAACGCAATACTGTGGGATTTCTGGAGCTTCTTGCAAACAAGCTCCTGAGGGAATCCTTTGTGGTTACAACACACTATACCACAGGCCACAGTGCCAGCTTTGTAGAGCACGCTGAACAGCTCTACTCCTGTATGGAAATTGTCCACATAAAGGTTATAACCTTTGTGAAGGAGTGGCTGGACAAGTTCCCATACAATCCTACCTGTGACCCCTAACGCGGTAGGACAACATACAGGGTTTAGAGTAGAGTCCTTCCCTGTACACACTCTCAAGCTGTACACATAGCCAGAAGAGCTCTCACACAGCATGTACAGCTTTATGCCATAGCGAGCTCTTTTGCTCGCAATGTACTGTCTGAAAAGCAACCGTCCTTTGTACAGGATCAAGGGCTCATCGACTGCTATATTCTTTCCAGGAGTATAGATCTCTGGAAACCTGGCAGACAAATGTTCCATGACAGGCCGAATTTTGAACAACCTGTCATGGTCTGGATGGTCCCGGGGCAATGCAGCAGAATTGTCTTTGAAATGCAGCATTCGCGGCAGTAGCAAAAAACAATCTGTGCTCATGTACATTGCGAAGCTGGGGATTACCCAAACCGTGCGAGTCGTCCAGTAGGACTGCAAGGTGGGTTTCTGCACTAACCCCATTTTGAGCGTAAGGGACAAAAATATCTTCAACTCTGCCAGTGAAGTGGGAGTCCATTGGCATGCCCTAGAACGGGGCCCTAGAGTGCCTCCAAGCCCCCTCAGAAATTGGTCTGCACGCAAATTTGTTTGCTGCACAATTTCCCGAGGAAGTCAACATCCAAAAATGGATGTAGTCGACTGGCAAAAAGTTGGCGACTTTATATCAAGCGTCACCATTAAAAGGTGGAATTTGGGGCTGAATTAAATCGGGGGGCTGCCAAGAGAGCACTCGCTCTGTGCTTGCGGTCGCACGCACCTGCTCTCTGGGTTGGGCTAACCCGCTGTTGTCCAGCTGCACAGACTGTGCTTGTGAAAGGGCAGCACGACTGTCATCATCGTCTCCCTCAGAATCACTGGAAGAGGTGTCATCAGATGGGACTCCGCCGACTGAAAAATCACTCCCAGATTCTGCCCCATTGTCCTCTCCCTCAGATGCTTTCTCAGTCTCTGACCCTGCCTCAAAGCTATCCTCCATAACCTGAGTTAGGGCTTGAGCAGCAGTCATCCATCGAGACGTCATCTCTGCTACTGGCTAAACTGTCCCTCAAAAGTACTAGCCTACGTAGAAGGCAGATAGAGCCACAAAATTGCTTGTGGGTGTGTGTGGTGTGTCCAGTAGTAAATGTCGTCACCTTGCCTTCGCTTCTTCTCCGATTCGGCAGATTCTCTGAACACACTGACAAAACAAAAAAGACACACTATTACTTCACCTTGCCACATACCCATCATCACAGCCTTCAGCGCTGGTGGCACCCAGTGCGACAGTCATTTTGGTGCTCCGCCTCCCATGACCTCCTCTTCTAATTCCCTCTGTACCACCCAGCAAGAGTGCCCCTCATATCTCCATAGTCCCCCTCGAACATACATTTCATTTGTTTTAAAGCGCAGGTAACCCCTGGCTTTACTAATCCATTCAGCTAAATACATGTATATCCTTTGCAGCAGGCATATAAACCATCTGCGCTACTTTATGGCATCAAAACTGCCACTAGACAAAAGACAGATTTATTTCTATATAGAGAGAATCTATCTCTCTCTACTCTCTACTCTCTCTCTGTACATATTATATATATGTATATAGATATATATATATATAATACCACTTTTATATATGTGTGGTTTCCCTGGGAGCCGACCGTGGCTCCCGGAAAACAACACTTGTAAAGAAGCGATATTGATATACATCCATGTCTATAGAGAAATGCGTCTCTCGTTACAGAGAGGGACTGACCCTCTACTTCGTTTCTGTTTTTTATAAATGTGTGCTTCCCTGGCACCGATCGTGACCCCATGGCAAAGCACACATATTTAAAACAAGTATTTGCAATGCAGTGGGTCTCTCGTTTGCTCGAGTTAAAGCTATTAGCGTTGTAAACTCCTAACTGGACTTTTGTTGCCACATAAACTGAAAAGTAAAACAGTTTCACAGAAGCGAGCCGACAGTCGCTATGAGCGCAAAGCAAACACTCAAAAGGAAACAGGAGTTCGCTCACAGTGAAACGTAGTGGAAAAAGTGTAATTATTCATGTAACCGGTTAAAGTGCAAATATCCATTTATCTATGCATGCCTTTCACTAATTAAATCAAGCTAATTTTAAAACGCAAGCCCATGAACCAACCAAACTGATGGGCTTGACATGGGTGTGGTTAAAAACCCCACAGAGAGATTTCACCAGGGATAGAGTGCTTTGCGCATGACCCTAAAAATGCCCCCATAGGGGGTCACCTAGAGGCTGACCCCAGCATTTTCATTAAAAAAAAAAAATATTCCATTGGGGGCGCAATCGCCTCCCCCCAGGGAAAAAAATTTTTTTAAAAAAAATTATGAAATATTGCCCCCCGGGGTTGGCCCGTGTAGCAAGGGCCGACCCGCCATTTATTTATTTTTAAATTAAAAAAAAAAAAAAAAAACACTTTAATTTTACTATCTGGGGGCTCGATCGCCACCTAGAAGAACCCCAACATTTTTATTTCAAACTGTGCCCCCGATGCCCCAACCAATGGTGTTATAAACCGCAAACATAGAAGCGCATGTTCCTCTATATAAATCATACCACAGCAGCACAGGAACCCTAGGCTTTAACCTGTAAAGAAATGTCCCAGTATGCATTCCTGTAACCTAGAAACACAAGTGATTCTCCCTGTAAACCGTGAAGAAAGAGGGGAAGTGCATCCCTGTAAGTTGTGCACACACTGTGCAGACACAAAGCAGCGGGCTCAACTCCACCGACCATAGAGCGTTACAGGCCTTACTGGCGGGTCTGTAACATCAACACTGCAAATCAGAGCACTGCACTCCTTCCATGCATGCTGCACTGTAGCCTGCCCACATCACTCACATGGCAAGCCAGTATTACAAACTGTGAACACGTCAAATCATCCTCATAGATAGACAATGCACTGCACACAAGGTGCGGGCATTACAGCACAGATCAGCAGCACTGCACTGGTGCTGTCACTACAGCACAGATCAGCAGCACTGCACCAGCGCTGTCACTACAGCACAGATCAGCAGCACTGCACCGGCGCTGTCACTACAGCACAGATCAGCAGCACTGCACCGGCGCTGTCACTACAACACAGATCAGCAGCACTGCACAGGAGCTGTCACTCCAGGTCACTCCAGGACAGATCAGCAGCACTGCACAGGAGCTGTCACTACAGCACAGATTAGCAGCACTGCACCAGTGCTGTCACTACAGCACAGATCAGCAGCACTGCACAGGCGCTGTCACTCCAGGACAGATCAGCAGCACTGCACAGGAACTGTCACTACAGCACAGATCAGCAGGACTGCACAGGCGCTGTCACTACAGCACAGATCAGCAGCACTGCACTGTCACTACAGCACAGATCAGCAGCACTGCACAGGCGCTGTCACTCCAGGACAGATCAGCAGCACTGCACTGTCACTACAGCACAGATCAGCAGCACTGCACCGGCGCTGTCACTACAGCACAGATCAGCAGCACTGCACCGGTGCTGTCACTACAACACAGATCAGCAGCACTGCACAGGAGCTGTCACTACAGCACAGATCAGCAGCACTGCACCGGCGCTGTCACTACAGCACAGATCAGCAGCACTGCACAGGAGCTGTCACTCCAGGTCACTCCAGGACAGATCAGCAGCACTGCACAGGAGCTGTCACTACAGCACAGATCAGCAGGACTGCACAGGCACTGTCACTACAGCACAGATCAGCAGGACTGCACAGGCGCTGTCACTACAGCACAGATCAGCAGCACTGCACTGTCACTACAGCACAGATCAGCAGCACTGCACAGGCGCTGTCACTACAGCACAGATCAGCAGGACTGCACAGGCGCTGTCACTACAGCACAGATCAGCAGCACTGCACTGTCACTACAGCACAGATCAGCAGGACTGCACAGGCGCTGTCACTACAGCACAGATCAGCAGCACTGCACTGTCACTACAGCACAGATCAGCAGCACTGCACAGGCGTTGTCACTACACCACAGATCAGCAGCACTGCACAGGAGCTGTCACTACAGGACAGATCAGCAGCACTGCACAGGCGTTGTCACTACAGCACAGATCAGCAGCACTGCACAGGCGCTGTCACTACAGGACAGATCAGCAGCACTGCACAGGCGCTGTCAGCACAGATCAGCAGCACTGCACAGGAGCTGTCACTACAACACAGATCAGCAGCACTGCACAGGAGCTGTCACTACAGCACAGATCAGCAGGACTGCACAGGCGCTGTCACTACAGCACAGATCAGCAGCACTGCACTGTCACTACAGCACAGATCAGCAGCACTGCACAGGCGCTGTCACTACAAGACAGATCAGCAGCACTGCACAGGAGCTGTCACTACAGCACAGATCAGCAGCACTGCAAAGGAGCTGTCACTACAGCACAGACCGGCAGCACTGCACAGGCGCTGTCACTACAGATCAGCAGCACTGCACAGGAGCTGTCACTACAGCACAGATCAGCAGCACTGCACTGTCACTACAGCACAGATCAGCAGCACTGCACATAAATAGTATTTGAAAATCAGCCATCACGTTTGAAAGAGATGGAACAGCACACGGTCACTGACTGGGGTCATTTCTAAGGACTAGAAAGAAAAACCCTGCTCACAAAGCTATGCACAAAGAGACCGAGATGTGTGCTCAGCCCCAGAAACTGCAGAGCACCACGCTGCACCAAAAGGGACATTGGCCACAGCTCATCCATGGAAACATGAAACTATCCCTTCAGGATAGCTATACTTGTGGTAAGTGTCGGCTTTCGTGCCATCTCGAATCGGCACAAGCCACAAAGGCCCTAAAGACGCGTCCTATTACCCAGCCACAGAATCAAACCGTACATTATTAAATTCATGATCCCTGATTAAAGCACAAATCTGAGTTCTATGATTACCTAGAATCTTACAACCCTGACTTCTCCTTTGTAATAGAAACTTGGGCCGGTAAGTTCTCAGCCCCTGGGTTAGTCGCAGCCCTACCCGCCGGCTGTGTAATAAATAGACTGGATGGAGAAGGGACACGAAGCGGAGGACTAGCAATGCTATATACAGACCGCCTGAGTATCACTTGTGAGCCTGTAACTATGGCCGAATGTGAAGCCTTTTTTTCAGATGTAAAATAGACCACAACACTATGGGGCTCATTACGAGTGTGGCGGTCTATAGACTACCACACTCGCTGTGGCGGTCTGGACCACCGCCAGTGCTGCAGTCCGACCGCCACATTAAAACCCCGGCGGTCAGACCACCAGAGAACCGCCAGCACCGTCAGGATCTTGGATCCCGGCAGTCTGGCCGTGGTGGAGATCCTAATCCGCCAGGGCAGCACTGCAAGCAGAGCTACCCTGGGGATTACAACCTCGTTCTCCGCCAGCCTTTTCATGGCGGTTGGACCGCTGTGAAAAGGCTGGCGGAGAACAAGTGCAGGGTGGCCACAGGTGGGCCCCTGCACTGCCCATGCACTTGGTATGAGCAGTGCAGAGGTCCCCTTGCCCAGCACCCTTGCAATGTTCACTATATGCAACACCCTGTGGGCTACATCATTGCCGCCGGCTCCATTACGAGCGGTGACAATGCTGTAGCCTGTTTCCTTCTAGGATGGCAGGCCTGCCAGCCCAGCGGGAAACTCTTTACGGGGCCAGCGGGGAAATAGCCTCTGTGGCGGCAACCTCCCCGTCTGAAGTTCGGCAGATGGTAAAAACCATCCACCGAACTCGTAATGACCCTCTATGTTTTATGGACTACTGGCCTGCAGACCTCTGTGTCCAAAAACTCATTTCTTAAATTTGATCAGTGACTTCCTTCTGGGTAGCATGCAGTACAGCAACTTTACAGTATTAGAGGACTTTAACTTCCACCTAGAAGATCTAGACAACAAAAATATAAAAGTACTTATGAACAATTTAATGTGATTTGATCATAAATAACTGGTGAATACACCAACCCATCTCATAGGTCATACACTTGATGGTGTTTTTTTCTAATCAACCAGAACTACAGCTGGAAGATGCCCTCCAGGTAACTTTGTCGATCACATGTCGGAGCAGTTCAGCATAAATGCGAATAAACCGCTGACTAATACTACCACTCAAGCAAAAGTCTTTCTCTGGTGATGTAAACCTCGTGGTCACTAGTTAGGTTAACTGGATAAACGAAGCAACAAGCAAGCTGGCCATGCTTAAAAAGGTTAAGAACCACAGATCTCGTCCCTCGGCCCCTGGTACCCACAAACTTACGTACATGAAATAGAGATGCTGACGGCAGGAAAGAGCCTGGAGGAGCAACTATGCTCCTGAAGAAAACACAAATGCAAGGTGCTTATTCAGGAATATAAAGACATGATAGTCATAGGAAAAAACACCTATATTTCAGATAAGATCAATTCCGCTATAAATTCTCCCGGGGAGTTGTTCCAGATGGTACAGGTGCTCTCAACTCCACCTGCAGCTCAGACATTATCCCCGCCCTGCAGCTATGTGACAACTCAGCCAACTTCTTTAGGGATAAAGTTGAGATGATATTTTGGGATTTTAGTGTCAGTAGGGGTATCGATGCTCCTCAGGTAGGGATGTCCCCCCGGATCCAGCCATCCGAGCTTCTGTGATGTGGTGGAGCTGGTGAATCTCACCAAATCTGGAGCCCCAACAGATCCGTGCCCCGTTAATGTGCCGCAAGAAGTAACAGGACCCATCACTTCTCTGCTGACCTCGATGTTCAATAACCTCTTGTGAAGGGGCTGGTTTCCCACTGAGTGGAGAAAACAAACCATCCTCCCCCTACTCAAAAAATCAACACTGAACCCCTATGAGGAAAAGAACCATCAGTCGCTGTCCCGGCTCCCGCTGCCAGCAAAAATTCTAGAGACACCTCAATACTGCCCTATCTGAATAGCTTGCTCGAAATGGAATCCTGGATACTGCCCGGGCTGGCTTTAGGAAAGCACATAGCGCTGAGATGGCACTGGAAGTAGTTACTGAGGAGATCAGGGGCATTGTGGACAGGGATGGCAATGCTGCGGTGGTCCTGTTGGACTTACCCTCAGCCTTTGACGCGGTGAGCCACTCGGTTCTGAAGCAACGGTTAACCCAGATAGGAATTCATAGCTCTGCCCTGAATCTGTGAGCTCCTTTCTTGATGAAAGGGAGCAGTCAAGAAAGTTGGAGAGTACGGATATTTATTTTTTTGTGTCAATTGGACAATAACATAAGATTATGAACAGAACAAGACTCATGATTGTGAAAAGTTTTTAATTGTTTGGTGGAGTTTTCAGAGAGAGTTAATTTTTGGATCAGGGAAACCAATTTTTGTATAAAGACAGCTGTTTTGTGTTACATAAGGAAATTATATTATATTGTATCACTATGGCTCAAAATGTATCATCAGTCTGTTGAGAATTAAATACCACATGTGTGCCATTACTCTCTAATTCACTGTTAGATATCCTTTGGGTATATCGTGGAGGTAATTTTGGAGGGTGGATACCTGAGTTTTGTGCACCGTGTTGATATACGTATATGAAGATAGAATATTTGGAACAGGAGCGCCAATCACTCACTACCTCGCCCTCTGTTATGATTGTAACAGCAAACAAGCAATGGCAAAGCCAATGGGTCTCACTACTGTCTTTGGCTAGAAAGCAGAAACAAGTTTTTTAGATTTTTAAAAAGGTAACCGATTTTAAATGCAATGTCTATATAAGTCTAGACATCTTTAAACATTGCTATCTTAAAAGAATAATTGTGAAAAAATTTGAGGGGGCCTGATTTTTTTTTTCCCCACTTGGGGTGGCTCAGCATTAAAAAGTTAGAAAACCACAGTTTTATAGGTTTGCTGTACAGGGACATGGGTAGCTAGGGGAAGAACACAGAGCGATGAGAAGTACATGAGGGAGACAGCTGAAAAACAGAACCACGGTCATAGAGTGCTCCAACAAAAAGAAAACTGTAGCACCTAAAGGACAATGATTGAAGTTTAGCTCTAGAAATTGTAATCCATCAGCACTGCACATTAGGGATTGCAGGCTGTTTCTGTGTGCATCAAACAGCACTCTAGGCGCTTGGTCCGCTATGGCCGATCACCCACGGAGGCACAAACATTACAGCTCACGAGCGGCCAAGGATTGTACCTCATCCTTTAAAAACTGCAAGCGTGCAGAACTGCAGAAAGATGGAGGGAAGGCCTCTGCTCTGACAAATATAGCACCTCATTCACCACCCACCCGCCTGATGGTCTGGCTGACACAAGTAGAGCAACACAACTTGGAAGTGCTCTAGCAAACAGCCATATAATTAAGTACAAAGTTATATTTTACTCTGCTTTTGAGCCATCCCCTTGAAGGCTCATTCTCAGTGTTGCTTTGTGGATTTATAAAGCGCTTAAGTGTCACCTAAAATGGGTGTTCTGACGCTGTCAGACATCAAAGGTGATCAACAGGCCACCCAAAAAAACTACTGCTCCACCACAATTCAAGGTGATTTTGGGAAGATCCAGATATTAAGGGCCTTTGTAAACCTGGCCAGATGGTGCTCTTTCCAGATGTGTGCAAGTGGTTTATTCAAATGCTGGTCGCGGCTTCCCACAGCGGACACCGTGTGCCCTGATGCACACGTACATGTTTGTGACTTACCTGGTTGTAAGCCAAGAGAGCAGTGGAAGAGAAGCTGATACAAATATGATAGCAGTGATAGACAGGTGTCTGTGCCCCACGCAGACTCCCAGCCTCCTGCATCTTTAAGTCTTGTGGTCAGCCAGGATTCCCAAGGAAGAGACAAGAACCTTTGGCTCCCTTCTCCTGGTGAACTTCAGCCCTCATCTTCTCTGTCACTCCTGGGCTTACATGGAAGATCTCTGTTCCGAAGCTAAGCACTGCGCCTTGTGAAATATAATTTGACGCAAAGGCTGAAATAATCCCGGCGGGTGGAGTTACATTTTTTTTTTTTAATAAAATAAGATTTATAGTTCTATAGAGTTGTGACGTTTAAGAAATGAAAAGAGTTGGCTTTGACGTTTACTGCCTGGTCTAAGATGTCAGCACTCTCATGTTCACTGTGTTTTTGAACCTTGAGGGCGTCATCCTGTTTTGTGTTTCTAAGTGGTTTATTTGGCGCCCACAACGTGCCATTTCCAGATTGTTATGGGAATATAAAGACGTTTAACAACTCTATCTACGTAATGACAGTTCTTGACGCTCAAATGACGCTAAGATGACTTTGCCAATCTCCTACTAAGGCTATAGTTGGATAAATCTGGCCACAAAATGTTTATGGAGAAATTGCACGTTTGTGGCTCATTAATCTGTACCAATATTCAGCGTATTTGATGATTGAAGTTGGCTATTTTTACTTTTCTGGTGCTGTAGCTACAATAAATGGCCTTTTCACCTAACACAGCGGGCAGAGAGAAGAAACAGTGCATTGGCATTCCCAGGCACACAGAGCCATTACACAGAAGCCATCGTTAACTGCTGAAAAAGTTTGCTTAAAGTTTGGTTGTACATAGTCTTTTATAATAAATAATAACTTGTTGTGTTAATAATGTTTTATACCACACTTCTGCCATTTCTCTATGGTGCAAATCAAAGATGTATGTCCCCCTTTTTATGATCACGAGTTTGCCAACCTTGGAAGCATTAAAGGCTTGGTCAGTCTTGGCAGGGCTGTTACATGTGACCTGTGCACCTCTCATCTCAACAGCCAGCATTTTCACCTCTTACATGTGAAGATGTGAGTTTTGTGGCCTCAAAGGTCACAGTAGAGTTCCACCAGACTGAAAGCCAGTACCTTTTGTTCTGCTGCTACACTTGGCGCTACGTCTGCGGGATGTGGGGGTGTATTTGTTACCTAAACTGTACAGAATGTAAATGTATATACCTAGGGCCTGACTGGAACATTTTGTTATGGTTTTAAGTTATAGTCATAAGAAAAACAAGCATTTGCAATGCAGTGGGTGTCGCGTTTGCCCGAGTTAGAGCTATTACCGTTGTAAATTCCTAACTGGACTTTTCTTGCCACTTAATTGAAATTAAAAAGTAAAACAATTGACATAAGCGAGCCGATTCAAAGCGCCACGGCCGCCATGAGCATGAGTGCAAAGGAGAAACACAAAAGGAAAAAGAAATTCGCTAGCAGTCAAACGTGTCGGCAAAAGTGCAATTATCGATGTAACAGTGTCGGTGTCCAAGGCGGTAACAAAACCGCCCCAAGGAGGGACAAATGTAAAGCATTTACCAATGATAACAAAGGATTTTTGAATGGCAAGCCTATGAACGAGTGAACGTGAGGTGCGTGCAGTGGGCGTGGTTAAAATCCCATAATTCTTACAACAGGTCAAAGCACTTGCACGGTCAACCTGAAAAGTACACACACCCTCTTCAGAATTTATAGTTTTACATATTAAGACATATCTGGCCTTCATCTAGTCCTCACCAGTCCTAACAGTGAATAAATGTAAACTTCTGTGACATATAACACACAAATCCCACTTTGTCAGTCAGACAAAATACTTTATTCGGTTAATCAAAACCATAAAAGCATATCACATACAAAAACAATCAAGTGAAATTATCAGGTACCATAAAAACGTTCCATCATTTAAAATATAGAGATACGCTACAACATTCAACGTGTCTTTTTCTGCCCCTAAGGGCCACTAAAAAAAATCTTGCCACATTAAAAGAAAGTAAAGGGCTTAACAGCATTTTAAGGTAAATCAGGGCTGGTCTTACTTGCCAAAAAAGTTGTCATTATTTATTAAACGAAACAAAATCTCCCACCAGTAGCCTTTGTGAAAGTGCACCGTGTAATATAAGGAACCCCATTTATCAGCCATAACGTCAAGTGAATCTTCCTACAAGAGTGCAGCAGCCTCGCTTGTCACCTGGGAGGACAGGACTGCTTGAGATCAGTGATGGATGAGGGATTCCTTCACGCAGCTCTCTTAAGGTTCTGCCTCAGCATCTCAGTGGGGTTAGATCCTGACATCTGTAACTTAATCATCTCAAGCATCCTGATTCTTCTTCCATCGCTGTTCCACAGTAGATTTACTCACATGTCTGGGATCACTGCTCTTCCGCAAGATGCACATTTAGCTCGGCTCTAACTGACGGAGAGAAGGTCTACCATTATACAGTCGTTCAAATTGACTTCTGCGGACCCCCCTTTAATCATTACAGGGACCCCACTGAATCTTTTTGTGCAATTCAGGGACCCCCAGTTAGCCATGCAGCATAAGCATTTACAGTGATTTGAGCTGCAAAACAATACTAAAAAAATACATACATATGGAAGACGTGTGGGTGTGCTTACGTTTACAAACACGGCTTCTGCTAGATGAACATCACATGTTCCTGTGTAATGTAACTGGTGCTTCTGTAAAGCGCTCCAACACCTTCGGGTCTACTTTGCGCTCTATAAAACAGCAAAACCCTCCCCCACCCACATATTTGTATTGTATTGTAATCGTATTTATATAGCGCTTACTACCCCTGATGAGGCGTCGAAGCGCTTTTCGATGAGTAGAAATATATGTATATATATAATCTGTAGAGATGAGCCGCCTCAATCCGTAATCCTGGGTCGGGGTGGCGCGAAATGTCGGGTGTGGCTGCCGACTCTGGACAACCAAACATGCTACATGGAGACCGTGTGCGCACTGAAAAGGAGACTTCAAGTGATTTTATTGCACCAACAAACAGCCCCTGTGGTGCGTTTCGGCCACCAGGCCTTGATCACGCACCCTGCGTGATCAAGGGCTGGTGGCCGAAATCTGTCGCGGGGCTGTTTGTTGGTGCAATAAAATCACTCGAAGTCTCCTGAGTGCACGCATCATCTCTATGTAGCTGGTTTATATATATATATATATGTGTGTGTGTATGTAAATGAAATGAATGTACTTATGGCCTGTAATTCTGCTTGTCTGACAGTCTATATCTACAACGCAGTAATATTTATTGATCACTCTGTTTTCGGTTTAATTAGATTGCATTATGTACATTAGTGTGTCTTATTCTGTATTGCAAGTCCTTGGGGCCTCATACCTTTAAAAACGTGGGGAAAGGACTCTGCACCAATGTTTGTGTTTCTGAGAAGTATAAATTAGGCAGGGGTTTTGCTCTAGGTGCCCTTCCCTCTTTTTAGCATTCAGTGTGTGTGTTCCGGGGAGTTCATTCACTTCTGCAGAAGAACCCACACTACCTGAACTGTGCTCTTGTGCTTTACAATAAATGCCAAACTAGTGCTGTATAATGTTGTTTTTCTGTTCTCGCAATTTTATGTATTTCAGGTCTGTTGAAGGTTTAAGGTTGTGGTGTTTAATTATCAAAGTGTTTTTCCCACCTCTTTGGCGGAAGGAATAACCAGCAAAGCACAAGTGCAATATTTGAAATAATGCTTCTCTCATGATATTGTTTTTTTCCGCATTTGTATCGTATTGTAATTGTATTTATATAGCGCTGACTACCCCTGACGAGGCGTTGAAGCGCTTTTCGGTGGGTAGCACGCTACCCTGGAACCCAACAAGAATTAGTGATGGATTAGTATTGGGAAATAATGAGTACAGTTTTAGTATTATTATGAGTTAATTTGAGCCGCGGATATGAGAGTTTGTTAGTTAGATTGACTGGAGTAATGGAGGGTGGAGGAGGAAAGAGATCCAGAAGTGTTAATTGGGAGTATATCCCTCATTTACTCATCCCAAAGGCTTGGGATGAGTAAAGGGGGATGGAGGAGGGAAGAGTCTGTGGAAGGCTTAGGGAGAGCATAGTAGCAGGGTGAGATAAATGCGGGAGATTTCAGTAGGGTTGTGTGGGAGGTCACGGTAGTAGAGTGAGGTTTGGTGAGTTAGATGTGGAAGCGGAGGGAAGAGCTTTGGCAGAGTTATTTAGGAGATGAAAGTATTGCAACATTTATATAGTGTTTGTTACCTTTATGTGGGGTGTTGAGGTGCTTGCTTACATGGGTAGCACACAGCGCAGTGTAGGGTGTGCGGGTGAGTGTTGTCTTTGTTTTGAAGCGTTTCCTGGTGTGGGATGACCACAGAGGTGTGCTTATCATGTTATCAGACGCAGTGCTTAGCAGTGTGATGGAAGACATGTGAGAGGCAGGCCCACGGTTTGTGCTTTTCGGTAAGCTGGCAGGTTTGAGCAGCTTTGCATGTACCTTTGTGGTACTTCTTATGTTCATAGTCCTCTTAGCTGATTACTGCACTGGGTTGTCTATTGTGAGATATTTTGTTTAAAGTTTATGGTCCTGAACAGGCACAGGTTAAATGGAGACGTGTTGGAGAGTTCTGCTGGGATGCACTTTGTTAATGCCATCCATATTAGATTGTCATTGTGAGATACCAAGAGGTGGCTGTAGTATGTTCCTAGTCGGACCCGTTGGCCTGTGGCATGTGGGGACCTCTTCGGTTAGTCTGTACACGTTCAGATGGTGATGGGTGGGTACACTACTGGGTGATGGACCTGAACATCAGCAGTTTTGTCTCATGTGTGTGCACACCTGTTAGGCAGTGAAAGGGAGTAGTTAAACAGCCTGTGTGAGCTACAGTCAGCTGTCTGGTTGCTGGTGGTTATGGGATTATTTTTAGTGTGTGTTATATGATGCATTGTAATTGCATTCTGGAAGAATTTACTAGCCAACAGGGTTAGTGTTTTTTTGGTATTTATTGTTGGTTATTGGGATTAATCTTGTGCTCTGCCATAGGTATTGCTTCATTGTCCATGTGGTGAACGTGTGATATTCAGTGGGAGAGGGGGCGTGGGAACTTCATGCATTGGTTGGTGGTTTTAACAGATGAGCTACAGGAGAGCAGGTATTTTTGGGTTGCCGGGTGTGACTTTTAAAGACCAGGTTGTGATCTTTGTAATAGGTTTGTGGGCAAATTGCAGAGATATAATATTAAGGGTTAAGGCAACTGTGCGTGGTTTAGAGTAGGCTGTACTCGGAGAGCGGAGGCCTGCAGAGGACGGAAAGGAAGGAGAGAGTCATTTGAAAGAAAAAGGAGTCTGGAGTTGGGAGTTTTAAGTTAGTCAGTATTCATGCATGGTTTTAGGAATATTGTGGCGGCTTTTGTGACCCTTTGCAAACCTGTAGGAAGAAATAACGTTATTTGCATGTGTTGCACTATCGTTGTATACCGTGAGAACACCATTGTGAACACACACCATCACTCGTGAGTAACCAGTATTAAAAAAATATGTATGGTTTAATTATCTCATAAAATCAGAAGGGAGGAAAACAAAAAATAAGAATGTTGTACTTTAAACGCAAATGCCAGAGATGTGCCCCCTCCCTCGGATGATGAGGGTGTGATGAAGGAGAACAGAGTGGGTTTGAGTAAAGTAATGCTTCTCGTGACAGGTAACACTGGACTGTGTCTTACCTGGAGCACCCACAGCACAGGCACAACGAGATGTAAGATCCTGCATCCGGCTGGCACTCAGCCTTCCGGGGCAGTAGTGTATGTCTGGGTTGGGCCTTGTTTACAAATGCTTCAGAGGACTTTCCTAGGGAAATAATGCTATCCATTCTACTCGTGAAACTGGTCAGTTTTCTGTGTAGTGTATGTGCGTACTTTATAACTTGCGTAAATAGTTTCGTTGTACATGTGTGTATTCTTGCAGACCAGTTGGCTGCACCTCCCCTAACCTGAAGCTGGAAAGCTCATGCCATGTTTCCTGTAGAATTCCACTGCTCATCTTGAAAGGATGTGCCTGTTTCTTGATGTCAAGCACTTTGATGCTTTACACCGTAGCGTGATCCACGCTAGGTAAACAAAAAAACAACAAATGAAACAGTTCTTGAAATCCGGAACCTTCCTACATTGTCATACACCTATCTCGTTGCGTCTGGTTTTACTGAGGATGGAAGCTTCGACCTAACAACTGGGATTTTCGCGTCTAGCTCGCTTGTTGACCACACTGCCGCAGCACATGCCTTGACCCACCGAGCTACCTTAGCCAGCTTAAGAGCGTAAAAGGATGCTGATGCTGCCTTGGAACTTGCATGTGATAAACAGGTGTTATGTTCCAGGGCCTTTGAGGTGTCCTGTTTGTGTTTTATTTTCTGGTAATTGCAATTCTCTGTCGCAGGGAATGCGCAGCCAGGGCTCTCCGACCCAGGGTCCTTCGCAGTCAGCGCTGAATCTATTTTCATGTATATACCTCTAAAGTAGGCCTAGCCTGCATTTGTGATATATTATTGATAAGGCTGGTAACCTTACTAGGTGTTTCCGTAAAGCCAGAGAAGGGCCTCGCATCACATTTGTGACCCGGGCTCCACAAACGCTTCTGGGAAGCCTGGGTAATCGTTATATAAAATTCCACTGTTCCACTGTCAAGCGCAAGGCTGCTTTCTCCTGGGGCTTTAAGTGGGCCGGGTCCTGCCGGTGCTCAGCCCTGGCAGTTATAAAGAGCAGCTGCTGAGACGGGTACCTGTCGGGTTCCCCATTTTAGCCCTCACCATCAGGGTAAAAAAATCTTCATGCTGCTGCAGAACCACCCTTTACTGCCTCTGATGTAACTTCAAAGAGACTTAGCATAGTTGTTTTACAGTCTCGTCATTTCAGAAATTAAGCATTTTCAAAATGATATACAACAAAGCCGTTGTTATTTATCTCATACAACAAGCATTGGCAAAGCCAATAGTCCTGGCTTATTGCAGTTGTAAGGTTATTTGTAATATATATCTGGATACAATCACAGAAACAAGTATCAAAATACCAGTCGGGCTGCACAGAATGCAAAGCACATGTTTTTAGCTCATGTGTGTTTAAGCCATGCTCTTAATTACATAGACCACGCCCCCTTGAGACTCCCCTCCAAACAGTTTTTTCATCCGACTTGAAGCCCTGCTTTCTCCCCCGAGTAACTGCTGTAAACCCTCTCTTATTCCAGTAGAGGGCGCTGTGCCAGGCTCGGCTGCTGCAGTGATTGATGGACTTGGCTGTCTCTGTGCCTCACCTGGAGTTAATCTCCTCTGTGGGCGTCATGCCTCATGTTTGAGCTCTTAAATAGTGCTTCAGAAAAGCAGTTTACAAATTTGCCTTCACGGTAATCAGCAAATGGATCTGCGCGCTTCTGCGAACCCGTTTTATGGCCAAATTACAAGGAAGTGATGAATAGGCGTTTCTGTGCAGAGCTGAAACTTGCATTATATGAATCAGGGCGCCGAAGATTTGTCCCTAAAGCAGCTTCACTTTCAGATGTCATGTCCTCTTGTTGATTTCTTGTCCATATCCTTCCCCATGAAAGCTTCTAAGCTCACTGTTAATATCCAGGATGAGCCAGGGCCTTTTAATGCAAGAAGCCTCGAATTCCATTTTTGGCTCAATAGCTTGACACACTGTGTGATCTTCGGCAGTTGGCTCCCTCTCTCTCTTCCTCTTTCCTTTGGTAATTTGCTGAGAGTCTAGATCATTGGCCCACTCTCCACATTGCTCACAATTATTTTATTAAATTGGCAATGTTGAAATCTGTCTAGACTTATTTAAACATTGCAGTTAAGTTATGTTGAAAATGCAAATACATCATTCCAAACATCATATTCTGGTCAGGAAGGCCTTACTCATGAGTAAAAGTATCCACAGTGTGATTGTCAGAAGTGAGGGTTTGGGTTTTGAAGACTATTTGGAGTCCCTTCCCTTTTGACACATACTCCCAGCTTGAATATAAAGGACAAAACATGCTAGTGATGGCCCATTACAGAGTGGTTTGTTGCTGACCATTTTTTCAGCTTAAAACAAAGCCCTGTTATCAGCGTAATGTTTATTTTGGCCAGAGCCAGGTGCCCCACTGGGATCATTTGAGGCCCACCAAGTTTGAAGACCTTTTGTCTAAATTGTAAACGAAAATGTTTTCATCCGTGGGTCTAGCTCTGGCGTGGGTGAGTGGTAATGGGTGGGTGGTCGGGCGAGGAGCTACTTTTGGTAGGAAATTTGTTTTCTCTTATAGAATGCCAAAACATAGCTACGGTGTCTTTCCAGGACATAAGGGAATTTATTATTTAAAGGCTCTCGTTCCTCAAGTGTTTTGGAGTATATAATCGAATTCAGGTTTTCTAAAGTCGTTCCCATCATGCACGTGCTCGGACAGCCATTTTGGAATGGTCTAAGAACCATTCCAAGATGACCAATTTTCCATCAGGTGGTGCTTGAAGTTTGAGGGGTCTGTGGAGGCAAGAGGGCACTGGGTGGCCTTGTGGTTTAATCAAGAGATTAGGGACAGAAAGAAACAAGGGAAAAAGGAACATACATAGGAAGAGAAAATAGTCTGTCATGCACTGCGAAGCACAGTCTGACGGAAGAAGTGGGATGACCTAAAACATCAAATCAAGAGACTAAGCCAGCCCCACCAGGATTTCACGATTTAGCGATTTGCAAAACAAATTGCAAGATGGGCAGTATTATAAAAAGCATGCACTGTTTACAAAAAATTTCCACGAAATTCATAGTATGTGAGCATGTCTTGAAAGAAATCCGACACCAGTTTATATGAATAGAGCTTATTTTTATCCTATTTTAGACACCAAAAGCAAATAGAATACCTTGTGTATAACCAGAGTTCTAGATTTCAGAAGCAATATTAAATCAGTGCAAAAAAGTACATGGACAACGTTCGGTCAATGAGAAAAACCACAAGTGCCAATCAGCCATTTTGAGGTTGAGTTACTTGGATTCATTGCAGGGTTGAGGTGGTGTAGGCCATAATGGCATGTTCAATCTTACCTAGCCATTGGGATCTGGGCGCAGATGTGTCCTGGCTGTCCCTGGTGCTGAATGGGGGGCGCACTGGTGCTGATTTTACTGTGCACACAGTGCTGCAAGAAACAAGATGCAAAAAACACAAAACCGTGGTTGTTGATGACATCGGTCGCAGGTGTTGTGAAGTGCCCTTTTGATGTAGTGTCAAGTTAAGGGGTCAGTTACTAGACTGGTGACCAACGAGCCTTGGTAGCGGTAAGCACAGTGAAAAGCTTCGGGAATGTCTGGAGATCTAGGGGAGCACAGTAGCAGCCTGAAACTTCGGGGAAGGCCATACTACAACTCCCACAATGCACTAGACCAACTGGATTCTGTCGATCCCTCCGCTGGCCCAGTGGCCAGCAATTCTTTGTTGCTGGAATGTTGTTTTATCTGCGGTTTGCAGGAGACTAGTCCCACTAGTCCAAGGGAGTCTGAGGGTGCTTCTGGCTTCCACAGGGGGTCCCTCTTGTCAGGAGTGCCGAGATTTAGCCAAGGACGAGGGTCGTTCATGCAGTTCCAAGTCTGTTCCCGTAGGGTCAGAATGTCCCTCTTTTGCTTTGTGGGGGGACACAGTCCTGTTGTCGGTGGCATATTGTCCTCTGGTGTCCTTCTTTGATGCAGGTGGTTTAGATCTGAGGTTCTGGTGCCGGAGGAGTCCCTTAAATCCTAGATTTAGGGGAGTTAGGGGCGTGGAGGCTATTAGCCAATGGGCAGCTAGCTCCTGCAAGTAATCCGCTCCTAAAGTGACCACGTCCGGTGGAGCGGGTCACCTTTTACTACCCAGAACCCTCTATTCTGCCACTTCTAACATGGCAGAAATCTAAATTTAGTGACCAGACTGGGCTGCTCACCCTAGAGGTGTGGTCAGCCTGCTGAGGGTTTGCACTACCTTGCATACCTAATTTCCCGTCTGCGCCGAGCAGGCATGTCTGGGGCAGGGGAAGGGCTGTGTCCTTCTCTGGGACAGCTCTGATGCATATCAGGGGCAGTGTAGCCTTTGAAGCCAACCGCCCTGATGTGCTAATTCACTAGCCTGGCTGGGGGTGGAAGGTGTGTCTTCCTCCCCGCTCAAGCCTTTTGTTCCTGATTTCTGGGTGGGTTCACACTGCCTGGCAGCAGGTGCGGGAAAGAGCAGGCTGACCAGCCAGGGCATAAAGAGCTTGGGCAACCAGGTGGGTATCCTCTACAGGCCTTGCAAAATCATAAAAATGTTACTAGACCTGCAGGTCGAGTAGCTTGAATAATCTACTCGACCTAACCGTAATGACCTTGACCCGGAAACGGGTCTCAAATTGTGTGATCCTAGGCAAATATTGTATTCTACAGTCGCCTTTTTCTTCATTCTCCCATATGAGTGCACCTTCAAATAGTTGAGTTCAGCATTTCTGCTGTAAAAAAATAATCCTCTTTTGTTTGATTAAGTACACTAAATGTTTGCTACATGTATGCTAAATCTAGCACACATATAGGGTACACATGATCCATGCCGACTTGCTTCTTAGTTTACTAATAGCTTTGCCATCAGGGCAGGAGTGTTTCTCAGTTTATGTTTAAACACTCACTTGTAAATAATATATTACAAAAGCATGATGTGGTAACGCACTGTCATTTACAGACAGCAAATTTCCAAGAAATGTCCAGAAACATTCTCACTAACTTGCAGTTTTACTGATAAAATTATAGTGTTTTAACAATAATCTGTGAAATTTGGGTTTCAGAAAACATTTATCATTTGCACATCACCGAGTAAAGTGTTCTGACTTTTTATCTTATTAAAATATTTTTTTCATCTCACAGAAGCACACAAAATTGTCTTTCACAGCTACTGAAATATATTTTTAAATGTTTGTAAAGTTAACTTAGTTATATAAATGTTATGCGTTAGGAAAACGCTGTTACCAAGAGCCTTTCACTTCACATAAGTCTGACAGTTCACCTTACAAAATCCTGGAACTCTGTAGTCACAAGAAAAAGTATTTCCATTGCAAGAAGACAAACTGAAGCTTGACCCCTGTCTCTGAACACAGAGCAAATGTGACAAGAATATGATTTAAAGGCATCTTAATTGCTAATTCAGTTTCTGACTGAACAGAACACCTGTTCTTTGTCCACTTGCCAGAAGGGTCCAGTGGAATCTAAAAATAGCTCATGCCAGTGGTCAAGTAGATTTTTGGAGCCCTGCTCTAAAATGCCAGACCAGAGTCTGCCTAGGTTCAAGTCCCATGTTATCCTATGGATCGGCTATCAGAGCATCCTGCCTCCTGGGCACAGGAGGCCTTCTTTAGGGGTGACTAACTTATACTAAAAGCAGTGTAGGTGAGTGGTGCCACACATGGTATGGACACAGTCCAGTTCGAGCATTTTGCACCGCTCCTGCAGTCTGCAATGGCAGGTCTGCTGTCAGTAGTTTGTTTGGGTCACTCAGGGTTTCGCAACCAGTGCTTCAGGCCCGGGTGAGCCCTTTAATATCCATGCCCTGGGTACCCCTGGTACCAAATAATAGGGACTTATAAAGGAGTTAAAGTACATGCCAATTGGGGATTCTAACACATTTACTAATTTAGGGATAGAACACAGGCTGTGGGACCTGGTTAGCAGGTTCCAGGGTACCGTCAGTCGAAACAGCATCTAGTAGTCCAAATGAGGGCAGGAAGTGGGGGGACATCTGCACAAATCCCAGTTTTCTTACACTAAACCTTCATTTGCTTTTTTTGTGATTCACAAACTTTCCCGGAAGTATGTGTGGAGATATAAGGGTAGAAACCTGCAATTCAACACCTGTTTCCTGACTGACCATTTTAAATGTTGCTAACCAATTAGGCCTAACTGTCACTCTGCATGCTGTTCGGTTTTTACATGCCTTTTCCTCATTGGTGTGCTTTCCTTGCCCTCTGTCCTGAATTTTTTTTCCCTCCCTCTGTGCTACAGTCATTTTACAGCACCTCAGAGATGCACATTGGCGAACCAATTAGGCCTAACCGTCACTCTGCATGCTGTTCGGTTTTTGCATGCCTTTTCCTCATTGGAGGGCTTTCCCTGCCCTCTGTCCTGAATTTTTTCCCCTCCCTCTGTGCTTCAGTTATCTTACAGCACCTCAGAGATGCACATTTGGCGACCCTCCTTCGGCTGGGATAGCCCGCCGACCCTCAGGTCCTCTTTCGTGGGGTAGTGTGTGTCATTTGTCCACTATTTGGCTTTGCATATTATTTTACAACCCTTGGCCATATTGTGCTTTTTAGGCCAAGCACGCAAGCGATCTGACGTGTTGTAATCTGTCTGTGGGCTTTTAACCATGCCCATGGCACACCCATCACTATCACTCGTTCATGGGCTTGCCTTTCAAAAATCCTTTATCGTTGGTAAATGCTTTACGTTTATCCCTCCTGGGGGAGGTTCTGTTATCACCATGTAGACTTCCCCTGTTACATGGATAATTGCATGTTTGACAATATGTTTGACTGCAAGCGAACTTCTTTTTCCTTTTGTGTCTCTCCTTCGTGCTCATGGTGGACGGGGCGCTTTGAATCAGCTCGCTTATGTCAACTATTTTCATTTTCAATTTAAGTGGCAAGAAAAGTCTAGTTAGGAATTTACAACGCTAATAGCTCTAACTCGTGCAAACGCGAGACCCATTGCATTGAAAATGCTTGTTTAATAGTACATTGAATACATGTCAGCTCCCCTCTAGAGTGAACTGTTTTTTCTCTGCCTTTGAAGTCGCCCCTGACTAATGAGTTTGGCCCCCTGCTCCCTCACAGTGTCTCATCGCCGCCGCCCCCTTGTGTAATGTTTGATAGGTTTCCCTGGTCCCATCTGGGAGCCCTGCTTCTGTGCCCCCAGCTGTCAGCTCCCCACTTAAGACTGACTTGACACTCATTCAGCGCGGGGCGGGAGGGCACGTGAGACGCACTGATGGATTATTGTTCGTGATTGGTAATTGATCAAGCATGGACAATCCCTCTGTCCTGGCTAGCTATAGCTCCAGGCGTGACCTGGTGAAGGGCCTGCGCCCGGGTGGCATCTGATCAATGCCCATCACCTTAACCGGCAGTAATATGCTGTCGGCTGGCAGCTTTTTCTTTCCTTTCCAGGAGCACTGACCACACTTCTTTTCGTTGAGAGACATTAAATAGACAAGAAGGCTCGGCTTTCGTCTGACGTCATTCTGAATGTACCCACTCTGACCGCAGAGATCTAGTGACGTTACCATCCCCTAGTTGTGGGCAGCACGCACACCCGATGAATTTAGGATTACATGAACACTGGAATTGTAGGCTACCCAAGCGCCTGGCTGGAGGAGTGAATATAACAGTTTTAAAATCATGATGCTGTCATCAGCGGGTTCTGCAAAGCTTCAAACTTTAAAACACGTGAGCATGGAAAGCGCCGATGCCTATAACACCTCAGAGGCAGAGATCTTGAGTATTGTGAATTTCTAACTTTTTTCCCAATACTAAACAGTCACCAAGGGACCTTGTTTTGCTATTTTATGAAGATAATTACAACAGTTTCATGTGTCACCTTCAGTTATGTTATGTGGTTTTGTAGAGCGTGCTAATCACCCGTGAGTGTATCCAGGCGCTTTAGCGAAAGTGAAGAGGAAAAGTCCCCTCATGGTTGTTAGAATAGCCAGGTCTTCAGTTTCTTGCGGAACTCAAGAAGTGAGGCGCTATAGCGCTCTCTCACACAGAGGAAGGCAGTGGTAACCCCTTACAGTGCCAATCAAGGCACAGTTTCCCACAATGAGCTACTGGCACAAGAATATTGCTCATTTGCGGCATTATGTGGTTGTAAACCAGGAATCAAACTCATACCTTACACTGGTTTCCACAAAATATTCGCAGGTCTCCACGGAACACCATTAAGTTGTATTTATTTGTATAGCGCTCTAATCACCAAGAGTGTATCTAGGCGCTCTGGTCTCAGAGCTACAGAAAGCCAGCTAGAAGCCTTGTGCCTGGAAATAGGTGGTGCCAACCTACTCTGTATCCAAAATCTCCTCCTTGGTTTGCTGTACTAAGTATTTCAAAAGTAAACTTTCACTATTTTTATGGTACACCAAGGGCCTGATTTAGAACTCGGTGGCCCATCCGCTGATAACTAAATCCCATTATCTTCTGTGGTATTTAGATTTCGGTGGGCGGGGTGTGCGGCACCGTTGTGATGGAGTAGCCCATCCGCCGAGGTCTAAATCCGGCCCTACGGCTGTGATAGCTGCTCTTAGGAAGGGCCCCGCTCCCTGAAACGCAGGACACAAACTAACCGGTGTTACCAGGTGCGTGCTACCCATGCTCTGGATATTGTAGCGCCTACTCAGGAAATACTAAAGGTCGAGGAGCTTGCAGACAGAGCGTGCCGCAGTCTCTGTGCAGCAAACACGTCATTCGTCTCCATTGGTTGTAAGTGTTGCACCGTTCACCTGTGTGGGAGGGCGGGAAGGCCAGGGCCGTCTACCTTCTTCCGTGACCTGCTCTGCGGAAGCACCTGGTTTGTTTCCAAGCTCCTGTACCAAGTGCTGAGGCCAAGAAAAGTCAACAGGTTTAAGTCCGGTGTGTCCAGTCTCTATCAATATTGAACTCAAACTCTGGGGTCAAAGGGATGAAAGTTGGGAGGCGCCGGGAGCCTGTGTGCTGGTGTGTGTTTGTAGGGAGTCAGCCAGGTGTTCCACCTAGTGTCTGGTATTTTGTGGGATGTCCTGTCTTAGAATGTAGTCCGGGCCACTGGAATTAAGTAGCAGGAGAGGGCCAGATTATGCGGCAGGGTTGAGAAAATTATGTGCAAGAAAAGGCAAATTATGCGGCAACTCTACCATTATGCAAAGATCGCCGCGGGTGCACAATTGCATCATTCCGGTGGCCCTGAATGCACTGAGTTCCCCTGTGTCCTAAAGCTGCCCGTTATAGCCCATGCAGTCTCAAGTCTGCGCACTCCCCAAATCAGAGCCATGTCCTCCTCATGGACCTTGCAGAAGTCACGTGTTAGGTTCAGACACGTGACATTACATACCCACTGAATGTCATACCTGTCCTGTGTGCACTTTCTCAAAGTACCTCAGCTTCTAAGAGCCTTGAAAACTATTGGGTCGCTTGTGTATGTGGATTTGAACACCCTGCATTGAACAGTTTGCGTGACATTTAGGAAATACTTTTGAAACATTATTCAAAGTTCATTTTTGCAGAGTTTGGGACCCTCTGTGGTTGGCCTCCGTGCACACAATCAGCAAGGCACGAAACCAGGATCCTTTCTAATGGGGTTTCTGTCTTTCTCTTCCTCCGCTGTTTTTTTCGCTTTGTGTGTTTTTCCTTCTTTTGCTATCGGTAAATGTTTGAAACGGAAAAATAAGTGCCCCCACCGGCAACCGCCGGCTCAAATTAAGCACTGCTGCTTCTGAGTTAACCTACGCTTGTCTCTTGATGCAATACTTGTTCCCTCATCATTGTATCTTCATCCTCCAGACCAGAGTGGTTCACCCTGTTTGAGAGAGGAGACAGCGCCCTCCCCCCCCCCCCCCCCGCCGCAATTTCTCCAGACTACAAAGAAACTTACTGACTGAGATCCCTTTACAAGAGGGGAAGCCAGCCTGCTGCATCCACAGGGTTAGTAGTACCCTTTCTCCCCTTTAAAATAAGCATGGATTACTTGATGAATGCAGGATTGGCTGCAGCCTATGCTAAACCGTCACGCTCATCTCCTATTTTTAGGTCTGGCTTCATATAGCTTTAACAGTTACCTAATGTCAGCCACAACACAAAGCAAATACACACACAGAAAGAGGCTTTGGGGCAGCTCTCATGCCCATTGGCTTCCCAGCTCTTCTCTCCCTAAGGTGAGCTGTCTGATTTTGCATGTATGGCCAGAGCTCGGGCATTCAGCTAAAATCACAATATTTTAATTAAGCTTCTCCATCCTGAACCAGGCACTTTCTGATTTGTATGAACAACCTGCCCTCATTTACAAAGCTATCCGGCTGCATTGGTCGAAACCTGCATATTTCAAGTTGAATTTAAACTGTCCTGTCGTTTATTCATTCATACATACGTCAGTTGCATCACCTCAATGGCTCGCTCTATAGTTTGCACAGTTTTTGCAACGTCAGGCAAGTATTTCCACTGTTGCTTTGTGAAACTCTAGTCAAAGAATGGCTGTAGAGGTTTCTCCTGCATAGTGGTGACTTGTCTATATTTGTGTAAAAATAGTTTTCGCATATGTTGACCCCCGTTCACTTCCTCCTTGCATGGAATGCCTTATGCTCCTGATTAAATATTAATGATAATTATGGTTTCGTGACAATCTGTTTTTTGCTTTATTATATTTTGATGATTCTTTTTCTCCACTGTTGACTGGAAGAATTATATTTTTAATTAAAAAACTGGCACTTTCTACACACTATGGAAAACCCTAGGCTTCATAGAGTTGCCAATACACAAAGTCTGTTTTTAAGAGCTGTCCTGTCCAATAATCATCACACTTTTTTCCATGTCCTCCAATGTTCCTAAGTTACATATGTTTCCCATTTCTTATGAGAAGTGGGAACTCTATTCCATGTCTTCTAGTGTTCCTAAGTTGCATATGTTTCCCATTTCTTGTGAGAAGTGGGAACTCTATTGGGTTAAAGTTAAGCCCTCAGTTTTCATTGTCAAATTAAGCGCTGCACTTTTAAAACTCCTCCCCCACTGTCCTCTGATCTCCCAGTCACTGGAATCAGAAAACCTTTATGTGGTGTGAGCGAATACAACTTTTCATCAGTATTTCTTCTTAAATACAGGGTGAGGATAAACTGGTTTCAAAAATATTTTGTAAGACATCTGGGGCCAGATGTACAAAACTTTTTGCACGACGCAAACAGCGAATTTCGCTCTTTGCGAAGTGCAAAAAGCACATTGCGATGCCCAATCCCCGTTTTGCGAGTCTGTAACCTGGTTACTGATTTGCAAAACGGGACTGCGAGTCGCAGTTAGGAAGGGGCGTTCCCCTTCCAAATTGCGAGTCTGGACAACATTTCTTCAGAGCAGGCAGTGGTCCTATGGACCACTGCCTGTTCTGAAAAAATGAAACCGAAACGTTTCATTTTTTAGTTTTGTAATGCATCTCATTTTCCTTTAAGGAAAACGGGCTGCATTACAAAAAAAAAAAAAAACTGCTTTATTTAAAAGCAGTCACAGACATGGTGCCATTCCTGTGAGTGCTGCGAGTCGCAAGGGGGTCGCAAATCGTGACCCACCTCATTAATGTTAATGAGGTGGGCCTTTGCGACCACCTTGCGAGTCGCAGATGGTGTCAGGGACACCATCCTACATTCTGAATTGCAAATTGCGTGTCGCAATTCAGAATTTTACTACATCTGGCCCCTGGTGTGTTATCTAAATTCAAATGACTGCTGGGTTCACCAAAATCTTCTGAGCTATGACATCATTGCAGGATGTCCCGCCTCCACGCCTGAGGCTTTGTTGATCGATGGTGGGACCTAGTCCAAGTTCAGAACTTATTACGTTTGCAAATGTACTTCATGACAAAAACTTACTGTTTGTCAAAGTAAAGGTGTCAACTTCTGAAGTTCTTAAAATGATGCTGTTTGGAAGGTACCCTCTGACCTCCTAGTCCAGTTTTAATCTGTCCCTATAAGATTTCTCAGCCCAGGCAGAGCAGTTCAGCTTGTCTGATAAATGCTGTGAGATGAACCCGTGAGAGTTGGCAAGGATGCGTTTCTGGGGCTGATCACTCGTCCGGCCTCTTTGTTGCTGAGATCCTCAGGGGCGCCGGTTTCATTACTTCCAGTCTACACAGCGTGGCACGGCAGCAGTGCAGGCTTCAGTCATATGGAACAGGCGCGGCAGCAGTGCAAGCTTCAGTCGTATGGTACAGGCATGGCAGCAGTTCAGGCTTCAGTCGTATGGAACAGCCGAGGCAGCAGTGCGGGCTTCAGTCGTATGGAACAGCCGCAGCAGCAGTGCAAGCTTCAGTCGTATGGAACAGGCAGGGCAGCAGTGCAGGCTTCAGTCGTATGGAACAGGCACAGCAGCAGTGCAAGCTTCAGTCGTATGGAACAGGCACGGCAGCAGTGCGGGCTTCAGTCGTATGGAACAGGCACGGCAGCAGTGCGGCTTCAGTCGTATGGAACAGGCACGGCAGCAGTGCGAGCTTCAGTCGTATGGAACAGGCATGGCAGCAGTGCAAGCTTCAATCGTATGGAACAGCCGAGGCAGCAGTGCGGGCTTCAGTCGTATGGAACAGGCATGGCAGCAGTGCGGGCTTCAGTCGTATGGAACAGCCGCGGCAGCAGTGCAAGCTTCAGTCGTATGGAACAGGCAGGGCAGCAGTGCAGGCTTCAGTCGTATGGAACAGGCACGGCAGCAGTGCAAGCTTCAGTCGTATGGAACAGGCACGGCAGCAGTGCGGGCTTCAGTCGTATGGAACAGGCATGGCAGCAGTGCGGCTTCAGTCATATGGAACAGGCGCGGCAGCAGTGCGGGCTTCAGTCGCATGGAACAGGCATGGCAGCAGTGCGGGCTTCAGTCATATGGAATAGGCGCGGCAGCAGTGCGGGCTTCAGTCGTATGGAACAGGCATGGCAGCAATGCGGCTTCAGTCATATGGAACAGGCATGGCAGCAGTGCGGGCTTCAGTCATATGGAATAGGCGCGGCAGCAGTGCGGGCTTCAGTCATATGGAACAGGCGCGGCAGCAGTGCGGGCTTCAGTCGCATGGAACAGGCATAGCAGCAGTGCAGGCTTCAGTCGTATGGAACAGGCGCGACAGCAGTGCGAGCTTCAGTCGTACGGAACAGGCATGGCAGCAGTGCAAGCTTCAGTCGTATGGAACAGGCAGGGCAGTAGTGCAGGCTTCAGTCGTATGGAACAGGCAGGGCAGCAGTGCGGGCTTCAGTCGTATGGAACAGGCAGGGCAGCAGTGCAGGCTTCAGTCGTATGGAACAGGCAGGGCAGCAGTGCAAGCTTCAGTCGTATGGAACAGGCACGGCAGCAGTGCGGGCTTCAGTCATATGGAACAGGCGCGGCAGCAGTGCGGGCTTCAGTCGTATGGAACAGCCGCGGCAGCAGTGCGGGCTTCAGTCGTATGGAACAGCCGCGGCAGCAGTGCAAGCTTCAGTCGTATGGAACAGGCAGGGCAGCAGTGCAGGCTTCAGTCGTATGGAACAGGCATGGCAGCAGTGCAAGCTTCAGTCGTATGGAACAGGCACGACAGCAGTGCGGGCTTCAGTCGTATGGAACAGGCATGGCAGCAGTGCGGCTTCAGTCATATGGAACAGGCATGGCAGCAGTGCAAGCTTCAGTCGTATGGAACAGGCAGGGCAGCAGTGCAGGCTTCAGTCGTATGGAACAGGCAGGGCAGCAGTGCAAGCTTCAGTCGTATGGAACAGGCATGGCAGCAGTGCGGCTTCAGTCATATGGAACAGGCGCGGCAGCAGTGCGGGCTTCAGTCGTATGGAACAGGCACGGCAGCAGTGCGGGCTTCAGTCGTATGGAACAGGCGCGGCAGCAGTGCGGGCTTCAGTCGTATGGAACAGCTGCGGCAGCAGTGCAAGCTTCAGTTGTATGGAACAGGCAGGGCAGCAGTGCAGGCTTCAGTCGTATGGAACAGGCACGGCAGCAGTGCAAGCTTCAGTCGTATGGAACAGGCACGGCAGCAGTGCGGGCTTCAGTCGTATGGAACAGGCATGGCAGCAGTGCGGCTTCAGTCGTATAGAACAGGCAGGGCAGCAGTGCAGGCTTCAGTCGTATGGAACAGGCATGGCAGCAGTGCGGGCTTCAGTCGTATGGAACAGGCGCGACAGCAGTGCGGGCTTCAGTCATATGGAACAGGCACGGCAGCAGTGCGGGCTTCAGTCATATGGATCAGGCGCGGCAGCAGTGCGGGCTTCAGTCGTATGGAACAGCCACGGCAGCAGTGCAATCTTCAGTCGTATGGTACAGGCATGGCAGCAGTTCAGGCTTCAGTCGTATGGAACAGCCGAGGCAGCAGTGCGGGCTTCAGTCGTATGGAACAGGCACGGCAGCAGTGCAAGCTTCAGTCGTATGGAACAGCCGCGGCAGCAGTGCAAGCTTCAGTCGTATGGAACAGGCATGGCAGCAGTGCGAGCTTCAGTCGTATGGAACAGGCACGGCAGCAGTGCGAGCTTCAGTCGTATGGAACAGGCATGGCAGCAGTGCAAGCTTCAGTCGTATGGAACAGGCATGGCAGCAGTGCAAGCTTCAGTCGTATGGAACAGCCGAGGCAGCAGTGCGGGCTTCAGTCGTATGGAACAGGCATGGCAGCAGTGCGGGCTTCAGTCGTATGGAACAGCCGCGGCAGCAGTGCAAGCTTCAGTCATATGGAACAGGCAGGGCAGCAGTGCAGGCTTCAGTCGTATGGAACAGGCACGGCAGCAGTGCAAGCTTCAGTCGTATGGAACAGGCACGGCAGCAGTCCGGGCTTCAGTCGTATGGAACAGGCATGGCAGCAGTGCGGCTTCAGACGTATGGAACAGGCGCGGCAGCAGTGCGGGCTTCAGTCGTATGGAACAGGCGCGGCAGCAGTGCGGGCTTCAGTCATATGGAATAGGCGCGGCAGCAGTGCGGGCTTCAGTTGTATGGAACAGGCATGGCAGCAGTGAGGCTTCAGTCATATGGAACAGGCGCGACAGCAGTGCGGGCTTCAGTCGTATGGTACAGGCATGGCAGCAGTGCAGGCTTCAGTCGTATGGAACAGCCGTAGCAGCAGTGCAGGCTTCAGTCGTATGGAACAGGCACAGCAGCAGTGCAAGCTTCAGTCGTATGGTACAGGCATGGCAGCAGTGCAGGCTTCAGTCGTATGGAACAGGCGCGACAGCAGTGCGGGCTTCAGTCGTATGGAACAGGCATGGCAGCAGTGCAAGCTTCAGTCGTATGGTACAGGCATGGCAGCAGTGCGGGCTTCTCCCACACAGCAGGAACAGATCTAGCAGCAGTGCAAGCTTCAGGTGCACGGAAAAAAAAAAACAGTTTTGTAAGTGTCAGTACACTAATTTATACTATTTAACGAAAAGTTCTGTTTTCTGCCAGTCGGGGCGCAAGAATGCTGCAGATTCTTTGCATGTAGTTTGCTGACTCTTCCTTTTGAAGATGGCGATTGTGTTGCCAGTGATCAGAGGGAACAATGCCAGTCTGCAAACAAGAGCCCAGCGTGCGACCTCTGTTGCCAGGCACTGCAGCTTGTTGGACAAACAGCGCCTAGTGGCCCATGCACAGCACGCGGGCTCCACTGGCCTCAGGCCTGGCGCCTTCTTTAACGTGACACTGCAGTGCGTCTGTCCTGCCGGCACTGAGGCCCCACAGCATGAAGTGATCTTTGAACCGGTTCATGCTTTTGAAGTGATCTACATTCAGGATTCTGTATGTTTTGTGTTTTGTCTCAGGGTTAAAAAAAACACCCGGAAGGGACAGTAGCATCAACTATTGGACAATCAGAGAATGTAAAGGTGGTGGTGTTTAATGGGCGCAGTGTTTGATGGGTGGCCTAATGGGGACAGGGACTGAAGGCCACGCTGTTTCTGAGGGGGACAGTATTGAATGTGCTGTGTTCTTCTGGCATGCACAGTCTGCGTTCAGCCTTCATTCCCATGGGCAGTGCCTAATGGTACCTGATTTGTAATTGGCTTAGCATCTGAATGGCACTGCAACGTTGCCAGGAACTGCACTGAGTAGGCAATGTCCTGAAGACGCATCTTAATGCGCACAGTAATCGGTATTTTACAGCATCGAGTGAGCACATGATTTCTGGTTGGTATTGCGCCTAGATTGTGCACAGCAGATTCGATGGGCGCTGTATCGTGTGGTGCACTGTTTGTGCAGGGAACAGTATTGCAGACTTCAACAGAAAAGTCTGTTTTTTTTTATTTCTGGTCTGAATTTGGGATATTAAAGTGTGAAAATATACTCTGGCTGAAGGAGTTGTTACCGGCGACGTAAAATGTGCTATCCTGGCTAACAAAAGGAAAACACCGAGGGCGACAAGTTTCTCAGCTGTCAATGCTGGTATTGAAGGGACCTATATATATTCATTTTAATTCTCACTAAACAGTTGTGTTTTCTGAGCACATTTTGAGATGGTCTTCAGGGCACACCAGTCTTGGACATGTCAGGATGATTTCAGTCATTAAAATGCTCCTAATGCTCATTAAAACAGATCGCGAGTGCAGTGCTTAATTTGTGCTTGTTGTTTCCGGTGCTGAGCACCGGCACTTATTTTTTCGGGCGAACGCTTATTCTTCTGCCTCAAGCATTAGAGACACAGATGGAAAAGACGGGGGAAGAGAAAAACGAAAAAGCGTAAAAACGGTGGAAGGCTGAAAGCTGCAGAGTGAGCTGAAGTGGCAGGGAGTGGCTGTAAATGGACTGAAGAGACCCGAGATGGCTTTAGGATTACACTACCTCAATATTCCGTGTTCGCGCATTTAATTGCAGCCCCCGCGTGTTTAGGAGGAGAGCTCTGGGCACCAGCACGTTTGTATTTACAAATTAAGCACTGCTTGGGTGACATCTTCGCAGTGGTAAGGGTCAGCAGGATGGGACCAAGAAGGATCGCCAGAGGCATGGCAACCAACGTTGAAGTCATTTTCTCTCCAGTGTACCTGCAAGGCCCAAGACTAGAGTTCTCGAATGAACAAAACGGGGCTCGCTCCCCGAGGCAGACCGGGAGTGCAGAATCCACAGGACTTGTCAGCAAACTTTACTGGCTGGAGAAGGCATTCACCGAGGCTGAACTGGAGCTGTCTGGAGCAGGAAACATCACCTGTGGTTTTATACGAGTTCTCTTGCTAGAGGTGGAGCACTGCTAATGGGTAGGCCAGGCTGGGAGTGGGAGGGGCCAGCCAGCCAGAGAAGGGCATATTGAATGTTAACTCGTGGAGAGGGATATAAATACCGTGTTTCGCAATCCTCACCAGCCAGAGAAGGGACTGTGTAAGACTATGTGTAAGACTATGTGTAAGACTGTGTAAGACTCTGTGTAAGACTATGTGTAAGACTGTGTAAGACTATGTGTAAGACTATGTGTAAGACTATGTGTAAGACTTTGTAAGACTATGTGTAAGACTATGTGTAAGACTGTGTAAGACTATGTGTAAGACTATGTGTAAGACTGTGTAAGACTGTGTAAGACTGTGTGTAAGACTGTGTAAGACTATGTAAGACTATGTGTAAGACTGTGTAAGACTGTGTAAGACTATGTGTAAGACTATGTGTAAGACTATGTGTAAGACTATGTGTAAGACTATGTGTAAGACTATGTGTAAGACTGTGTAAGTATGTGTAAGACTATGTGTAAGACTATGTGTAAGTATGTGTAAGACTATGTGTAAGACTGTGTAAGACTATGTGTAAGACTGTGTAAGACTGTGTAGAGAACTATGTGGGGGGGGGATGCCACTGTCTCTTCGGAAGGCCTTTCACTACTAGGGATGAATATTGAGGTTATTCTGGGAGGAAATGCTGGAAGACCAGGGGCTTGCCTCCTCGTGCACACTTGAAGCAGCAAGGGTCTCTGGGATGTGAGGAGAGCCCTGGGCTGGCACAGAGTGGGCTGAGGAAAGAAGGATTGCACAAGAGGGGCCAGTGCGCTTGTGCACTCGGTGCAGTGAAGTAACCATCCAGGCTTCCTCTCTCACACTCCCAGGCTACTCTGTCTATACAGGGAGTGCAGAATTATTAGGCAAATGAGTATTTTGACCACATCATCCTCTTCATGCATGTTGTCTTACTCCAAGCTGTATAGGCTCGAAAGCCTACTACCAATTAAGCATATTAGGTGATGTGCATCTCTGTAATGAGAAGGGGTGTGGTCTAATGACATCAACACCCTATATCAGGTGTGCATAATTATTAGGCAACTTCCTTTCCTTTGGCAAAATGGGTCAAAAGAAGGACTTGACAGGCTCAGAAAAGTCAAAAATAGTGAGATATCTTGCAGAGGGATGCAGCACTCTTAAAATTGCAAAGCTTCTGAAGCGTGATCATCGAACAATCAAGCGTTTCATTCAAAATAGTCAACAGGGTCGCAAGAAGCGTGTGGAAAAACCAAGGCGCAAAATAACTGCCCATGAACTGAGAAAAGTCAAGCGTGCAGCTGCCACGATGCCACTTGCCACCAGTTTGGCCATATTTCAGAGCTGCAACATCACTGGAGTGCCCAAAAGCACAAGGTGTGCAATACTCAGAGACATGGCCAAGGTAAGAAAGGCTGAAAGACGACCACCACTGAACAAGACACACAAGCTGAAACGTCAAGACTGGGCCAAAAAATATCTCAAGACTGATTTTTCTAAGGTTTTATGGACAGATGAAATGAGAGTGAGTCTTGATGGGCAAGATGGATGGGCCCGTGGCTGGATTGGTAAAGGGCAGAGAGCTCCAGTCCGACTCAGACGCCAGCAAGGTGGAGGTGGAGTACTGGTTTGGGCTGGTATCATCAAAGATGAGCTTGTGGGGCCTTTTCGGGTTGAGGATGGAGTCAAGCTCAACTCCCAGTCCTACTGCCAGTTCCTGGAAGACACCTTCTTCAAGCAGTGATACAGGAAGAAGTCTGCATCCTTCAAGAAAAACATGATTTTCATGCAGGACAATGCTCCATCACACGCGTCCAAGTACTCCACAGCGTGGCTGGAAAGAAAGGGTATAAAAGAAGGAAATCTAATGACATGGCCTCCTTGTTCACCTGATCTGAACCCCATTGAGAACCTGTGGTCCATCATCAAATGTGAGATTTACAAGGAGGGAAAACAGTACACCTCTCTGAACAGTGTCTGGGAGGCTGTGGTTGCTGCTGCACGCAATGTTGATGGTGAACAGATCAAAACACTGACAGAATCCATGGATGGCAGGCTTTTGAGTGTCCTTGCAAAGAAAGGCGGCTATATTGGTCACTGATTTGTTTTTGTTTTGTTTTTGAATGTCAGAAATGTATATTTGTGAATGTTGAGATGTTATATTGGTTTCACTGGTAATAATAAATAATTGAAATGGGTATATATTTGTTTTTTGTTAAGTTGCCTAATAATTATGCACAGTAATAGTCACCTGCACACACAGATATCCCCCTAACATAGCTAAAACTAAAAATAAACTAAAAACTACTTCCAAAAATATTCAGCTTTGATATTTATGAGTTTTTTGGGTTCATTGAGAACATGGTTGTTGTTCAATAATAAAATTAATCCTCAAAAATACAACTTGCCTAATAATTCTGCACTCCCTGTACAATCACAGTTCAGTTGGCTCACGTGACCCGCGCTCTGCAGAGAGGCCAAGGACTGGATGGGCGTGGATCCTGAGCCCCTTTGAGATCCACTGATGCACTCTGTAAAACAATTCTACTGCCTTCAGGCCGAGCTCCACAGCTCTCAGATGTGCCCTCTCTGAACACCCACAAGCTGACCTCACACAGCCATATCGCGGTGACTCTTTCCACAGCACGCGCTATATACGAATAAAACGTTGCATTGAAACAACTACAGAAACGCAATCCTAAAAAACCAAATACTCTTGAGGTCTGCAAGAGGAAGTAACGTGAACACCAAACAGGAACAAAACGCCGGTACTAGGGCCAGAAGGCAGTGTTTGTTTTTGCTGGCTGCATTTGTGGCCAGTGGTGGGTCACGAGGACGGGTTGAGCCATGAAAATTAGAGAGTGGGGGGGGGGGGGCACCTGGTGCCACCTGGCACCACCCCTCCTAACCTCTTCCCCTCAGCAACAAACGTGCGCCTCGACGCTATTTTCACATTAATAGCAATCTGCCCCAGGGACTTCTTAAGGATTTTGGCGGCCCTGTGCCAAATGTATTTTGGGTGTCCCTGCTCGTAGCAGCTTTGGATTTATTATCCAATTTCAGCCGGTTCGTGGCCTCTTTGGCCAGGTCTCTGCACAGGCACACTCCTCCAAGATCTAAATGTGTTTCCATCTAAGATTCAGGGATAGTGAGGTCTGTTTCCAATTTTGTAACTCAGCAGCAGTTGACTAATTTTACTGCAAATAATCCCTGTGATACCCGCCCATTCTCACATGTGAGGTCCTGTTTTGATAAGAAGAAACTTTTTATGGATGCTGCAGGAAACAGAAACACAACATTTCTCTGCAAAATGTCACTAATAGACTCTCACACATCACTCACATAAAAATAGATTAAAGGAAACGGGATTTAAAATGATCTGTTTAAGAATTCTTCATCAGGACAAGACTTTGCAGAAGAGAGCTGCAGAGGGCCCGTTGAAAGATTGGAGCCCTGGGCCAGAGCCCACTTTGCCGTGCCTTAAAACGTCTCTGATCCGCACCCCCAACCCGTCAGGAGCCCCAGTGAGGAAATAACAGCCATCAGCTATTATCAGGCAGATCTCAGCCTCCCTTCCCCAGGGGCCTGGGCTGCTGGTCATTGGTATGCAGTGCGCATGCCCCAGGGGCAGAATAAGTGATTAGATCTGTGTCCTGTCTGTTTACCAACCAGGCGCTAAGATCTGAAGCCATGTGATCACAGCAGGAATCATCTTTGAACGCAAGCCGTGGGCTCAGCCCTGAAAACATCATCTTTGCAAATGCGCTCCTTCAGGGCGGCAGGCATGGTTGAGATTTTCTCTCTGACAGATGACTCTTATCTTATTTGCGCTGGATTTAAGGCTAGAGCATTGCTTCCGTGTGTTGATTTTTAGCGCTTCGAGGCTGCTGCTGTGCTGTTTCACACTTGGCGCTGCAGCAGAGACTGGTGAAGCCTCTAGATTTCAAATGTAGTTGTTTCCAGGATCGGAGGTTCCAGTATTTCTATCTGATAGAGACTTATACCTTCATATTCCTTACCTTTAAAATTTTGTGGCGTCAGCTTGGAATCCAGAACCTTTGCAGAGCAATACCCTTGTGCGCGCCGTCGGGTGGCATCGTTCGGATCCGCTTGGCGTCGGCGTCGGAGCCATCTGTGATGTCATGGTTGCCTTTAAAGGCACCACCTAGGCGTTACCCAAGGAAAGTAACTTGTTCCTTACATAAGTGTGTTATGTATCACTTGGTACCGCTGACCAGGATTCAACTTTATCCCCAATTAACTGGACTCACGGCTGAGGTCTCTTGCCTACACCTCGGATTTCAGATCTATCCTTGAGTGATGCTCATCTTTAAAGCCCAAGTGTTCTCGCCAGTTCTTGCTCTTTTGAAGTCTAAACTTTCGTCCTAGCTTAATATTTTCAGTTTGACCAGTTTAATGAGGCTGTTGCACACGTATATCGTGTCAACTAGTTTCTCTGATTAGCCAGATATTTTTAGGTCCAAATTTCTTCCAAAACGTAAGATTCTGGCCTGTTCCCTCTGTTATCAGTGCACATCCGAGAATTAGTCATTTTATGCAGGGAAAGCACATACTTGTTAACTTACACCCCATATCTGGGCCTCAGAGGTGTTCCTTGTCTGCTGTACGGATCGGAAAGTTCAGGATTTTTCTAAAAGAGATGCCCAGGTGTGAGTACTGAGGGTTGATGCCACCTGTTGGCATAGCTCTAGACATCCAGGATTGATGCATAAGGTTTGCAGGTATGAGTACTGAAGGTTGGGTGCCACCTGTTTGTATTGCTCTGGGTGTCCAGGATTGATGCATCAGGTTTGCAGGGTTGTGTACTGAAGTTTGGGTGCCACCTGTTGGTATCGCTCCGGGTGTCCAGGATTGATGCAGGAGGTTTGCAGGGTTGAGTGCTGAGGGTTCGGTGGCACCTGTTTGTGTAGCTCTGTGTGTCCAGGATTGATCCAGGAGGTTTGCAGGGTTGAGTGCTGAGGGTTGGGTGCCACCTGTTTATGTAGCTCCGGGTATCCAGGATTGATCCAGGAGGTTTGCAGGTATGAGTACTAAGGATTGGATGCCACCTGTCAGTATAGCTCTGGGTGTCCAGGATTGATCCAGGAGGTTTGCAGGTATGAGTACTAAGGATTGGGTGCCACCTGTCAGTATAGCTCTTGGTATCTAGGATGCAGGTTTGAGTACTAAGGTTTGGATGCAACCTGTTGGTGTAGCTCTGTGTGTTCAGGATTGATCCAGAAGGTTTGCAGGGTTGAGTACTGAAGGTTGGGTGCCACCTGTTGGTATCGCTCTGGGTGTCCAGGATTGATCCAGGAGGTTTGCAGGGTTGAGTACTGAGGGTTGGGTGCCACCTGTTGGTATCGCTCTGTGTGTCCAGGATTGATCCAGGAGGTTTGTAGGTATGAGTACTGAGGGTTGGGCGCCACCTGTTGGTGTAGCTCTGTGTGTCTAGGATTGATCCTGGAGGTTTGCAGGGTTGAGTGCCACCTCTCGTTGGAGCTCTGGGCGTCCAGGATTGATGCATAAGGTTTGCAGGTATGGGTACTAAGGGTTGGGTGCCACCTGTTGGTATCGCTCTGTGTGTCCAGGATTGATGCAGGAGGTTTGCAGGTTTGCGTACTAAGGGTTGGCTGCCACCTGTTGGCATAGCTCTGGGTGTCCAGGATTGATCCAGGAGGTTTGTAGGTATGAGTACTAAGGGTTGGGTGCCACCTGTTGGCATAGCTCTGGGTGTCCAGGATTGATGCAGGAGGTTTGCAGGGTTGAGTACTGAGGGTTGGGTGCCATCTGTTAGTGTAGCTCTGGGTGTCCAGGATTGACCCAGGAGGTTTGCAGGGTTGAGTACTGAGGGTTGGGTGCCACCTGTTGGTATAGCCCTGGGTGTCCAGGATTGACCCAGGAGGTTTGTAGGTATTAGTACTGAGGGTTGGGTGCCACCTGTTGGTATAGCCCTGGGTGTCTAGGATTGATCCAAGAGGTTTGCAGGGATCTGTCCTGAGAATTTTCTGCAGTTTGTAGTATAGGGCTCATACTCCAGGATTTCTCCAGGAAAGAGATTTTAGTTTGAGTATTGAGGATTGTCTGCTGCCTCTTTGCATAGGTTTGAGTACCCACAATTAATTGCTGAACTGCGCAGGTTTGAGTATTGAGAAATGTCCTCCGTTTGTTGGTTTGAGTCTCTGTGCACAAGTTGCGTAAGCATGAGTATGACGGACTGGCTGCCATCAGTTAGTGAAGGTCTGAGTATCCAGGTTTCATCCCGGGTTTGGCAGGTTTGAGTATTGAGGAATAGAACCCCATCTGTTGGCACAGTTTTGAGTAGTCTGGATTGAGCCACGAGATGGGCATTTTCGAGTGTTGAGGTAAGACTCCCATCTGTTGTACAGATCTCTGAGTCGGGGATAATCTTTGCCTGTTTGGAAGATGTGAGGATCCAGGATTGCCCATCTTATGCTCTTCGTATCCATGATCCATCAATTATTCCTACATTTTTAAATAAATGCTTTGTCCTAGTGCTTTTCCTCCTCTTTGGTAGAATGTTTCCAACACTTGACAAACAGATAAGTAGTAGCAGTGATAATTATTGCTAGCCCTTGTTATGGGTGAGTGACTACTAATTGCATACACAACTTTCAGGTTTATTCTTCCTTACTCACAATTGGCCAGTTAACATAAGCATACTCAAGAGTACACTACAGAAAATAGGCCTAAATCACAAGCTATTTGAGCCCTGTGAGCTTATAAATGTATGTTGGAACCTTTACTTCATGTGTAATAGTCTGGGGAGTGTGTGTACATACCCCAAAAATCCAAGCTATGCACATTCATGTGTGTAGGGCTTCATAATTTACGTGTCTGATCTAAGACCCTGGTGTCTTTCTCCAAATGTATCTTTAGCTCCTGGAATTGGGAGCTCTCTAAACAAGTATTGACAAAGCCAAAGGTTTGACCTTTTACATAGTGAAACTTGTTTGGGTGAGTGCAGGGATACCTTGTGTTGGGCCTATAGATGTTTTATAGCCAGATCTAGGTTTGGCCAATCTGTGCTGTCAACCTTTGTGTGCGACTCCTGAAGATGACATACAAGCCCAGTTTGGAAGTTACATTAAAATGTATTGTGTTCTGCAGGTTGTAGGCCTGACCTTCACCAAGGTCTTCCCAATATGCCTATTTTATTGAAGCAGTTGTTTTTCTTTTTGTATTTATTTGGAGGCACTATGACACTCCTTAGGGCTTGGGCCAACTCCTCCTCATATAATCACACTAGTGATGCTGAGCTTCTGTTCTGCTGTTATCCCGGTTCAAGAAATTCAAAAACAATTGTTGTGTATTTGGTTCTTTATTGTGTTTTCCTATGATTTGCCAGAGATATCTTCTTTGTAGTTTACACTTTTCAGAACGTAGATCTTCAATATTCTTTAGTCTTGTGACACAATTTTCCACAGATAGTTTTGTATTAAGTTGTGGTTTCCAAACTATCAACATAGAGATTCATTAGCCAGCATAAGTTTCAACACATGCAAAGCCCGTATGGCCGGGGCTTTTTCAAGGCTAAAAGAAAAAGTTTACATAATGTTGAATACATAATCATTATATAACATTCCTCCCTTTTGTGACATTCTGTCACACTCTCACTTTGTGTTTGTGAAAAGGAAAGATAAACTAGATGTGCTCTCAGGTTTTTAGGACGAGCACACAAGTGATCTGGCCTGTTGTAATCTATCTATGGGCTTTTAACCACGCCCACCGCATGCCCATCACTATCACTCGTTCATGGGTTGCCTTTCAAAAATCCTTTATCATTGGGAGATGCTTTGTTTGTCCCTCCTTGGCCATCGACCCTGTTACAAGGATTATTGCACGTTTGCCGATACGTTTGACTGCGAGCGAACTTCTTTTTCCTTTTGTGTCTCTCCTTCACGCTCATGCTCATGGTGGCTGTGACGCTTTGAATCGGCTCGCCTATGTCAACTGTTTTACTTTTTATTTTCAATTTATGTGCCAAGAAAAGTCCAGGTAGGGACTTACAATGCTAATAGCTCTAACTCGAGCAAGCGTGAGACCCATTGCATTGCAAATGCTTGTTTATGATATCTATGGGACGTGCTCAGAAAGAAAATAATTTTTTGTAAAAGAAGACATGAGAGATTTTACCCAGACTTTTAGCCTCAGACTTAAATTTACAAGTTTATTTGGCAAAATAGTCAGCTAGAAGAAGATCTCATTGTAAAGGATTATAAACCCTTAATTAGACACTGGCACCTAGTGTATGATAATTTTTTTTAATGTCAGTTTGGTTACCACCTTCTAAATCTGTAGGTTTAAGAATCAGGTCCTAGGGTGTGTTATTGGACAAGTGGGGAAACAGACGCTCGGCATCAGTAACATTAAAATGTGTTGGCCTGCCCGAAGATTTAGTAAGAAAGTGTCCCCTTGATTCATTGAAAATGTTAAAGTAACTACTAGTTATATTCACAACTTTCAGGTTTATTCCTCCTTACTCACATTTGGCCAATTAAAATAGCCATACTCAAGAGTACACTACTGAAAATAGGCCTAAATCAGTAAGCTAGTTGAACCCTGTTAGATAATAAATGTATGTTGGAACCTTTACTTAATGTGTAATTGTCTGGGGAGTGTATGTACATACCCAAAAAATCCAAGCTATGCACATTCATGTGTGTAGGACTTCATAGTTTACGTGTCTGATCTAATACCATGGTGTCTTTCTCCAAATGTATCATTAGCTCCTTGAAGTGGGGTTGTTTGAGAGCTATGAATGGGGTTTGAGTACCAACTAAAGGCACCGTTGGCTGTGTCAGCACTCAGTGGTGCCCTCATGTCCTCACCTGGTATCTGAAGTAGCCATGTGGCTGGTGAAGGGCTTGCGATGGGCAGAGGAGGGCTGAAGATGGGGTAGTGGGGGTACTGTCAGGAGAGGAGGAGGAGATGGAGAGGGGAGATGGGAGAGCAGGAGAGATGAGGGAAGGGAAAGAGGGCGAAACCAGGTGAATGGCGTGTGATGAGAGAGAAGGGTGGAGAAGCGGAGCAGATGGATAGATGGGACGAGCAGCAGAAGTTGTAATGATAGAAGGAGGGGGCGGGAAATTAGTGGACAGAGGGGGTGGTAGGAGAGCGGAGGTGAGTGAAAAGTAATAATTACCAGGACCTGTATTTTGCCCTGTTATGTGCCACTGCGCACCTTTAACTGGGTGTGCCAGGTGAAGACCTGCTCATTGTGCCCTATTACAATGATAGTGCAGCCCCCAGGGCTGCCGCAAACCAGCGCTTCACGTGGGGGGGCACATTAGTGAAAGTCCAGCCAGCGGTTTGAAGCAGCTGGTCGATCGCCCACTTGGCAGGCGGCCGCATGGCCTGCAACTCAAAATGGAGCAGAGATCCCCCTGCAGGTGGGTGCGCTGCCTGAGTGAACCTGTTGGAAGAGGATGTCAGAGGGGCCTTTGGGGATCCCCACCCATCTTTCAAGGGGCGCAGTGACTGTGCACCACCTCATATGTGCTGCCCAATCAGTGCACCCCTGACATCTCCTTTGTCTGTGACCCACATCTGTAATATGGTAGGCACACAAAGTGTTCCCTCATTTGCATGGGGCCACACCCCTTGGATTACGCCTGCGCTTCCAGTGCGTCGGGGCAACCAGTATTACGTAACTGGCTATGCGAGGGTCTGCAGCCCCTTCTGTGGTACCAAAGTGTCCTCGGGTGCAAATATTGAGTGCACAAAAATTGGGCACATGCTTGTTACGCCCGGGAGTACTTTCCAAAATTTGACCCCAAAATGAGAGAAGAACCAAAAGCGAGAAAAGGTGCGATTTAAAAAGAAAACAGTAGAGCAATAGCAGAAGGTCTAAGAGTGAAGGGAGGGAGCAAAAAAGAGGAAGCAAGAGTGAGAGAGAGGTTAAAAAATAGGGTGTGGCGGGAGGGCCGGCGGAAAGAGAATTCGATGAAATGGAAACCGATGTTGAGAGGAAATGATTGATCCAGACATAAGTACCCAGCGTGAGAGCAGTTGCAGACTCAAGAAGACAGCCAGGGTAAGCAGACTGCAGACCTGCCAACTCACACCGTGCTGCCGTGTGACACACAGTATCGGCTTCCATCACACGGTCACCTGGCGGGGAACCCACATCACACGGTAGCAGGGAAAACGAGCTGAAAACCACATCAGCAGTGTTTTTCCGCTAATTTTCGGAGGCCTTCAGCTGCCGACACCCATTAATGGGCGTGAAAACATTCTAGGACATTAGCGAAAGCCTCAGCAAGGTTTTTTGTTTTTTAATAGAGGAGGGGGCTTGAGGGCTCGGGGCAAAAAGTGCCTCTTAGGTGCTTCTGGCACAAGGCCCCACCCCTTCCAACACCCCACCCTCTCCTCACACGATGTGATTTTTGTTTAAGTTGGCAGCTCTGAGACTGAATAGAGAGACATAAAATACTCTCATAAGTGGCAAGTGTAATATCACATCCGTAATTACTACTGTGTAGGGGGAGATTTCACTAGAGGCCGTTCCCCATTTAACTGGAGTCATTATTTTGATATGATACTGCCCACTGGTGCACACATTGCTAATGACCACAGATTGCAGCATCAGGGACAGAGCGCTGCAGAAATTATAACTGCTGCACTTCTCTTCTCACAACAGCAGGGGGCTTCTTTGTCAGAATGTTTTAGGTTCCTGTGTTTAGGCATTTAGATGATGATTTCAGTTCATAGATTTTCAGTTCAAAACATGGTGGATGTTTAATTGCGTTTGAAGTGAAACAAAGAAAAATGGTAATTTTAAGCACTGCTAATGGCCATAAGATTGTTAGTGATTTTCTACTTACTGTGGTGAGCAAAAATATACCCCTGGTATTTCATGTATTTTATTTAAGGCACCCTGGTTCCCGTTTTCACTGATTTTTTTTTTTTTTTTGCAGATAAATACAAACACAAAACCATTTATTTTCCCGTCTGTATATATTTTTAAAAGTCAATAAAAACGTAAATTAGGTTGTTATTTTTGAGTGATTCTAAATGACTTCGAGGCCAATGGCTGTGGGGATTGACAGGTAAGGGGATAAAAAAAAATAGGGGAATTTTAGTCATGTGGTTTAAATAGCAGATATTCATCAGGTTGACACTAAAATGTTCATGTGTTCATTAAGAGTATTGCTTTATCATTTGTGGTTGTTCATGTCATTGAAACCTTCAGACATTAAATTAAAAGCATATATTTATCGGTTATAGCAATGTGGAAATACATTCGTTTCGGCTTCATTTTTTCGCAAAACCCAAAATAAATATGGATAAATACAGATACAAATTAGGAAAAAATAGATATGGATAAATAGAGACGGAAATCTCAAAACAATAATTACCATAAAACCGGGAGCCCTAATTTTATTATCTTGATTGCGCTTCTCTGAAAACATATATCAAGATCAGATGCAAGAGAATGAAATCACAAGCCTGCAGAAAGGTAAGAAAAGTGAAACAATGCAAAGGCTGGGAGGGTAATCAGAGGTTTTCAGTAGAATGATGTTGGACTAGGGAATTCCCATCCTGGCGACAACTCGCCACATGCTGTAAGGAAGATGCATCAGTGGGTACCACGTCCAGACCATCCAGTGTGGAAGGAGCTTGAAGTTGGTTTCGTGTACATGTGCTGGGTGAGGAATATCCCCTTCATAATACAAAGGTGTGCTCCCCTGTTCTGAGTGCCCGACTGCATGTGAAACTGTTATTGTGACTTTTTGCCTCGCCCTTTAGCCACACAAACCCAGCGCGACCAGAGGGGCCTGGGCCTGTCCATGGTAATGCAAAGTTCAGAACTTGTTCTGTGTCCTGGAGGGGCGCACCACGCATGTCCACATAGCTGGCGTGAGCATACTGCCCTGGCCCCGGGTTAGTCACATAAAGCAATGCGGACCGCATACTAAGGGCCTGATTTAAGATTTCAGCGGAGGGTTTACTCTGTCACAAAATCCAAATCCCATTGTTTCCTACAGGATTTAGATTTCGGAGGACGGGAGTAACCCCTCCGGCGAAATCTAAATTACGCCCTTAGTTTTTGTGAATCCATGGTGTGACCAGATTTTATTCCCCTTTCTCGGAGAGTGCGGGCTACGGACCCCACTCATGTCAAGTCCAACCTAGTGTGAATCCCAGCCCATGGGGCCTACATTCCGTGTGTGTGTATGTGTACTGGACGTGTATTCAGGAGTGCAGAAGTGGGACTCTGTGTAGTGACAATGTGAGTCCTGCCACCGGCGAGATGACTTTGTCTAGCCCTCACTTTAGGATGCAAGAGATGGTGGATGGATACAGCCTTCACATGCAGTACCAATGTATTGATGCATCCCTGGAGCTGGAGGGCCAGACACTGTAGCCGAAGGGGAAGGAGACGGGGCTACCCTCGACACTCAGTGAAGAGCTTGTTAGCAAAGGGCTTCTGGTTGCTTGTTCCTGAGCTCAGCCACTGTAGACGGTAGATGGAAGCAGGGACCACGATGCAGTAACCGCCCACTCCACGAACTTGGCCATGCCTCACTCACTCCTCCCTGTAGAGAGCTCAGTAGCCTTTCTTCTAGGTTCACCCTGTAAAAACGCCACAGGCTGTTAGCTGCCTGCGTGAGGGTATGCTGTGAGGGTAAACTGAGAGGCAAGGCTGTGAGTATGTTGTGAGTGTATACTGTGAGGTTATGCTGTAAAAGTATACTGTGAGGGTGTGTTGTGAAGGTATGCTGTAAAGGTATGCTGTGAGGGTATTCCGATGACGGTGTGTTGTGAAGGCATACTGTGAGAGTATGCTGTCGAGGTATACTGTGAGAGTATGTTGTGAAGGTACACTGAGGTTATGCTGTGAAGGCATACTGTGATGGTATATTGTGATGGTATGTTGTGCCATAAGGGTATGCTGTGAGGGTATTCTGTGAGGGTATGCCTTGAAAGCATAGTGTGAGAGTATGCTGTGAGTGTATGCTTTCGAGGAATGTTGTGAGGGTGTGCTGTGAAGGTATGCTGTGAGTGTATAATTTGAGAGTATGCTGTGAGGGTATATTGTGAAAGTATGCTGTGAGGGTATATTGTGACAGTATGCTGTAAGGGTATGCTGTGAGGGTACACTGAGGGTGCGCTGTAAATGTACTCTGTGAGGGTACACTGAGAAGGTATGCTGTGATGGTATGTTGTGAAGGTATGCTGTGAGTGTATAATTTGAGAGTATGTTGTGAGGGTATATTGTGGAGGTATGCTGTGAGGGTATATTGTGAAGGTATGCTGTAAGGGTATGCTGTGAGGGTATGTTATGAAGGTATGCTATGAAGGTATGTTGAGAAGGCATGCTGTGAGGGTACACTGAGGGTGCGCTATAAAGGTACTCTGTGAGGGTACACTGAGAAGGTATGTTGTGATGGTATGTTGAAGTTATGATGTGAGGGAATGTTGGTAATGTATGCTGTCAGGGTTTGCTGTGTAGGTATGCTGTTAGGGTATGCTGCAAGGCTATGTTGTGAGTGTATATTGTGAAGGTATGCTGTGACGGTACGTTGTGAAGGTATGCTGTATGGGTATGCTGCGAGAGGATATTGTGAAGGTATGGTGTGAGGGTATGCTGTGACGGTGTGCTGTGAGGGTATATTGTGAAGGTGTGCTGTGAGTGTATATTGTGAAGGTATGCTGTGAGGGTACGTTGTGAAGGTATGCTGTGAGGGTATATTGTGAAGGTATGCTGTATGGGTATGCTGCGAGAGGATATTGTGAAGGTATGGTGTGAGGGTATGCTGTGACGGTGTGCTGTGAGGGTATATTGTGCAGGTATGCTGTGAGAGTATATTGTGAAGGTATTCTGTGAGAGTATATTGTGATGGTGTGCTCTGAGGACATGCTGTGAGGGTACTCTGTGAGGGTACACTGAGAAGGTATGTTGTGATGGTATGTTGAAGTTATGATGTGAGGGAATGTTGGTAATGTATGCTGTCAGGGTTTTCTGTATAGGTATGCTGTTAGGGTATTCTGCAAGGCTATGTTGTGAGTGTATATTGTGAAGGTATGCTGTGAGGGTACGTTGTGAAGGTATGCTGTGAGGGTATATTGTGAAGGTATGCTGTATGGGTATGCTGCGAGAGGATATTGTGAAGGTATGGTGTGAGGGTATGCTGTGACGGTGTGCTGTGAGGGTATATTGTGCAGGTATGCTGCGAGAGTATATTGTGAAGGTATTCTGTGAGAGTATATTGTGAAGGTATTCTGTGAGAGTATTTTGTGATGGTGTGCTCTGAGGACATGCTGTGAGGGTACGCTGTGAGGGTACGCTGTGAGGGTGACCACCTGACTGAGATGATTTGTGTATTGTCAGCCTAAAGGTGGCTCCATAAGTAGGGGGTCATAACAGCCGGTGGGGAGGTGCGAAGCAGCAAAAGAAGCTACCCCGGGGCTGAATCTTGGGGTGCAGCCCGCTGGAGGAAGGTTGGAGAGGGTAGAGATGTTTCCGGTGTCTGACATTCATCAGAGCTTTGCTGCATCCATTCGGATTAACCTATCGCGGGTACCTATATACAAATATTCCTGTCTGAACAAACTCAATGTAACCAGAAACCCCTACGTCAGCTTGATGAGCAGATGAAGAGGGCAGCACAGCATCTATTGCAAGTCAATGACGTCACTTCTCCAGCCTTTTCTGTACTTGATGTTATTTAGACTCTGAGGGGCACTGATGCTCCGTTCTAAAATCATCACCCAAAACAGATATAATTTAGGGGGGAAACAGTAGTCTGTATCTGCCCTGACAAAAGCTAGCCCCACACATGCAAGTGGTCATGCAACAACAATTGTGGTGGTCATAATGAACACGGCGGTCGAAACCGCCGTTTTCATGCCGGCGGTCAAAACACTGACTGCCAGTGTCCCCGGATCCCCGCCGGGCGTATTATGAACATTCCTGGGGGCCGGCGGGCGGTAACATTGTTTCTGCTGCCAGCCCACAGGAATGCCTGGCTGGGACATTGGAGCCGCTGCCAATGCCTCTGTGCGGCGGGTGCAGCTGCACCCGTCGTGCAGATGACTGCCCGAAAATCGGGCAGTGACCTGTGCGATGGGGCACTGCACAGGGGCCCCATCACTGCCCAAGCCAAGTGCATGGGCAGTGCAGGGGCCCCCAGGGGTGCCCCGGTGCACCCCTTCGGCCAGCCTTTCCCTGGCAGGGAAACCCACCAGGGAAAGGCTGGAGGCTGAGGGATCATTATCCGAGGGGCAGCACCGCTGTCCTGTCGGATAATGATTCCGACCGCCGCCAGGCTGCCTGACGGAGGCAGCCTGGCAGTGAGTAAGGGCTGCCGATGGCGGCCCTCATGGTGTTCTTTATGTGGCGGTGTGGCCTGCCATGCCCGCTGGTGGGTTTTCCCGCCAGCGGCGGCATGGCGGGCCACACCGCCAACTTCATAATGACCACCTAGGTGTCTTCGCAAAACTTTTCGAGTGAAGAAAGTCTGCAGTAAGGCTTGTCACAATTAGATATTCCTGCATATGTTTTATATAAAGAAAACATGATCCAGAATCAGTAACTGTTCCAAGATGGCTTCACCGACTTTAATGCTTAACCAAAGGCCATGTTGTTATGTCTGGCTGTGTCCCATCCCTGCGGTGTGCTGTTCTGCTCCTTAACATTGGCACAAAACGATGGTGCCATGCAATTTTAAATAACTAAGCAGCCCTGTTTTGATAATTATGTTTATAATTATAAAGGTAACTAATAACTGTACTGTCTTTTTCCGGCATCTAATAACTGATGGGTGTTGACCGTCCTGTCAGTGGCAGAGCAGTTTGCTCTCTCTTGCAGTTGCTGTGAGGACACCTAGTGTTGACCAGTGGTACTACAGCCCTCCAGCTTCAGTTCATATACAATAGAAACTTGGTCATTTTACGTATGTTGTTATTGTCACATCATATATGATGCAACCAGTGATTGCATCACTTATGTCACGTGTGAAGTCACACAGTGCGTGGAGGATGTTGTTCATCGGGCCCACGTAACTAGGGAATGTCAGAGTTTATTTATGTATTTTTTTAATTAGACTCCTTCAAATCGTAAGTCTTGTAACACATTTTTATACTATAAAGAAGTTGTCGATCTTAGCACCTAGCTAAGACATTTAGGGCCATATGTACGAACACTTTTTCCCATAGACACAGAATGGGTAAAAACCTTTGCTACATCTGGCCCTTAGTGTAGGTTAGAATTTATGAAAACCTGAACTGCACCAAAGGTTTTTTAAGAGAGATACACACCGAAGTTGTCATGCAGTTAGCTCTTATTTAATACAGATCTCCATTTAGTAGTTTCCAAATCAGTTCCAGATAAAGAGATCAGCAGCGCTCTGTACAACGTGTAAATACATTCCAGATGAACCTGTTTCCATCGTAGATCCGCCTCACCCATCTGCTTCATGTGTGCACCATCTGCACGGGTTCACTGCTGAGGGTCGGAGCAACGGTGAACTTTGCAGCGGGATCGTGGATGATGAGCCTGAGGACGTTTGTTCATTCTGTTTAATTACATTTAAGGAATACAATACGATTGTAGGTGTTTGCATAGATCAGCTCTCCTTTTGAGGTCTGGGTCAAACACCCCGCCCTCCTTTTTTCTTGACTTCTGCAAGAAACTGAAGACCAGGCTCTTTGAGTTGTCCCCTCCAGGATACCCTCACACACCTTCGTATTACAAGGATAACTTTACGGACGATAGTGTGCCTCAAAAATAGACGTACCATAACATCCTATTCACATTCTGTCCGTATTATATGCAAAGGGCTCGTGCCTCAGTCCTTGATACATCAGTTAGTCCAACCCAAAGTCCTCCATCCCATTCTGATTGGGTTCAAACTATCCCTCACTCAACATGCTTTCGGTAACATTTATTGTCCCTGATTCAAATGAGTTTCTACCCTTAAGTCAAAATGGCCCTTGCTATATTAAAACCTGTCCTTAGCTTGGTCCATTAACACCTGTCCTTAACTTGGTCCATTAACACCTGTCCTTAGGTTGGTCCAATAATACTTGTCCTTAACTTGGTCCATTAATACCTGTCCTTAGCTTGGTCCATTAACACCTGTCCTTAACTTGCTCCGTTAACACCTGTCCTTAACTTGGTTCATTAACACCTGTCCTTAGCTTGGTCCATTAACCTGTCCTTAGCTTGGTCCATTAACACCTCTCCTTAACTTGGTGCGTTAACACCTCTCCTTAGCTTGGTCCATTAACACCTCTCCTTAACTTGGTCCATTAACACCTGTCCTTAGCTTGGTCCGTTAACACTTGTCCTTAGCTTCGTCCGTTAACACCTGTCCTTAGCTTCGTCCATTAACACCTGTCCTTAGCTTGGTCCGTTAACACCTGTCCTTAGCTTGGTCCGTTAACACCTGTCCTTAGCTTGGTCCGTTAACACCTGTCCTTAACTTGGTCCATTAACAGCAGCAGTTAGCTTGGTCCGTTAACACCTGTCCTTAGCTTGGTCCATTAACACCTGTTCTTAGTTTGATCCGTTAACACCTGTCCTTAACTTGGTCCGTTAACACCTGCCCTTAGCTTGGTCCGTTAACACCTGCCCTTAGCTTGGTCCGTTAACACCTGCCCTTAGCTTGGTCCGTTAACACCTGCCCTTAGCTTGGTCCGTTAACACCTGCCCTTAGCTTGGTCCGTTAACACCTGCCCTTAGCTTGGTCCGTTAACACCTGCCCTTAGCTTGGTCCGTTAACACCTGCCCTTAACTTGGTCCGTTAACACCTGCCCTTAACTTGGTCCGTTAACACCTGTCCTTAACTTGGTCCGTTAACACCTGTCCTTAGCTTGGTCTGTTAACACCTGTCCTTAGCTTGGTCTGTTAACACCTGTCCTTAGCTTGGTCTGTTAACACCTGTCCTTAGCTTGGTCTGTTAACACCTGTCCTTAGCTTGGTCCGTTAACACCTGTCCTTAGCTTGGTCCGTTAACACCTGTCCTTAGCTTGGTCCGTTAACACCTGTCCTTAACTTAGTCCGTTAACACCTGTCCTTAGCTTAGTCCATTAACACCTGTCCTTAACTTGGTCCGTTAACACCTGTCCTTAACTTGGTCCGTTAACACCTGTCCTTAACTTCGTCCGTTAACACCTGTCCTTAACTTCGTCCATTAACACCTGTCCTTAACTTCGTCCATTAACACCTGCCCTGGTCCATTAACACCTGTGCTTAACTTGGTCCATTAACACCTGCCCTTAGCTTAGTCCTTTAACACCTGTCCTTAGCTTGGTCCATTAACACATGTCCTTAGCTTGGTCCATTAACACCTGTGCTTAACTTGGTCCATTAACCTGTCCTTAGCTTGGCCCGTTAACACCTGTTCTTAGGTTGATCCATTAACACCTGTCCTTAACTTGGTCCGTTAACACCTGTTCTTAGTTTGATCCATTAACACCTGCCCTTAACTTGGTCCGTTAACACCTGTCCTTAGCTTGGTCTTTTAACACCTGTCCTTAGCTTGGCCCGTTAACACCTGTCCTTAACTTAGTCCGTTAACACCTGTCCTTAACTTGGTCCATTAACACCAGCCGTTAGCTTGGTCCGTTAGCACCAGCCGTTAGCTTGGTCCGTTAGCACCAGCCGTTAGCTTGGTCCGTTAACACCTGTCCTTAGCTTGGTCCATTAACACTTGTCCTTAACTTGGTCCATTAATACCTGTCCTTAGCTTCGTCCATTAACACCGGTCCTTAACTTGCTCCGTTAACACCTGCGCTTAACTTGGTCCATTAACACCTGTCCTTAGCTTGGTCCATTAACCTGTCCTTAGCTTGGTCCATTAACACCAGCAGTTAGCTTGATCCGTTAACACCTGTCCTTAGCTTGGTCCATTAACACATGTCCTTAGCTTGATCCATTAACACCTGTGCTTAACTTGGTCCATTAACCTGTCCTTAGCTTGGCCCGTTAACACCTGTCCTTAACTTGGTCCGTTAACACCTGTCCTTAACTTGGTCCGTTAACACCAGCAGTTAGCTTGGTCTGTTAACACCTGTCCTTAGCTTGGTCCGTTAACACCTGTCCTTAGCTTGGTCCATTAACCTGTCCTTAGCTTGGTCCATTAACACCAGCAGTTAGCTTGATCCGTTAGCACCTGTCCTTAGCTTGGTCCATTAACACATGTCCTTAGCTTGGTCCATTAACACCTGTGCTTAACTTGGTCCATTAACCTGTCCTTAGCTTGGCCCGTTAACACCTGTCCTTAACTTGGTCCGTTAACACCTGTCCTTAACTTGGTCCGTTAACACCAGCAGTTAGCTTGGTCCGTTAACACCTGTCCTTAGCTTGGTCCGTTAACACCTGTCCTTAGCTTGGTCCGTTAACACCTGTCCTTAGCTTGGTCCATTAACCTGTCCTTAGCTTGGTCCGTTAACACCTGTCCTTAACTTGGTCCGTTAACACCTGCCCTTAGCTTGGTCCGTTAACACCTGTCCTTAGCTTGGTCCGTTAACACCTGTCCTTAGCTTGGTCCGTTAACACCTGTCCTTAGCTTGGTCCATTAACCTGTCCTTAGCTTGGTCCGTTAACACCTGTCCTTAACTTGGTCCGTTAACACCTACCCTTAGCTTGGTCCGTTAACACCTGTCCTTAGCTTGGTCCGTTAACACCTGTCCTTAACTTGGTCCGTTAACACCTGCCCTTAGCTTAGTCCGTTAACACCTGCCCTTAGCTTGGTCCGTTAACACCTGTCCTTAACTTGGTCCGTTAACATCTGTCCTTAGCTTGGTCCGTTAACACCTGTCCTTAACTTGGTCCGTTAACACCTGCCCTGGTCCATTAACACCTGTGCTTAACTTGGTCCATTAACCTGTCCTTAACTTGGTCCATTAACACCTGCCCTTAGCTTAGTCCGTTAACACCTGTCCTTAGCTTGGTCCATTAACACATGTCCTTAGCTTGGTCCATTAACACCTGCCCTGGTCCATTAACACCTGCCCTTAACTTGGTCCATTAACACCTGCCCTTAGCTTGGTCCATTAACACCTGTCCTTAGCTTGGTCCATTAACACATGTCCTTAGCTTGGTCCATTAACACCTGCCCTGGTCCATTAACACCTGTGCTTAACTTGGTCCATTAACCTGTCCTTAACTTGGTCCATTAACACCTGCCCTTAGCTTAGTCCGTTAACACCTGTCCTTAGCTTGGTCCATTAACACATGTCCTTAGCTTGGTCCATTAACACCTGTGCTTAACTTGGTCCATTAACCTGTCCTTAGTTTGGCCCGTTAACACCTGTTCTTAGTTTGATTCATTAACACCTGTCCTTTACTTGGTCGGTTAACACCTGTCCTTAGCTTGGCCCGTTAACACCTGTCCTTAACTTGGTCCGTTAACACCAGCCGTTATCTTGGTCCGTTAACACCTGTCCTTAGCTTGGTCCGTTAACACCTGCCCTTAGCTTGGTCCGTTAACACCTGTCCTTAGTTTGGTCCGTTAACATCTGTCCTTAGCTTGGTCCGTTAACACCTGTCCTTAGCTTGGTCCATTAACACCTGTCCTTAGCTTGGTCCATTAACACCTGCCCTGGTCCATTAACACCTGTCCTTAGCTTGGTCCATTAACTCCTGTCCTTAACATGGTCCATTACCACCTGTCATTAACTTGGTCCATTAACACCTGCCCTGGTCCATTAACACCTGTGCTTAACTTTGTCCATTAAAACCTGTCCTTAGCTTGGTCTATTAACACCTGTGCTTAACTTGGTCCATTAACACCTGTCCTTAGCTTGGTCCGTTAACACCTGTGCTTAACTTGGTCCATTAACACCTGTGCTTAACTTGATCCATCACCACCTCTCCTTAGCTTGGTTGCTGGTGTAGCCCAAGGACCTCTCCCACTTCCCTCCACAAACCCCTCCCTTTGCCCCGTTCTTCACTGCTTTGGGTTCCTGTATCATCAGATGCCAATGAAACCAAGGTCCCCTTGACACACTTTGACTCCTCCAAACTAAGGTCTGACTGACTCAGTGCGACCCCGACACTGGGTGCCGCTGCCCCCATAGTTCCTCCTACTTGCAGCCTCAAAGGATCCCTAGGCAGTCTTGTCCTGGTCCCCCATTACCCCTGGGAAAACCTGTCCCCTCCTCCCCCTGTGGCAGCCCAGATGTTTGTTAATTTCTGGTATGAGATGACCGTGCAGAACAGCTGTTTCTGCAAACACCTCCAAAAACACACCTTCCATCCCTTTGTTGACAGGTCGCTTTTGATCAGCATGATGGTTAGACACTTATCTGTACAAAAGGTTATCAGCGGCACTCCTCCAATCTGCATGGTTTCTCTTGGACACAAGGGGCCGCTAGAACTGCCCTATGCCCCCAGCTGGTTGCCCACCCCTATGAACTGACATGGGTCATGTCTCCATCACCCCTAGCTGGTCACCCACCTCTATAAACCGACACGGGTCACACTCCCCTCACCCCTAGCTGGTCACCCACTGCTATAAACCAACACGGGTCATGCCCCCATCAACCCTAGCCGGTCGCCTACGCTATGAACTGACATGGATCACGCCCCCATCACCCCTAGGTGGTCGCCCACCGCTATAAACTGACACGGGTCACACTCCCCTCACCCCTATCTGGTCACCCACCACTATGAACTGACACGGGTCACACATCCCTCACCCTAACTGGTTGCCCACCGCTATAAACTGACACTAGTCACACCCCGCTCACCCCTAGCTGGTCACCCACTGCTGTGAACTGACACGGGTCATGCCCCAATCACCCCTAGCTGGTCGCCCACCACTATAAACCGACATGGGTCACACCCCCCTCACCCCTGGCTGGTCACCCACTGCTGTGAACTGACACGGGTCATGCCCACATCACCCCTAGCTGGTCGGCCACTGCTATAAACCGACACTGGTCAATCACCCCTAGCTGGTCACCCACCACTGTGAACTGACACAGGTCATGCCCCCATCACCCCTAGCTGGTCACCCACTGCTATACACTGACACAGGTCACACTCCCCTCACCCCTATCTGGTCACCCACCGCTATAAACCGACACAGGTCACACTCCCCTCACCCCTACCTGGTCACCCACCACTTTGAACTGACACGGGTCATGCCCACATCACCCCTAGCTGGTCGCCCACTGCTATAAACCGACATGGGTCACACACCCCTCACCCCTGGCTGGTCACCCACTGCTGTGAACAGACACGGGTCATGCCCACATCACCCCTAGCTGGTTGCCCACTGCTATAAACCGACACGGGTCACTCACCCCTAGCTGGTCACCCATCGCTGTGAACTGACACTGGTCATGCCCCCATCACCCTTAGCTGGTTGCCCACTGCTATAAACTGACACAGGTCACACTCCCCTCACCCGTATCTGTTCACCCACTGCTATAAACCAACACGGGTCACACTCCCCTCACCCCTAGCTGGTCACCCACCGCTGTGAACTGACATGGGTCGCACACCCCTGACCCCTAGCTAGTCACCCACCGTTGTGAAGTGACATGGGCCGCACACCCCGACCCCTAGCTGGTCACCCACTGCTGTCAACTGACACGGGTCACGCCCCCCTCACCCCTAGCTGGTTGCCCACTGCTGTCACTTGGCACAGGCCATGCCGGCTATCTGCCAAGCACAGGTTCGCAAATGTGTTCATGAGACGTCTCCTCTGTGCCATTCCCACCTCATCCACGTCACACTTCATTCCACTTCCTCCTTTCAGCTAAAACCCACCTCCTGAACCTGAGCCCCTTCTCATCCCTCAAAGTACAGATTGCCTTGGTGTCTGGTTCTCTCCTCTGGAACGTTCTACGCTGCATCCCATAACACAATACCCACATCTGGGTGGTCATCACACAAGGCATGCAAACACTTTCCACACAGGATGAAGACAACACACTGCTTATCATACACTCCATGTGGCAAGTGCTTCAAATCAATCAATCAGTCAGGAATTTGTAAAGCGCACTACTCACCCGTGAGGGTCTCAAGGCGCTGAGGAGGCAGAGGGAGAAGTGGGGAGGGGGGGGAGGTGCTGCTACTGCTCGAACAGCCAGGTCTTGAAAAGCTTCGTGAAGGTAAGGAGGTCTTTGGTCTGGCGCAGGTGGGTGGGAAGAGTGGTCCACGTCTTGGCGGTGAGGTGCGAGAATGATCTACTACTGGTTGTAGTTCTGCGGACGTGTGGGACTACATAGCAGGAGTAAGCACTATATAAGTTTTACAATCAAATGCAGTACCTCCCCACTTAAGAACTAAGAGCCTGATTTAGAGATTGGCGGATGGGTTTACTCTGTCACAAACGTGCCGGAGAGTCCATCTGCCCTATTACGATTCCATTTTATCCTACGGAAATCGTAATACGGTGGACGGGATACCCATCACGTTTGTGATGGAGTAACTTGTCTGCCAAACTGTAAATCAGGCCCAAAGCCTTCTCTACAAGAGTTCAAAGAAAAATCTTTCTTCTGAAAATCTCTCAAGCACAAAAAACCACCTACCTCCATCTCCCGCCTTTCACCTGCAGTCTCTGAGCAACATCTTTTCACCCTTCATGTGTTACTTTACTCTACCTGTTTGCATTCCTATAAATTTACCAGTGTACCTCATCTATTTAAGCGGTTCTTAACTTTTTTTTTTTTTTACTTCTGTGGACCGCCACTGAATCACTAATGGAAGCCGGGGACTCCATCCTAAGCAATTTCCACCATTTGAACCTAAAACAAAATACACATAACTACAGAAACACGCATTCATAAAACAAATATATATATTCTAAAAAAAGAATTTCCTTAATTTACAAACAAAAAATGTAAATTTCAATTTGAACGGGAAGATTGGAGCTTTTCAAAATGTGGTTTTATTTGTCGAAGAGAAAGAAATAAGCTGGACTCTAGCATATTGTTTTATCTTTTTTGTCCCTGATGCAACTTCACTTTTTGTTGGTGCATACCTGTGCTCCAGTTGAGACTGCCAGTCATCCACACTACTCTTTGCTTCCCTTGAAATTCTCCTGTCAATCAAGCTCGGGATACCAACTTAATTTTTAGCTTCCAATTTTTAATTCCTTCACATTTGCAAAGCCTTTTAAAAGTTTTCCGTATTATGTTTTGCTTTTTTGTGCGTATATACCTTATTGATCTGCTAAAATCATTTAATTTTCTACGGAGTCACAGACCTCTCCCCCACCCCCCATCCGGTATGTCGCAGAATCCCAGGGGTCCCTGGACGAGAGGCTAAGAACCACTGATGTACTGTAACATGTGTACTACTAATGCAACCTCATTTCACTTCTTCCTGTTACAGTGACGTACAGTTGTGTTCTTCTGTACGTCATGATGTCATATACACAGTACTTGGGATACAAGGGCTATAAAATCTAAATACAAGTATTCTGGAGAGAAGAATATCTTTTGATGAAAGGAAGGTTTTTATCTTGCATTAGAGGCTATGAGGTCCCTTTCTTCTTTTGGTTAAGTTGATGTGTACAGATCTGGCATCATTTGGCTTTTTAGGTTGAGTGTGCAAGCGCTGTGACCTGTTGTAATCTGTCTGTGGGCTTTTAACCACGCCCACCTCACGCCCATCACTATCACTAGTTCTTGGGATTGCCTTTCAAAAATCCTTTGTTATTATTGGTAAATGCTTTATGTTTGTCCCTCTTTGGGGCAATTTTGTTACCACCTTGGACACCGACCATGTTACATAGATAATTGCACACTTGCCGATACGTTTGACTGCGAGCGAACGTCTTTTTCCTTTTGTGTCTCTCCTTCGCGCTCATGCTCATGGCGGCCATGGCGCTTTAAATCGGCTCGCTTATGTGAACTGTTTTACTTTTCATTTTCAATTTAAGTGGCAAGAAAAGTCCAGTTAGGAATTTACAATGTTAACAGCTCTAACTCGAGCAAACACGAGACCCACTGCATTGCAAATGCTTGTTTCAGATCGGTGTGTTTCCATATACGTTCGCCTGCTGTAGGTTGAACTGTAGGACCCAGTAAATCTCTGATGAAAAACAAAAGTGAAAGGGTGTGGGGAAAGATAAAGTGTGAAAAATACAAAAAAGGGGTCTCACACTTTTATGCCATTTATTTTCTAGACAGTTCTGTCCATATTTGTCCATATTACGGTTTTGCTCACGGTTGCCTCTCACTTAGTGTCTGAAAGCTACCAGATGTTAGGACACAGAGTCCAAAGTGCTGGTTTATTTTCTGTTTGTGTGAGTTCTCCTAGTAATGTACAGTTTTGATGGCTGAACCATTCCTCCATACATGGAGAAAGGCAATTTGTGGCCTTCTTGCAGTAATTTGTCAGCATCACTTGGTGGGAACCTTATGGCTGCTGTCTTACGTCCAATTAGAATAGGATCAGTCTGGTTCCTACTGTCCCTGTCCTTGCTTTCGAACAGTGTGCCCAGGCGTGAAGCTGCATCTCCAGAATGATGGAGTCTGACTTGAAGCAGCCTAGAGCAGCCCTATTGAAGCGGTGCGCTGTATACCCCACTCATTTTACAAAAAGAATGGGGTGAAAATCTGTGTGGCATCCGGCTAGGATAACTCCTGTCATAGCGGACTATATCTCCGGTAAGGGTGTCCAGGTGCTTAGCAAGAGGGTAGAATGAGGCCTCCTTGGAGATTATTCGAAAAGCCAGTTCTTCAGCTTCTTGCAGAACTCAAGAAGCGATGAGTAGGCCCTGATGTGCTGTGGGAGGACATCCCATGCTTTGGGGACGATAAAGAAAGGGTTCCACCTTCTGCTCTGCTTCTGTATATGTGGGGTACGTGTGCAAGTGAGACTCCGGATGAGCGAAGATGGCTGGAGGGTAGGTGGAAATGTATGGGGCTGTTAGGGCATATGGGGCCGATGTAGTGTAGTGCGTTGTACGTGTGTGTGAGGAGTTTCGATGTGGGTGCACTTATGTACTGTGAGCCTGTTGAGTTCTCTGAGGTGTGGCGGGATCTGGGAGGGTCTGGGTAGGTTGAGGACAGGTCTTGCTACTGCGTTCTGGGTGGCTCGGAGTCTGTTCAGCAGCTGTTGGGTGATTCCAGCGTAGAGTGTGTTTCCTTAGTCGAGTGTGCTGGTTATGAGTGTCAGTGTGGCTGCTTTCCTGGTGTTCTCTGGTAGCCACTTGATAGGTGTGTGCAGCATCCTCAGTGTGTGGAAGCAGGTGGAGGTCACTGAGTTGACATGGGCAGTCGTGTTGCGGTGTCATCTAAAATTATTTATAGGTTTCTGACGTGGGAGTTGTGGGTGGGGCGTAGGTCGGTCTTCTGTCCACCAGGTGGAGTTCCAATGGAGCGGGTCTTCTTTCTGAAAATCACAGTTCCGATCTTGTCCGAGTTGAGCTTGAAGCAGTTGAATCTCATCCAGGTGACCACTTCGGTCATGCAAGTGGGGAAGTTGGTTCATGTCACTGGTGCCTTGTCCGTCAGGGAGTGTATCAGTTGTGTGTTGTCTGCATTGGTGTGAATGTTCATGCCGGGAGACCTGACAATGTTATGTAGTGCAGTCATGAAGAAGTTGATTAGGGTCTTGCTGAGGGGCGATCTTTGCGGTACTTCACAGATGAGGTTCCTGTCTACAACTTGTAGGGTGGGATGCTGACGTTCGGTGTTCTTCCAGTGCGGAAGGAGCAGATCTAGTCGAGGATGTATCCTTGGATGCCTGTCTTGCGAAGTGTATCGATCACATGGAGTGGAAGACTATGTCGAAGGCCGCTGAGAGGTCGAGCAGGATGAGGGCCGCCGTTTCCCCCTCGGTCTTCTCCGTCGGTCCAGGATGTTCTTGATGTCAGCGGTTGCTGCGATGAGGGCTGTCTCGCTGCTGTGGTTTGGCCTGAAACCTGAGCGAGTGGTGTCCAGGAGCTGGTGCAGGTTCAGGTGGTCTGCAAGTCGCTTGCTGATTGCTTATTCCATAGCCTTGGCTGAGTACGGTGGTAAGCAGTGGCGTGTCGGTAGCCCCCCGCAGCCCCTGCTGTGCGGTGGGGGGGGGCAGAGCTGCAGCGGGGTTCCCAGAGCTCAGTTAACTGCGCATGGCGACAGGCCCTTGTCCTGAGAGCTCTTGGCTGGGTGGGGGCCTCCCTCCATGTACTTTGCAGGGGGGCCCCTGAAGTTTTGTTATGCCCCTGGTAGTAGGGAGGTCGGGCTGTAGTTTGCTAGCTGGGTGGGGCCTTCTCTGTGTCCAGCCCAGGCCTTTCTGAAATACTTTATGGGTTTTTCTCCATCACTGGCTCCCTAGAAGTCTCCCCTCCCACCCTCGCTCTGAAGTCACATCCCAGGGCCAGTGCTCACCTTCTGTGCACTGACGGGGCCTCCTGTCCTGTGTGTTCACTGCACCCAGCATTGCTTCAGGCAGAGTCTCGAGTGAAGATATACAATTGCAGAAATTATGGTTCCCTGCCCCCTGTTCCACTCGGTATGGGCTGTTCCAAAATACATGAGAACGGATGCACCCATGCACATCTCAAGACTGCACGTATGATGTCTCAGGACTGCACGTATGATGTCTCAGGACTGCATGTATGAGCGCGTTGGGGGAGGGGGCGTGAGTTTGCAGAAACTCGCGGTCCTTGGTTGCAGTTCAGATTAAGCACTCTGTCTAGCGCTGCAAGGTTTCTAGGCTGCCCTGGAGAGGTTTGTCATTAATAATGGAGGCTTCAAGGAAGCAGAGGGCGCATCTGGGCCACGAGTGACCCAGGGGGACGTCTCCGGATCACTCCAGGCCACTCTCCCAGCCGCTCTGTTTTGGAACAGGGAAGGACCGGTTTTGGAGTTGAGGGGAGTTTTTGCGAGTTCCCCTGGGGCGATATCTGTTAGTCCAGGCACGCGGCAACGCCTCCGTGGAATATTCTACTGTGCATGGCGTTGCCTCTGCGCGCTGCCAAGCTGACTGTGAGAAAGGCAGCGTGAGAAAGAAGGCGCTAATGTTAAAAAATGCCCCGGGTTCTGGTTTATCACTTTTTGCACATTTATAACCAGGGCCACTGGAATTGTGCGGCAGAGGACGGATAAATTATATGGCAGTGGTAACTAGATTATGCGGCAAGGGAAGGCAGATTATGTGGCATTAATGCAGCACATTTTGTGATAGTTTGTCTTCTTTCAGTTTATTTTTATTCATGTTAACACTGTATGGGTACAGTTTTCACTTTATTAATACCAATTTGACACCAACACACATCAATAAACACGTGAAATGTGACCAGCCAGCGTTTGTTAACCTTCTAGTGCCAAGACCAAACGTGTTCCTGCGTTTTTAGGACATATTGATTCGTTTGAGCTAGGCATTTTTTGTTAAAATCTGCAGAATATACAGCAGATGATAGATTATGTGGCAAATGCTGGAAATCCATAATTATGCGAAGAACGCCACAGCTGCAGAATCGCATAATTCCACCAGCCCTGCCTTTAAACCAATTCTAAGTACTGGGTGTTTTGACTGAAAAGGCCAAAGCGAGCTTTACAGACATATGATATGCCTAGGACGACACATGTTTGGAGAATGGTGATGAGAGGACCAGACCCGTCTCCTAGTAACAAAATAACTTTTTTTTCTATTAGGTCCCTATTTTGTCCCTGGTTGAAGCAGCCCTGAAATAATTTGTGATGAAGATGGATTAGGCCGGTAGTTCAAATGTGTGTCTCCGCAGCAGGTGCATTAACTCACTGAGCTACCCTTGTGCTAAAACAAGCCGAAGACACCAGGATTTGTTTGGCGTCGTCGTCTCACTGAGAGGGGGAGGCTTTAGCTGTCACATACAGTGGGCGCCGAGCCAGGAGGCGCTAGTGATCTCCCGCTGCCACCTGCCCCGCCGCCTTGTGCATTAATAGCGCATAGAAGCAGATCTTCTCGGTGCTGACGTGCTTCACGTTCTCACCACGGCGCCCTCCAGCTCTCAGAGTTCTTGGCAAATTAATGGTCGAGGAACCAATTAATCTGATGCGCAAACCTGGCTGTATTTCACGTCCCAAAACTGAACATAAAATTTATCTGAACTATTTATTGAAATATTGGTGGTATGCAGAAGAGACCCTCTCTCCGAAGAGCTTTGTAAGGTTATGACGTAGAGTAGCATAGAAAAGGCATGTTTGTCAAGTGCATGGCATGTAGCGTTGTATAGATGTGCACGAGCCAACATATTAACAGGGAGAGTCCAGCAAGAGCCGAGCCAAGGGTCGGCTCTGGCACTAAGAGCCCGCGCACGAGCCGAGCCCGGAAAATATGTGGCATGTAAATCCTGCAACAAGTATTTTGCTAGGTTATGCTATGGTCTGTTGGACAGTGTATTTGTTTAACACGTATAAACTTTTCACGTCAGATTGTATCTCTGCAACGAGCAGTATTATTACAAGTAAGAGTTTTTTTAACCTGCACTGAGACATTCCCTTTCCCTCTGCAGTGACGGTGCTGTCAGTGAACTAAAAGGCCAGTCAGTCGTCACGTGCACCTTATATGTTGCATATATTCTTATTGATGGGGCTCAGTGAAATATCATATTTGCTAAGATTCACACAGTTTGATCAAGCAGGGAAGCCGGGATTGATCTCTGGTTTTCTCCTTTCATACAGTGCAATTCAGCCAACATAGCCACTTTCCACATCAAAGGTTAATGTCTTGTCTTTAATTCTTGGAGGATGAGATTATAGGCGGCTGACAGACAGAATCCACATTTTATTTTAGGCAGTGTTACATAGCGTGAAACTTATCCTGGGGCATAAAGCACCCTTATATAGCGCTTCCATACTATAATGTATTTTTTGTTTTCTGTTTTTACCACAGTAGATCTCTTGGTGAGTCAGCACTTTAAGTCTAGAGTTAAGATTATAGCTCAGGGCTTGGTCTGGAAGCAGCCAAGGGAAAACCTTCAGAGTACCTGACAGATCTCTTCCACCCCCATCAACAGGACAGGTTCCTGCGCCCTGGCAGCATCAAAACATCCCTGTTCCAAAATGGTGTCTGGTCCAATATTGAGGCAGAGCACTGAAGGGGGTGGGGCAAAACGTTGGACCCAGCTCCTGAAAGACCTCAGGCTAGGAAGTGAGCACTACACTCAGAACCAAAGTATTCTGTGCCAAAGAGCCAACTCCCGCCCCCTATCTACATTTGGTACACCCGACGCCAGCCCTTTTACGTTGATATGACTATAAGTATAATAGTAAGTTTCAGTTTCATCTTGTACGTATTTGACATCGAATTTAGCCCTCTTATTTTCTTGGTTGATTGTGTTTTTAGGCTTCAACCCTAAGTTTTCTTTTCTGTTACATTACATTTTCCTTTTCTGTTTTCCGTTTTTTGTGTATTTGATGGTTATTGCATCTTGCAGAGTTTTGCAGGTTACAAATCATAGATTTACACAATAAATCTAAACAGAACTCATTTCCATATTCACTGTCTATCCTGAATATTTGAGAGGGATTTGGCCCTCCTGGGCCCAGGTTGGACAGCGCCTCCTCAGCGTGCACGCCTATTTCAGGAGGTGTAGGGTAGGCCCGTGCAAAGTGTTTCACGTGTGTGTTTTCTATAAACCTGCGGCTCAGTAGTCGTGTTGTTAGTTCTCTTGACGTTAAGTCTGGATGCACTTTACAGTCTCTGGGCTCAGTGAGAAGTTTCCAAGATTCCCTCTCTTGTAGACAAGCAAGGGAGTTAAGCAGACACTTCCTTGGCCGCCCACACTCACTGGCATTACTGCTTCTGGAGGCTGAACTTTGTCCTGCATCCCTGGGCCTCAGGATCTGACTAGTGATAGCCTGTGGATTGAGAGGGGCCTGTCATGGATACAGACTGCGCATGCGCAGTCTCGCTGGCGGTGATATATATTATACCGCTGATTCGTAGGGTGTGTTTTTTTTATTGGAAGAAATGATTTGCTGCTCGTTCGGCAAGCTGTGCAAACTTGCGACTGGTGTGTTTTTTTAGGGGTTACAGCAAACGGCACACTGAGTGCAAAGGAGCACAGACGGAGCGTGGGCTGCAGGTGAAGTGATGGGGTCTGGGGCCTGAATCCCTTCTTCTCTCTGACCGCTCGCCCTGTGTGACCGTGGGCAAATTCATATCTTTACCTCGTACATCATAGCTCGTATCTGACTGTACTAGGCACAGAGGTTATGTCTAGTACGAAATGACACCATAAGATGAAAGTGGTTTGTAATTGGGTCCAAATCACCAAGAGGGCTTTAATGGATTAAAGTGTTTTGTTCTATTTCACCTTGGCAGTGGTAATGGCTGCACATGTCCAGCCCAGAGCTGCTCTCTGGAGTGATTCATTCTGAAAGGTTTTCCTAGTTTTTTTATTTTCTTGAAAATCCGGGATGGGTCCATCCACAGCACATTTTATACTTTTAAAGGTGCAAAACCAGCCAGTGACTGAAGCGGTCTCTTCTGCGCGCGCACCGAGCGCTGCTGATGACTGAAAACTGGCCTCATCCCCAACTGCAGGGGGGATGAGACACAATCCAGAGGGAGTAATTTAATCCAGAAGGCACTGTGACCTAATGAAATTCTAGTGTGTACAATTATAAAGTGGAATTTTAATTGACACCTGATGTGGATAAAAAATCAATTAAAAAAACTTGCCATTGAAAATCAACCATTACTTGTGCTTTGTATCACATTTGAAAGAATTATATGTAAAACCCAGTTAAATAGCTGTGCAGGCCCGTGGCTATATTGTTGTGCACTGGGAGACAACCAGTTGAGTTTAGTGGTCTTAAATAGCTTCTGGACAAATGAACCTGCGCAGGACCCCTACCTCGTCCCAATTCATGGAAAAGTGAATGTGCAAAAGCACATGTATTTCTTTTTATTTTCTCTGGAGGGAAAGCGTTTTCTCTGCCAACCTCCACTCAAACCTGCAAATCTTTCTATTCCGGAATGTGGGTTACCCCTGAGTGGGGTAACTTAATATTTCCAGGGCAGGAAAAGTTCTTATCCAAGTTTGGGAACCCCACTGATGCATGAAAGCTGAATTTATACTGCAGGATAGCGCAGCACGCAGGGCAGAGAAATCTGCAGTAGTAAATCCATTTACGCTTTCCAGAAGTACTTTTTGTGTATCCCTTCGTGAGGCAGACACTAAGCATTTTAATTCTGATCACTACATAAACAGGACAGAAAGAGAGGTTTGCCGATCACAGCATCCTAGGCAGCGTTTTCTCTAATATGGCTGGGCATAGGCAGCCCACCGTTGGGGGTTCCAGGCAACCCAAAAGTCACTGCACCAGCAACACAGGGCCGGTCAGGTGCAGAGGTCAAAGGAGGGCCCAAAACCCATAGGCGCCTATGAAGAACAGGGGTGTTCCGGTTCCATTCTGCCAACAGGTAAGTACCCGCGTCTTCGGAGGGCAGACCGGGGGGGGTGGTGTTGTAGAGCACTGGGGGGGGGACACAAGTAGGCACACAAAACACACCCTCAGCGGCAAAGGGGCGGACGGGTGCAGTGTGCAAAGCAGGCGTCGGGTTTGTAATAGAAATCAATGGAGGGACCCGGGGGTCACTCTAGCGGTGCAGGCAGGGCACAGGGGGGCTTCTCGGGCCAGCCACCAACTGGGCTAGGCAGAGAGTCGCCACATGGTCAGGATCTTGAACTTGTAAGTGCCTTACTTACCTGAAAAACTAACCATTACTTACCACCTCAGGACCTGTTGATTTTTGCACTGTGTCCACTTTTAAAATAGCTTATTGCCATTTTAGCTAACACTGTGTATTTTACTACTCTAATTCGTTCGTTCGTTCGTTACTTTATTTCGGCAAATATTGCCATAAAAGTCAGGACAGGAAATAAATACGACATACATAAATACATTATACAATAAAATATAAGATACAATACATACAGTTGGCAAGAAGTATATGGATGTCCCCATGATTAAGCAGTATCATTAAGTGTATAAAAATATAAATAACAATTTATAAAATAATTAAAAACCAGAACTAAGAGGAAAGAAAAAAAAAAAAAAAAAAAAAAAAAAAATTCAACTTGTCGATAAAACAGTGCATCATATACCTTTGCAAGGAGGGGGATGAGCGGGCCACCTGACAAAGCGTTACAATTTGTGACCAAGTCGATTCCTGATAAGGTACACATTATATAGGAATCTGCTTGTGCCAAACACCACTAGTTGTGAAGTATTGGACTGAAATATGCGCACTGCTTCTTTATAGGATCTGACCCCCACATATTTACAAACGGGTTTGATCCACCGATCCCTTGGTTTCTTGTATACTGGGCAAAAGAAGAGTAAATGAACAACGTCTTCTTTAGCCCCTAAGGTACAGAGAGTGCAGAGTTCACATCCTTTTACCCCTCCCCAATTGCATGTGTAAGCATTAATCTGTAAGACCCCGTACCTAAACTGTAAATAAAGTGTTTTTGCCAGAGGAGGGCCGACCTCATCCAAAAATTGTTCGAATTTAGGTGTATCTTTTATGTTTAAAAAATTCAAAGTCAGAGTACCAATCGATGAACTATGCAATAGCTCTCCGTTGACATAAGACCAAAAAGTGTCCTTTACATTTTTCCTGGTACATGTTGTCATGTTCTGTGGAGCTTCCCATAGGTGTGATAAACCTAATCTCTCGTACCACTTAGATACATATTTTAACCAAGGGGTATTCATATGTCCATCTATCTGAGTTAGTTCAGTCAGTCCGTTCTTGTAATCACTCAACTCCGGGGTTACCCATAGCCTGACCCAATACAGCAATGGTCTTAATAATGCTTGATAGTCTGCTCTTTTAAGATTAGTATCAAGGAAAACAGGGACTAAGGGGGTTCTTGTCGGTATTTTAAGTAGCCTTCGTACAAAATGTTTTTCCGTTTTTCCAAAGTTGTTATTGCAATGGAATCCCCAGAGTTCAGCGCCATAAAGGGCGGTCGATTGGGCCTTTGCTTTATATACTTCCAGTGCTGGTGAGATTGCTTTAGAGTAACTGGCTCCGTGTATTTTTAAAATAGGCATTGAGTTTTGTTTAAGGGCTAGGATGCTTTTATCCATCTGCCCTTTCCAGGACAGGTTACTATCCAGCATCATCCCCAGATAATTGAAACTCCCTACCTGTTCCAGTTTTTGGTTATCCAAGGACAGATTATTCCTGAGGGATTTCTTGGAGTTTATTGACATATACTTTGTTTTGGTAGGATTTATTTCTAGCCCCTTCCCCACGCAATACTTCTGGAAAGAATCCACCAAATTCTGTAAACCTCTCGGAGTTTGAGAAATGAGGATGGTGTCATCGGCAAATAGTAGTGCCGTAACCAGCTCGCCACCTAGCTTCGGTGAGTCATGTACACAATCCCTTAAATAGATTGGAATATCATTAACATATAGTGAGAAAAGTGTAGGAGCTAACACGCAGCCTTGGCGCACACCACGGTCTACAGGTATGGCCCTTGAGGTCTCACCTTCTTTACCCCACCTAATTTTTGCATAGTTCCCTGTGTGAAGCTTGATAAGTTCTTTAAGTAGTTCCCCAGGGACCGCCATGTTTCTTAATGTAGACCACAACAAATTGCGAGGAACAAGGTCAAAGGCGGCCCTTAGATCCATGAATGCCACATGGAGGCTACCCTTCCTTATGTTTATATACTTCCAACAGATGCACATGAACCTAAACACCTGGTCAACCGTACTTACTTTTATTCTAAAGCCAGCCTGATATTTGGTTAATATTTTAGTCTCTTCAATCCAATCTAAAAGCCTGTTTAAAATATGTCTGGCATATATCTTTTGAAATGAGTCTATCAAACTTATTGGGCGGTAATTACTTGGATCATAGCGATCACCTTTTTTAAAAATTGTCATAATTTCTGCCCCTTTCCAGGAATCGGGGATTGGTGTGCCTGCCACAATGGAATTACTCAAGTAATTTATGTAAGGCCCCCACACATCCACATCATATTTTAGAAGATCTCCGGGGATTTTATCAGGGCCTGGGGCTTTGCCCAATTTCACAGCTAATAAAACCTTATTAGTTTCTTCTAAACTAAAGGTTAATGGAGCAACACTTATCTCTGAATTTGTCTCATGGTACTCAAAGGGCAAATTCTCCTGTTTGTTAGCATAGAGCTTAGTGAAGTGGTCGCACCAAGTATTTTCATCTAGGAAAATATCCTTTGTTGATCTGCCCTGCTTATTTCCATTAGCGATTAAGTTCCAGAACATACTCTGATCCCGTAGCTTAGCTGCATTCAAGAGATCCTCCCAGAAGTTTTCATCCCATGTTTTTTTAGCTTGGGCCAGCATTTTTTTGTGGGCTAGTCTATTGTTTTTTATATCCAAGCTGTTCCCGGATTTTACTGCCTGGATTAGTCTTGATTTTGCTATACGACAGTCTTTATTATACCATGGGTTCGCTGCCTCAAGATCATTCCGTTTCCTATTACCATTTTTTTTATAGATTTTGCTCAATAGTGGGGTTAATGCGTCTACCAGCTTAAGATGTATGTCAAGCACACCTTGTGTTCCCACTAATGCTGTCTGAAGGCCTCCTACCGTGTCAGTAAATACATTGTATATATTTATCAGCGTTATTTCAGTTCCCAAGATATAGGGCCATCTTAGGGCACGCCTGTTATTAGTTACCTCTAGTTCCGCGACCGTGGTATTTAATAGGGTCTCTTCTTTGGATTTAATAATGAATGATTGAGAATCCAGCCATAGTAGGAGGGGAAAATGATCACTCTCCGTCCTAAGGTCTATCTTGAAATCGGTTATTTGGTCCCATATATTCCGGGTAGCCATTACAAAATCTATATGGGATCTGAAATTTCTCTTAAAATAGGTTGGGGCTGCTGGTCTGTCTGAGCGAAATCGACCATTACAGGCCCTTAGGTCATGCGCCACAGTCAACTGTAAAATCTGTAAGGCGGCTTTTGTGCCTTTAGCTGCACTTACGGATTTTAAGGGCAGGATGTCATTAGCAGCATCTTGATCGTCAAATAATTTTTCCAACCCCGGGATAGGCTCATATTTACAGTTAAAATCTCCACCAACTAACACCTTTGCATTATCTCCTAATGAGTCTAGAACGGAGTCCAAGAGTTCTACTACCTCTGATTCCTTGTTAGAAGGGAACGGTCTGTTATATATATTTATTAGATGTATAGTTTCTTTCCCTCTTGTTTTGATTTTAAGGCCTAGTAGGTCCGGGGAGGGGATGGGTAGCGGGGTGACATCTATTTCTAGGGTCACTTTAACCCAGATGACCAGTCCTCCTGAGGCTCTCCCTCTAGTTGATGGAATGGCATGGGAACAAAAGGTTTTATACCCCAGCCTATGGGGGGTTTCTACAATCCAAGTTTCTTGTAGGAGTATGATGTCGTAGTTCTCAATATAGGAGCACCATACCACATCCTCAAGGTTCCTTGCTAAGCCAGCTATGTTCCATGATATCAATCTAATACTTGATTTTCCTTTTACACAGGGAGGATCTAATACTGTAAGTAGGTTGTCTTTTTCTGTAACATCCTCCAGCTCAACTAAGGGGTTTGGCTCTTTATCTTGGTTGTAGTTTTTACTAGTGTCTTTACTAGTGTCTTTACCCTCCATGGTCACTGAGAGGCACTTATCCGGTACACCCGAACTAGTTGTCTTACTTAAAATAGAATAAGGGGATTTAACGTTGCCTACCAATTTAACTGTCTTTGTATTTCTGGGACTCGAGGGTACTATAAATTCCGGTTCAAGATCTTCTATACTCTGTTTTTGTTCCCACGTCTGGGTGTATACTAACGTTTCTGTGATGGGATCCCCTGCTCGTGGGAGTCAATCGTTTTCGTCCAAAGTGCTCAGTACCGAGAAGGTATTTCCAGTTGGGGTATAAGAGCTAGTGTTTCTTCTAATAGTCAAGGGTCTGTGTTTTTTAGAAGGTTCTGATGTACTGGCTAAGTGTCGATAAAAATAACCCAGAGGATGCACACCCACGTCAGATTCCTTTATATCCAAGGAGGCTGCTCTAAGAAGGACAGTCAAATTCAAAGTTCCTAACTTACCTGTGTGGAGTACCTTGCATTTTATGTATTTACTTCAAATCTTGAATCTTGTGGTTCTAAAATAAATTAAGAAAATATGTTTTTCTATATAAAAACTATTGGCCTGGAGTTAAGTCTTTGAGTGTGTGTTCCTCATTTATTGCCTGTGTGTGTGCAACAAATGCTTAACACTGCCCTCTGATAAGTCTACTGCTCGACCACACTACCACAAAATAGAGCATTAGAATTATCTAATTGTGCCACTATCTTACCTCTAAGGGGAACCCTTGGACTCTGTGCACACTATCTCTTACTTTGAGATAGTATTTACAAAGCCAACTTCCTACACCTACTAAAATGTTTTAAGGATTTCCACCAGCTTTCACATACTGACTATGGTTGGAAATGTACTCCTGGCAAGGGCAGAAGTGGAAGTTCTTCCAGGGTTGTGAAAAAAGTGGTCGGAGGGAAAGTGAACTTGAAAACGCTCCATAGATTTTTACATGAGCAAATCCACACATCCATATTTGCTTGTGCTAAAATATAGTTCACAAATACCTTATAGGAGTATGATTTCCTGGTCTCTTTCTGTAAATTCTTGAGAATTCATGATAGCCACTAATGCACAGACATACCATGGGTGCACATTTGTGACTTTAGGAATTGGGCCCCCAATTAGGGCTGGCGTTAACCAAGACATTTTGTTTTTATTAAAATTCTGTTTCTCTCTATATACATCTATCATCTGGCTTTTCTGTGAGTAACAGCATTCTTCTCTTCCACAAGGAGCATATTGACAAACAAAGTAGTTTTGTTCAGTGCCAAGAACTATAGTGGCAATGTGTGCTTTTTGAGACCAAAAATATTTTTTTTGCTTTTTGCCAATGTTTTTTTACAGTGGTGAGAGCCTGGCAGCTTTCATACCAATAAAGTGTTACAAAAGCCATGTCAAAACAAGACACGCACTGACAGAACCAAAAAATTGACCACCAATGTCTGATCGTTTGGCTTTGCCAGTGCTGGTTTATTTTCATGTTTCATATAATCTTGTTGAAAATGGTTACACTGATTTTCCATTATGAATCATTTTTGGAAATACTAGCATGAATCAACACAGTTTAGTAAACAATGCTTCAAAAAAATTCACAGTAATTTAAGCCAAATGTTTTTTTTCCTACTTGCTTTTTTTTCTGAACATTTTATTTTGAAAGCAAAGAATCATCAATCTTGCTTACACGCTTCTGCAAACATTTGCATCTAATCAGAGAGCATTCTGGGAGCGTTATACGTAGCCTCATATTGGTAAACTTTTCAAACGTGTGTACAAATGTTTTTTTACTGGAATCACTGTCAGTAGTGTAGTGTGACCTTACAACATTTATTTTGCGAGCTCAACCTAATAATAAAGGCTTTGCATTAATGATGCCGTGGATTGGGTCTACTTGTCCCAAGGACAGAATAAGCATGAAAACATGTTTTCCTCGACCCCAAACAGCATGTCCTGTGCGTCAGTCTATAGGAATTCAGCACCTCTGCACTAGCAAGTCCTCATTCATATAAATTAGTGTTTAAATCATTTTTTTCATACTGAAAATGATGGAACATTTCTATGTATGTGTAGAATAGGGAGTCATAATTGATAATTCAGAAGCAGTGCAAGCACAAATTTACAACAAGCATGGGCAAAGCCAATTAGTCTGACACTGGATGTCAACCTCTTGACTTTACCGATGCTTGTTTGTTTTATCATTCTTTTTGTAAATTGTTTTTGTTGGGGGCCAGCCAAGCCATCACCTATTAAAAAAAAAAAAAAAAAGTCTTAGTTAAAAACAAAAATATATTTTGGTCTCAAAAAGCACACATTGCCGTGTGGTTTATGGCACATAAGGGAACTTCTTTGTGGGCAGCGATGCTTTTTGTAAAAGACTAGACTGCTGTCACTCACAGTGATGTTAGCCAATGACTGAAGTGGGCGGACCTACTGCACCCTGGTGTATGCTGTAGTGGCTGGGGAAAAAGGAAACTTCACAACATCTTACCAATGAATGAAGAGGGCTGGCTAGAAACCCCTCTAAGAATATTATATCTATAATTTTAGTAAAATCAAAAGGTCTTGGCTAATGCGAGACGTAAAAATATACAAATTGTAAACTTTAATTATGACTTTATGTTGGCAGGAAGTTAGTTGTAGTTTGATAGCCCTGGGACTGAGCCGTGGTTAGTTTCGGGTCACCAGCCGAGATTTACATAACAATATTAATTTACATTTATTTTTATATGCGTACCTCTTACATTCATTTTAGCTGTTGTAGTCCTGTTTCTCTGCGTTTTCCTTTCAGACTCCATGCTGCAGTTTTTCTTGCCAGTAGGTGGCAACACGACCAGTGCTCACTTGCATTACTGGTGTTTAGAGGTCCATTTATTTGAAGGTGTCTGGGTCATATTTTGTATTTATTACAGTAACCACTGTTGTTTTTTTGTTATTTAAAGGTAGGCATTTTGACTTCAATGTAAGGTTTTGTTGGCATTACATCCCCATCATCCCCAAAAGAGGAGTGCTAGACACCTGTCAGTTCAGTATTGACTAGTAAAGGGCAAAGTTAGAGGACACTTTGGAACAGTATAGAAAATCAGGAATTCAAGATTACAGATTGGTATGACCAGTGCTGTCAAATTCAGTTGTAACTCATACTACACAAACTGTAATGTCTAAAACCAAATATATTAATGGCCCGTGCCCTTTATTAGCTGATGTTGTTTCTCCACTCTCTCTGACACTGCCTGTTCCAGTTTGTTTCATGTTGTTGCCTGCTATAGTGTAACTGGCCAGCTTGTGGTTCAGGCAGAGATTCATGTGTTGCTATCTTGTATCAGACACATAGGGCCTCATTACCAGGCTGGCAGTCTTGAGACCTGCCACCCTCGCGCTGGCGGTCCGACTGGCACATTAAGACCCTGGTGGGCAGACCTCCAGAGTTCCACTGTCTCCGTGGGGATCGGTGATTCCAACGGGTTGACGGCGGGTGGAGGTCGCAATCAGCCAGGTCGGTGCTGCATGCAGCGTCGCCCTGCTGATCACGACCTTGTTCTCTGCCAGCCTTTTCATGGCGGTTTTACCACCATGAAAAGGCTGGCAGCGAACATGTACAGGGGGCCCCTGCTCTGCCCATGCAGTTGGCATGGACGATGCAGAGGTCTCCCTGACCAGCAGCCTCGCAGTGTTCACTGTCTGCTATGCAGACAGTGAACATTGCAAGGGTGCTTGTACACCCTGCAGGCGACAGCATTGCTGCCTGCTCTATTTCAAGCCGGAGACACACTGCCGCCACCAGTTTCCAGCTAGGCTGACAGGCAGAAACGTCTGTTTCCGCCCATCATCCTAGCGGGAAACTAACCTTGTTATGCATTGATAAGGTAGGCACACCATTTTGGAGCAAATACAGGTTTACAAGTCTTTGTAAATCTGGGTTACCATCAAAACATGCCTACTGACCAAACTTTGAATATAATGCAATGTAGCGTCTTATGCAGGCGGGAGGATAGCTCAGAGAGTTGAATGCTCTTTGACTCCTGGTAAGACTGACATAGCCTTTCATCCATCCAAGGTCTCTACATTGGCTGCAAGTAAAGAGGTAATAGTGAGAGTGCTTAGAAGTGTCCGAAATGCACTGTTAATACCTCACACCCAATGGTACTCATTTCTTCAGCCACAGAACAGCGACTCTTTGAGCCAGCCCTGCAGTGATAGAAATGTATACCTTCAGGTTGCATACGCTACTTAAACCCATTATGCTATATTAATTGGATTTGAACATGAGATCTATAGATTACTCTCATTGTTTGCAGCAGGCACCTCAACCCTCTGAGATATTTTATGACTATTTGAAGGGGTAGATTAAGCACAGGTCTCTGTAGTAAGTATGTAAGAGCCTGGGCTCTCTCACCAGTGCTTTGGGGATGCTAGATTCACACAGATCACTTTAGGAAGTGCCTACACCCCCTGGGGCAGGTGCTACCAGTAGCTACCAGACACCTTCAGAGTCACTGCAGTCTTGAGTTTAGTTTTTATCTTAGCAGAGGGTCATGTTTTCCTTTTAAAGTTAAGGTAAGGCTGTGTTTATTTTAGATTATTATCATCCGGCTGCAGATAGCAGGGCCTGATAATGAGCAGTTATCTGTCAGGTTTATAACCCAGACTGGGGCACAGAGGTGAAGAACTGATGCACTGAGGTATTTAACTCTTAAATAAAAGTCCTTCTCAACTTGATATTAGAGTGTGAGAACAAAATTATGTTTCCGAATACTGTTATGTAGGAGAAAATTCAAATGAAAGTTACCTTAACTCTACATTTTAATTTTTTTCCCATTTCAAAGTGTCACCTTTACAGACAGAAAGCCTCTTGCCCCCAGTAGCCAGTAGCCACTGTTCCATATGTCTAAGTGAAAAATAGTCAAGTGCAGAAAAAAAGTTCCATATTTTGAACATTTTTGCTGAAATTTTTCTGCACTTTAAATTTCTCCCATTTAAAAAAAATGGTTGTATGTTTGTATTATACACGTAACTGAGCTACTTATGGTGAAAGGCATGTCCTGTGCCACAAGTACATACAACACAGACTCTCAGTTACACTTGCACATATATCATATTCATATACACACATGTTCAAACATCCCCCAAAGACCACGTTCTCACTGATGCACACGGTAGCCCTGTCAAAGTGCCCCCAGTCAAAGTATTTTGTTCAAACCATAGTATCTGCTCTATGGACATTAGGCTTAAAGTCAGGGAAGCAGGATGTGGGGGTGCCTGGTCATAATGTGCAAGTTATTTAGCCTTCAGTAGCTCATGATGCTTTTCACTGATCAGAAGTAGCTCTCACTAAAGAAAAGGTTGAAGACCCCCTGGTCCAGGAGATCTACCTTTTAGAAACAACTGGCCAGCAGATCTGGCTAGTAAGACTCCTCGGTGGTCAATGTTCCTGCTGTGCTTAACACGTGATAACCTGAAGATGACTGGTGTGAAATTTCATGGGGTAAACTCAGCCTTAAATTCTTTAAGGGTGAATAAAATAAACAATGCTGAGCTCAGTAATGATAACTTCTACTAACATTGTTATTTAAAATCAGAAGTAGAAGTCTTTGTGTGCCCCTACTTTTGTTAAAAAAAGAGTGAGAAGGCAGATTGAAAGAGACTTGTCACTTTCCTGTAGGAAAATGTTAAACTCCAGATTCTGCTTATAGCCACGGTAGCATTGTAGCGCCACACAAAACTGCTATATTAACCACTTAAGAGGGACCAAGACAAGTGAGTGAGTATCCTGGAATTCAGGCATTCTGCAGCTGTCTGCCCTCTGGTGCCTGCAGGTGAGAGGTGCAGCAGCTCCTGCTCAGAGAGTGGTACAACAGGACTCAGGGCTGATTATGAGTTCGAGAGACAGTTTAGACCGTCTGCCGAACTTCCGATGGGGAGGTTGCTGCCATAGTAGCTACCTCCTCACCTGCCCTATTAAGAGTTTCCCACTAGGTCAGCAGGCGGAAACCTGAGTTTCCTCCCGCTGGCCTAGCGAGAAACAGCCTACAGCATTGTCTTCGCTCGTAATCGAGCCAGCGGCAATGCTGTAGAGCGCAGGGTGCACCATCACCCTCGCAATGTTCACTGTCTGCAAAGTAGACAGTGAACATTGCGAGGGTGCTGGGCAGGGGGGCGCCTGCACCACCCATGCCGAGTGGGGCCCCATGCACCCATTCTCCGCCAGAATTTCCTCCGACAGCGCTGCCCTGGCATATTAGGACCACCGCAAGACCGCCGGGATCACCGATCCTGGCAGGGCTGGCGGTTCCCTGGCAGCCTGACTACCAGGGTTGTATATTGGCGGTCGGACCGCCGCATTGGCGGCGGCCCGACCACCATCCGCGAGTCTGGCGGTCTACTGACCGCCAGACTCGTAATGAAGCCCTCAGTGTTTGGGACCGGAAACACTTTAACCAGCCAGATTTTCAGCCTAGAACAGTGCTTTTCAACAGCCTGCTTTACCGCCTAGGAATGCACTTACTCAGAGAGGAGGTTTAGTAGCTCAGGGCCGAGTGAGAGTACCCAGGGATCTGCAAGCCACGCGGTGAATCCAGGAGGGCCCAGCCTTTCATCCTTCTCAAGTCGAAAAAAGAAAAAAAAACACCTCTGAGTTGAATGAAAGCCGGCGAGTAGTCATATAAAACTCATTTTTTGCCTTATGTAATATGAATAAAATTACTTCGCCTGTGAATCTCTTGTTTACAAACTCTGTGTACTGCTTGTTCTTACGTTGTCAGTCGCTCTTACTTACACGTGCAATGCAATTTTCACACATCCTTTTAATACCTTTTCCATTTTACAGTTCTCTTGTCGCACGCCACTCAGAGTTTGTAATTGTGTTATTGTCTAGGCACTTTAATTCATTTTGAGAAAGTGAGATGAATCCGTTTGATGATACAGAGCAGATGTTATAAACACAGTAAGGTCATGGAATAGCTGACATGTGTAAGTCAACACTTCCTTGGAAGTCAAACATTCCACGATGACAGGTATCTTAACTAGTGAAACTAAAAACAAGCCAAAGATTCTGCTTTGAAGATTCAGAGGTGTAACTATAGCGATAATAATAACCAAAGAGGCAATCCTTCAAACATAGAGGGGGTTATTCTAACTTTGGAGGAGGTGTTAATCCGTCCCAAAAGTGACGGAAAAGTGACGGATTTACCACCAGCCGTATTACGAGTCCATTATATCCTATGGAACTCGTAATACGGCTGGTGGTATTTCCGTCACTTTACCGTCACTTTTGGGACGGATTAACACTCCTCCAAAGTTAGAATAACCCCCAGAGTGTGCTAAGACTCATGAAACTACATCCCTCGGATCCCTGCCATCCCTCACCCAACCCCTCCCCCCCCCCCCCTCCCCCCTCCGTTCCCTCCTTGTTCAGTGGAGAGGAACAAGCTAATGTCATGAATATATAAGATGAAACGAAACCCTATCTGTCCACACTGGGGAAGGGGGGGGCGGGTACATGGTCAGTCCTCTCAGGGAAGGAGGGGCATGGCTGTTCTCACTCTTACAACTGTCAGTGTTCAGCTTCTAGGGCATAGAAAGTTCCCCCAATACCTATCCCAGAGGGGGAGGCTCTAATTTATATATCATTTGTTCATAAGATGCAGCGAGGGTCATTTCCTTGAGAAAGGCGTCAGTTGTAGGAAGGGAGGTTTTGTTTTGAAGTTTTATATTGCGCGAACACGACCCAATGCTATTGGAGCACCAGTTACATTACACAAGGACACATTCATTTTATATTAGCACTCACGGAGAGATGAAGGGCCAGATGTATCATGCATTTTTGCGGTCGGAAACGTCGCAGTTGGGCAGTTTGCGACTGCAAAAATGCATTTTGGTCTGAATCAATCCCAATTTATGATTCAGTAACTTGTTAGCAAGTCGCAAATTGGAATTGCGACTACATACCGATTCGGTATTAGGAAGGGGCGTGTCAAGGGTGTCCCTTCCTAATACTGAATCGCAGCAGTATGTAGGAGTGTTTTGTGGCTGAAATGTGGTCGCAAAACATTTGCATTTTACCTCCTACTTCAAGTAGAGTGGTAACCCATTCACAACTGATTCACAAAGGGACCCCCCAAGGGACCCCTTCCCCTTTGTGAATGCATGTGAAAATGTTTTTTAAGAGCAGGCAGTGGTTACACGGACCACTGCTTACTCTTAAGAAATGAAAAGAAAACGTTTCATTTTTCTTTTTTAAATGCATCCCGTTTTCCTTTAAAAAAACCGGCTCAATTAAAAAAAAAAAAAAATTGCGTTATTTAAAAGCAATCACAGACATGGTGGTGTGCTGAGCCCAGCAGGCCACCATACTTGTGACTTTAGCGTTTCCAAATGGTTCGCAAATTGCGACCAACCTCCTGAATAATAATGAGATAGATCGCTTTGCGACCCATTAGGAAATGCAAAATGAAACTCGTTGAGTTTCATACATATGAATAAGGATTCAGTAATTGCGGGTGGAGAGGGTAGAGCATATCTATCAAACTATACCAAAATTAGAAGGTGGCTGAATAATCATCAAGCAAACACAGCGAGTCATCCCCCCTTAAACTTTGAGGAGAAAAAAATAAAAGGGAGACTACGGCTCTGTAGAAGCAGCGAGGCCCCTGACCCAAATGGCCTTCCTTTCTGGAGCAGTCAATTATGCAAAATGTACAACGCCTAAGTTAAGGAAAATAAGGTACCAGACTCATGGAAAGGGGCCCTTTTACACCCTATCTACAAAAAGGGCCCCTATGGGAACCTAGTCAGTTACCGTGTGAACACGTTGCTTGATATCGGCTGAAAAATATTTGCGGGCCTTCTGCTAGAGGTCTTGGACGCCTGGGCCACCAATTTAACCTAATACCCCTAAATCTAACCGGCTTCCGTCCATCATCGACTGCCCCTGACAACCTTGCAGCCTTGGCTAGTTTAGCTGAAAAATACACAAGAAAGAAACTATCTCTACACACTTGCTTTGTGGACTTATCCAAAGCATGTGACTCGGTTGACAGGCACCGGCTATGGAGAAAGTTCTATAGGACTGGAATATTCTGTCAAATTTGTTAAAAGGAATATAGGTCTTATATTCTGAAAACTGGAGAACCTGGGGAACACCAAGGTAGTCATCTTTGGAAAGCGAGTAATTAAGAAAAAGCTATGGCTTTGCAGGGAACCTCTTCTGGGCAGAAGTGGAAGTTATAAATATCTTGGCGTTTGGCTACAGGATCCCTGGTCTCACCGTCTGCATTTAAACACCCTGAAAGCAAGGATGGGGTCTCAGATTGCAGCCTTACAAGTCCTGTCAACCAAATTGCAAAGCACAACTTGGCGTCCACTGCTTACCATGATGAAGGCAACGTTTCTTCCTATGTTGTCATATGGCTTGGAAATGTTCCCTGGCAAGATTGCTAACTTATTGAACGCCGCACAGAGCGAAGCCTTCTGCCTCATCTTTCTACTGCCACAGGGTACTTCTCTGGCACAAATGAGGCTGGAATTCCCACTCAGGACCAATGCCAAACTCTCTGAAGGCTCTGATATGGCAAGAAATTGGACTTAACACGCCCCAGAATCCAAACTTGTGGTCAGAGAGAATTGCATGAACAGTCTTTGGCAAAAAAAACTTACCACATAAAGTCTTCAAGCAATTGTTGAACAAACAAATTAAGCAGCTCGCCTGGATCAATGACAAAGTTACGTTTAGACTGTGTTCTCAAGCACGGATGATTATCAGTACTTACAAGGTTCTAGCTGCCCAGCCGTACATGGCAACCTTATTAAAAAAACACTTAAAATAAAAGTACTCCACCCTGGACATGGTCTGCTCCCTTCACTCGACGCTGTTCCAAAATGGGTTCTACCCTCAAACTGTGAGGGATGCGGGCTCTGTTCACACCCCCGTGAGGACTTTCTACAAATCCTTTGCATATGGCCAGCTCTGGTTCCTTGGTGTAAAATCTACCTTAGAAACATCTTAAACGCCGACGGCATTAGGACCTGCCGCCATGCAACTCTCTTCTGTCTAAAGGGGCACACCTCAATATATGGCCCGCTTTGCAAAATGTATAGTGAAAGCGGACCCTCTGCTTCAGCGGGTCACAAACAAGAAGGACGTTTGAATGCCACTGATCAACACCTTCTGCAACATGTCTGACTCCTTCCTTCTGGTTTATTCCCATGCCCTGTGGCAATCTGCACTGCACTTTAACTCTCCACCGACTCTATATTCCTTTTGCCGCCAGGCTCTTGAGCTAATATAATAAAACAGTGAGCTGCCCGTACAACGCAGAACTATCGGCGCGGCGAGGTTTTGTGGGTGCCCATTCTCCCTCCATCCCTTGAACCCCCGCAACAACAAACATTGCAACATTTGCACTTATCTGGTTGGATAGTGCGCAGCCTTTTAGTCTACCTTTGGGTTCTTTAAACCTTTTATCTTGCACTTTTGTACCATTGTCTTTTTACTCTCCTGGTGTCCATCGTATCCATGAATTGGCTGTGCTTAATTTTTAACTCTTTTTTTTGTAGCTGATTGCAGTGGTTTTTATTGATAGTGAAAATAAAAAAAATATTTACATAAAGTAGTACAGACGCACGATTTAGAGTCCACATAATCCTTGCGTATGTGCCAAGCGCAACCTAAATATCCTTTGAGTATGCCACCCAGTGATGGGCACTCCCAGATTGCGTGCTCGTTGTCGCCGTCCCCTGCCTTGTGTCTCCAACAGGAGGGAGCCGTAAAGGCCCTCACATTGTGCAGCCTGTGTGGGGACCAGTAGTACCTGTGCAAGATCTTAAAATATGCCAAATTTATTGTGGCCTCTTGCAAATATTTGTCATGTTGCATGAGGTGGTCAGACCAATCTTCATCTGTGTAGGTCCTGGAAGTCTACAGACCAACACTCTGAGCTGATTCCAGACTGTGGTGGAGAAAAGTGAGTTGACGGGAAGGCCGTATACCCCTCCCTTGCAGCCCCCCACAGTTAGATGTAGGATCGTATGAGAGATGTCGCTAGGGTAATGGATGGGCCTTCTAGCGATGCATGTAAGGAGTGGGACAGATGATGATATCTCCAAGACTGGCCTACCAAAATGTTGTAAGAGGGCAGGCTTCCTCGAATGACAGTAGACTTGCATCTTGTAGGAATTGATTAATGTGGCGTTGGTGTATCCCCCTTGTACTAAAGTCAGTCCACATCAGTTCTCAGAAATCTATTTGAACTTTGCCGTTGCCCCACACAGATGCCCCTGGGTGCAGTTTTTTTGTACTTTTAGTAAGCTGTGGGCTCTGCACCTTGCAAATGAAGTGGTAGCGTAGAGTTTGTTCAGTTTCAGCCAGGGATTCAACCCCCCCCCCAGCAAGAAAGTTTGATCATGTGAGAAAGAGATATGAGGACTGATTAGTGCATGGGAAACACAGCACAAAGATAGTTGATCCTGAGTGCAACGTTCATTTTGATTATCTGCACTTTGCCCCAGAGGGAAAGGTTTAATTCCATCCATCTTTGCAGGTCTTGGCGTGTCTTGTTTTTTTTTTTTTTTTAATTGCCATTTTGACATCAACACGGTGAGAACTTCAGGGAAGGGTAGGGAGGGATGGGAGGGAAGTCAGGGTATAGACAGTACGCAGCAGCTTGTACAAAGCAAGCAACACGCCACACCAGAGGGAATGTCCAAATGATGCAGGCGTGCTGTTCTCAGACGTCTCCTGAGTCGTCCATCTCAGATGCATAGGTCGGCTCAGCAGGCAGAGGGTCTGTTCTCACTGCTGGTGTCAGAGCAGCCCCCACACTGAGGCTCGAAGCGAGATCGAGTGGATTATGCTGCATTGCTGCTTTTGTTACTGGGGGCCGATATTGCAGTACTGTTGAAAAAACAGTCACCCCGGCAACAAAACTGGCACCCACATCTTCCAGCCTCCCGGTGAAATGCCCAATGCCCAGTAGGGCCAGCCCGGCCCTGGAAACGGCTAACATTGAGAGAGATCACACTCAGACCGAAAGGTGGGTGGACCGTGGGTATCTCTGCATTTCAGTGCCTAGGGGGGATGCAGATGTCGGCGGATGATATCCCAGGGGGGAGGGACATGTATCAGCGGAAAACCCAGATGGTGAGAGACTCAAAGTGAGGGGGGGAGAATCAGCCCATATAGTTTATGCACATAGGAGTGCCAATAAAAGACTTATGCATAATGTTAGCTTCCAGTCTTGACATGAAATCACCCTTATAGTTTATTTCTGAGACCGCCTGTCTGTGTAATATCCAACATTGCATTTGTGGGGAAATAGTCATATGACCACAGGGGTGTTAAACCACCCCACATTTCCCCCCCCTCCCCCCCCCCCGGAAAGGCCTGTGCGGTTTTAATAAACCAGGCAGCGGAGTTATATCACACTGAAGCCTTTTGAGGGCGGCTGTAAGATTTAAGTGGTTCCTATTAAGAGGAGACTCCCAGCCGGCTTCTGCTGTACCTTTCATCGCCGTGTAATGTCCCAGCAGCTCGCGAGCTGTAATCTTTACGGCGCTACATAAACCTTTAGTGAAAACTGTTATTTACATACTCGGGCCCAAAATGTAGCCGGTGGGAGCAAACAGGACCCGGCGCCGCTTTCATGTTGCAAGTGGGCGTAAAATGTGGGTTCAGCGCCTGCTGCAGAGAAAAAAGGTGGTCAGGTTTATGGGTTTGAAATCCGGATCGGCGTGACTCCCCCTTGAGTTGCTTTGTAGTAATGCCTGTTATTTGAAAAGCTAAGAGGCAATTAGTCTGTATTGTGACAACATTGCCCTTATTATTACAAGAAAGCGGTGATATTACATGTTTATACGGCGCTTGAAGGGCATAGAAAGTTATTGGAGCTGTGATCCAGAGTGCAATGGGTCAGACATGTTGATAAAAAGAGCACAATATTAGGGAAGTATTTGGCCGACTTTTCACCTACAGGTAATTGCACATAAAACAGGATACTTACACCTTAAATTAAGAAATCAGTGCAAATTAAACTAACGCTGGGGTAATTCAATGTTCTGCTAGGGAAGCTCGTTTGGTGAGTGCAGTCACTTCAGGTGGGTCCAGTGTAACTGAGTCTGGTTGTCTCAGAGCTCAGTCTGTGACAGAAAGGACTGTGAATCTTAGTCGTTCTAAAAAAAAAAAAAAGACACTTTGTGAGACAGCCTGCACATAATACACCATAAATTACTGCAAACTGTGCAACATGATTACCTTCAAACCGTACTTTCAAGAGTTATACCTTTAGCTTCAAACTGTGCACAGTACAAACTTGTTTTAAATATGTTGTCATTAAAGATACCTCACGGAGCTGGAGGCATCTTTCCAGTAAAAGATAAACTCTGTCAGCATAAAGTTTCAAATAACTCTCATCAAAACCAATACTGCCCCCCAGAAGCCTTCAGATGTTGCATGAAGCACCCAGAGAGGTGATTTCTGTTTTCTTTAGTTGTCGGTTCCTCCTCTCCCTTCACAGCACCGGAGACCCCGCCTCCTTTTCAGCCGGAGGCAACCACTGTTACTTAAAGCTTGGGGATGTCATTCCCAGTAGATCCCGCCCACCTCGATTTTGTAATTTTGTTTTAAAAACTGAATGTAGAAATTGCACTTCTGCCAAAAACACACTGGTGCACTGTGCAGAAGGTACCAGAAACTGCCTCCGGCTCTGGGCCCAGTGCGCCACAAGCTGGCCTCCTCTCTGGGTCCTGCAGGGGCATTGCGTGGTCAGTAAGATGTGGGGGAGGGGGAGAAGGGGGGGGCTGAACTCCAAATTTCTCAACAATCACACTGTCACGTAATGCTAAAATGCATTATTTGATAAGCAGGATGCACAGAGGCTTGTTCTCACACTCAGACAGTGCACTGGGGTCTGTGCAGTTTCTCCGGCCCAGCTGTGTTGGAGAAACCTAAGTGCGCATGTGTTTGGCCGGCCTGAGACGGTTGGCCAAACACACATGCGCACTTAGGTGCACTCTCTCCTCCTCCCACCTCCCGTGGCCCAACCCCACCCCTCCCTGCTGGCTGAGCCAGCAGCAGAAAAATAAAACATGAAACATTAGCCAGTGGAGTGACACTCCTTTGCCCTTGCGGAGGAGCCACCTCTGAGGGTGCATGAGGGGGGCTTAAGGGGCTTAAGGGGCAGTGGAAAAGGAGAGAAATACAATGAGCAGGGGTACTAAGTGAGAGAAAACACATTATTTTATGAAATAACCAACATGTTTAAAGTCTTTCCAAACAGAGGGGGAAAGAGTGTGTGCGTGCGTTTTTGTTTGTGTGTGTACATTTCTTCTTGGAATCTGGTAGACAGCTTACCATACCCGACTGAAAGCACCTGCACTCAACTATTTATCATAAAATACATTTATTAGGAGGGTGAAACACCCCACACTGCCCCCAAAGCTACGCCCCTAGGGTCATGTGTGCCATAAGCTGTAATGGGAGAGGATGTGGCGTAACGGCCAGAGTTGCGGACTTTGGAGCTAGGGAACTAGGATTGAGTCTCGGCATCGGCTCAATACCTTGTGATCCTGGGCAAATCCCTTAATCTCCCTGTGCCTACCAAAACAATGAATGTATCCTCGTGTAACGTAACTGGTGTCATGGAAAGCACTCCAATACCTTCGGGTCAAGTTTGCGCTATATAAAACTGCAAAAAAAAAGTAGCGCCCAGTTCTGGGTCCTGTGTGCCAGGATGTGCCCCCCAACTCTGGGTCCTGTGTGCAAGAAGCGGCCCCCAGCTCCCGGTCCTGTGTGCTCGAAACAGCCTTTGGCACTTGGTTCAAAGCTCCATGAGTGGACTGCGGATCTAAGCCCAGTAGCGCTCAGAAACTGCCCCTGGCTGGGCCCAGTGCGCTTGAAGCTGTCCCTGGTTCTGGGTCCTGTGTGCCAGAAGCAGCCTCCGGCTCCTTGTCCATTGCCGCAGAAGGTGGCCTCTGGCGCTGGGCTCAGTGCTTCAGAAGTGACCGCTGGATCTAGGCCCGGCAGTGCACCGGGGTGACCTGCTTTGGGCCCAGTGCACCGAAAGCAGACTGACTGTAAGTCCCCATGTGACAGAAGCAGCTTATTCATTGTAGGAATATTGTTTTTTTTTTAACTTTAGATTTAAAAAAAATATATAGCTGTACACAATATCATATTTTTAATTATTTTGTTGAGTTGTTTTTCGTTTGTGTCAGAAGTTGTTATTATTTTAATCTTAAGTGTGTTTCGGTATTTAGTTTTTTTAGTTTTTGTTTGGTAATATATTAAGACGTTTATTTTATTTCATTTTTTTTGGCTTATTGTTGAGTTGGGAGTTTTTAAAAAAATATTTATATAATTGATTATATGTTTATTTTATACGTTTTACTTTCTAAATTTGATGAATTAATTATGTAACTTATATTTTAACTTTTTAACAGATAATTTTACTGTGGCTTACGTTGAAGTGGAAATAGTTAGTTTAACCCATCCAAGGGCCAACGCTTTCAGTACAATTGCTTATGTTGGAGTGTGATTAGTAACTCTGACTCCTCCAAAGTCCAACTCTTTCCCTATTGTTGCTTATGTTGCAGTGAGAATAGTATATAAGACCCATCCAAAGTCGAACACGTACTGTACTATTGGTCAGATTGGAGTGAGAGTAGTGAATTTGAACCCTTCAAATCAATATTTTTGTGATTGTTAAGATTGTTCTAATTTTGTTTTTGATTTCATTTTACAAGTTTAATGTAAGTTAGTTTTATTACACGTTCATATTATTATTTTTGTTGATTTATTTTAATTTTAATGTTATTGTATAAAAACAATTGTTTACCATCTAGTGTTTATCAATATAATTACTATTAATATTTATCTTATGTATATTTAAATAATGTTTTTTAAATGTTTATTTTGTGGTTATTTTAATGTATGTCCTTTTACTTTGTGTTAAAGTTAATATATATTTTAAAGTTAATGTAATGTTAAATAGCTAAAATTAGCTAAAATAGCTAAAATTAGACATACTTACCAGTTTTATGACTACATTGTATTCTTCTATATTTTTGTAGTAAGTATTTTTGACTTTACATGGAAAGTGTAAAGGCAAAATGTGTGCCCTTGACAGTTTTTTGGCGGTATTTTTCTCACCAATATTTCTTCATACAGCTGGTTCCGGGCTCAAAATGTACCCTCCAGTTATGTACCCAGTACGCCGGCAGCTGCCTCCAGCTTTGGGAGCCGTGCATCGGAAGCAGCCTCTTTCTCTGGCCCCAGTGCTCCAGAAGCAGCCTGGCGCCACGTGCCTACTGTGACAGATGCGGCCTGCAGCTCTGGACCCGTGCACCAGACGTGGCCTCTGGCTCTGTGCCTAGTGTGCCAGAAGTAGCCTCTGGCTCTGTACCTAGTGTGCCAGATGTGGCCTCTGGATCTGTGCCTAGTGTGCCAGACGTAGCCTCTGGCTCTGTGCCTAGTGTGCCAGAAGTAGCCTCTGGCTCTGTGCCTAGTGTGCCAGATGTGGCCTCTGGCCCTGTGTCTAGTGTGCCAGACGTGGCCTCTGGATCTGTGCCTAGTGCACCAGACGTGGCCTCTGGCTCTGTGCCTAGTGTGCCAGATGTGGCCTCTGGCTCTGTGCCTAGTGTGCCAGAAGTAGCCTCTGGCTCTGTGCCTAGTGTGCCAGAAGTAGCCTCTGGCTCTGTGCCTAGTGTGCCAGATGTGGCCTCTGGCCCTGTGTCTAGTGTGCCAGACGTGGCCTCTGGATCTGTGCCTAGTGCACCAGACGTGGCCTCTGGCTCTGTGCCTAGTGTGCCAGACGTAGCCTCTGGCTCTGTGCCTAGTGTGCCAGAAGTAGCCTCTGGCTCTGTACCTAGTGTGCCAGATGTGGCCTCTGGATCTGTGCCTAGTGTGCCAGACGTAGCCTCTGGCTCTGTGCCTAGTGTGCCAGAAGTAGCCTCTGGCTCTGTGCCTAGTGTGCCAGATGTGGCCTCTGGCCCTGTGTCTAGTGTGCCAGACGTGGCCTCTGGATCTGTGCCTAGTGCACCAGACGTGGCCTCTGGCTCTGTGCCTAGTGTGCCAGATGTGGCCTCTGGCCCTGTGCCTAGTGTGCCAGATGTGGCCTCTGGATCTGTGCCTAGTGTGCCAGATGTGGCCTCTGGCTCTGTGCCTAGTGTGCCAGACATAGCCTCTGGCTCTGTGCCCCGAACACCAGATTCAGCCTATGGCTCTGGGCCCAGGCAGTGCTTAATTTGAGCCCGTGGTTTCGGTGGGTTAATTGTCAACACCTGCACTTATGATCTTCTTCCACATGGTGGTGCTGTGTGTCTTATTTAGAGATGAGCACAACAACAGGTATTTGTTATTTCGATATACATTAGAAATGGCTAGTATCTGGTACCCAAGCCGTTCTTATAGCTTTGTGTGCCTGTAACAGTCTGCACTGTCACACTTGTGGGAACGTGATGGCAAGCAGCTGTGTTGGTACTGTCCCTGGCAGTGCTATCAGGGGCAATGGGTGATGCTAGCTGCAGTGGCCTGCTGACACCACATACGGTCTCCAACTCCTGGCAGAGTGCCCCAGAAGCATCCCCGCTCCAGGCAGATTTTACCAGAAACACCATTTCCCCATCGAGCTCTCTGCTCTCGTTCCTGGCCAGAGTATTAGAAAAAGGAATCAAATAAATCTCTTCTCATCTAGAACAGAACCTTCTACTTGCTCTTCCCAATCTGTATTCGGCAGGAACCAAAGCACCAAGACGGCCTTCATTGTATCTATCGACAACATCCAAACACTACTCGACTGAGGAGGGACTGCGGCTCTGATCCTCTCAGACCTCTCGTCAGCCTTGGATATGGTCTCCCACCACACACTTATCACAAGGCTGCACAACATAGACATCCAAGGGGCCGCCATCAGATGAATCACCTCTTTTCACACCGGAAGAATGCAAAAAGTCTGCCTTCCCCCCTTTACCTCCGAACCCAAGCAAATCACCTATGGAGTACCCCAAAGATCCTCACTCAGCTGCACCCTCTTCAGCAATTCTATGACACCTGTGGCCAGGAGTGTCAAAACCCACGGACTCAACATTATATCCTACGCCAACAACACACAACTCCTCCTCTCCCTCCCTGACCAACTTCCACAACTGCATGAGAGATGTCACCAGCTGGATGAAGGACAGCTGGCTGAAGATGGACAAGAAAGAAGTAATGATCTTCAAAACAAAAGCTCCCTATGGGCTGCATCCTACTGGCCTTCGGAACTCTGAACCTCTCCTATCCCCACTGACCTTGCCAGGAACCTAGGCATCATTCTGGACAACAAGCTAACCATGACGACTTGGGTTAACTCAGTCTCCTCCCCCTGCTTCTTCGTCCTCCACCTGCTTCATAAGATATTCAAATGGATACCCCACAGATCAAGACACACCATCACACAGGTCCTCCTCTCCAGCTGACTGGACTACTGCAAAGCTCTCTACGCAGGGATTGCAACTCCTCTCCTCCGATGACTACAGACCATGCAGAACGCTGCAGTCAGACTCGTCGTGGATCTCCCTAGACAAACTCATCACCCCCTTCCTCAGGGAACTTCACTGGCTCCCTGTGCAGAAAAGATGCCAGTTCAAGCCCCGCCCCACACATACAAGGCCCTACACAACTGCAGACCCGCCTACTTGAACCACCATCTGAACTTCCATCAGCCCACCACACACCTCTGTTCCATTTCCCTTTCTCTAACCCTCACCCTCAGCATCCGCCGTAGCAGACGCGGAGGTCGTTCCTTCTCCCACCACAGCAAAGAAATGGAACAAGCTACCTTTTCATGTCCGGACCTGCCCATCTCTTCCAGAGTTCTGAAAGTCCCTGAATACCTGTCTATTTGGCTAATCAACTGTACCCTGCCAGCGCCTGGATACCCTCACGGGTGACAAGAAGCGCTCTACAAATCTACTGGTTGGTTGATTGATTGGGCTCTGGGCACAGTGACCCTGAAGTGACCTGCAGGTGCTGTGTGGGGATTGAAGGAACCATGCTCCCAAAACGACCCCAGCATGGGTGAGGTGCTGGGAATCCAGAAGGAGAATAGAAATAGAGTTGAATCCTCGAGAATTGGAGGCAGCACAAAAAAAATACCAAAGTATAAAACGAGAAGCGTGGAATTAAAATTTGCAAAACAAATATACAGTTTTGAGCTGTACTGGGGGCTTTGTCACAGTTTTGCAACTTTATTACCCTTCTCACGGGAGGGTAATATTATTCCAATCTGAGGTACTCAGTTTATTGATGCAAGTATGATAAAAGGCTGAGCCTGCCTTGCGTGGTTTAAAGTATGAAGGATTCACTCAGGTCTTCGTAGACAGAGCTGAACCCTGTAGACTACGTTACCAGATTCTGAGTTGTTCTCTTCTGTCTCCTCCACCTACATTTTAGGTCGAGCGCACTAGCACTGTGGCGTGTCTGGGTTTTTAACCACACCCACTGCACGCCCATCACTTTCACTAGTTCATGTGCTTGCCTTTCAAATTCCTTTGTTCTCATTGGTAAATGCTTTACATTTGTCCCTCCTTTGGGCAGTTTTGTTACCACCCTGGACACTGACTCTGTTACCTGGATAATTGCACTTTTGCTGATACGTTTGACTGTGAGTGAACTTCTTTTTCCTTTTGTGTGTCTCCTTCGTGCTCATGGTGGCCGTGGCTCTTGCTCGCTTATGTCAACTGTTTTACTTTCCATTTTCAATTTTTGTGGCAAAAAAAAGTCCAGTTAGGAATTTACAACGCTAATAGCTCTAACTCAAGCAAACGCGAGACCCTTTGCATTGCAAATGCTCGTTTATCATTTTGAAAGCAGTTTGTGTGTTTAGGTTTTGTAGGAGGTGGAAAGACTTGTTATTCAAAGCGCTTCGAAAGAACACCCCCGTGGTGCTAAGAGCTATGGAAATACTGCATCGCTGCTGTTGAAAGTTATCACTTTTTAATTTCACTTAAAATAATTATAGTAACACTATTTACTAATGACGGTGACATAATAAATATAAATATTGCCTCCAGGGTTGGAGGAGCTGTCAGTCACCGGAGGAAGCGTGTTGGCACTGCCTGGGAACCCGACAGGACGAGGGGCTTTTTTAGATAATTCTGCTGTATTGCAGCAGCTTGTGACCCCCCTCTCTGTGACGTGCTGTTATTTAACCAGCAGTTAGGAGCTGTGAAACAGTTTGCGGCTTCGCCGGTTCAACCCACCGAGCGCTTTTAGCGCTGTCAGTGGGGATGGTTATCCGAGCGGCGCCGGCGAGGAGCCGTGTTCTCTTTGACAGATGATGGGGCCGCTGTGATCACACCAGGGGGCTCGAGGGGTGGGGGGGTCCCCCCTGCAGAGGGAGGCAGGTACACTGCAGGGTGGGGGGCGTGACAGGCTTGCAGTTTGTGGCTCATTTGAGGGGGGCGGGCGCATCCTTAGATGGGGGGGGGGGCTCAGGAGGGCGCCCCAGTGTTAGGTGGGATGGCAGAGCGGGCCCTTGTATATGTAACACTGAGGCCTCCCTGACACGCACGAACCACAGTATCTGCTCTCTTTGGGGGTGTCTTGGGGATGGGGGGTTGAAGCGTGGGGGCTGTGCCGTAGTATTTTGGGCATGGAGAAGACAGAGGGGGGGTAGTGTGTGTGTTTCAGATACTGTTTCCTTATCTCACATGAGATCCCACATGCTCATTGGCTGCTGAGTCCAGGGGAGACGTGGCAAGCAAAGGCTAGACCAGGGGTCTTCAAACTGTGGGGGTGGGAGGCCCTAAGGGGGGCTCAGATGATCCCAGGAGGGATGCCAGGCTCTGGCCAAGTATAGTATTAGGCTGGTAACAGCGTTTTGTTTTAAGATGAAAACGTAAGCAGCAGTGAACCGCTCTGTAATGGCCCATCACTAACATGTTTTGTCATTTATATTCAAGCTGGGAGTAGGTGTCAAAAGGGAAGGGTCTCCACTTAGTCTTCAAAACCCAACCCCACTTCTGATAATCACACTGTGGACACTTTTACACCTTAGTAAGGCCTGCCTGACCACAATTGTATGTTTGGAATCATGTATTCGATTTTATTTTTTTAAACAGTAACAGAACTTTAATGCAATGTTTAAATAAGTGTAGTCATATTTAAACATGGCCAGTTCATTATATTTGGAGCCCCTCCCCCCAATTGTTTTTCCACTGAGGAGGGGGGTAACAACCTTAGATTACAAAAATTGAAGCCCACTGGGCTAGGCTGTGTCTGGTTGTCTAAATCTAAAATGCACACCTCTTCAACTGAAATTTGTGTTGAAGGAAGAGGCCAGAATTTTACTCTGAATTACAAAATGGTAGAAGGTAGAGCGATGGCTTCCCCTCCACCAATCTCCATCTGATGGGCGTGGGTGTTGATCGTGAGTGGCAGAATGACCTCTGCCTGGTACCGGTCAGGAAGAAAATTGATCCAGCATTGCACCCTGTCCCTCTGCCGAGAGCCCGGGGGCTGTTGGAGTGATGGGTGGCCTCAAAGGCCGCCGGTAGATTTAAAGAGACTAGTACCAGACACGTCACCGTCCTCTTACATGAACAGGGCATCCATCGCCAAGAGCTCCAGGACCCACTCAAGGTTGGAATTCCATCTGACGCAGGTAAATCATAGCACATTGTTCTGCTTACATGCATGTTCTAGAACGTTCTCCGGAGAGGGGAGCAGAGACATGGTCTGGAAGCTTGTGGGGTCCCACAGCGACAGTTCAGTAATGTTCTTACAACTGGCACTATGACCACTCTCTGCATCAATGGGCGAGGAAGTCACCAGCTGAGGTCCTGAGTGATGGGGAGCACATGTTAATTTATTACTTGACATGGGATTTGAAGACTGAGAGTGAGGAAGGGCACACAAGGCGACTCGTGGTCTGCAAGGCTGTTTGAAGCTATCCCAGCAGATGGAAGAGTTGAACTCCTTATCTTTGTGAACGTTGTCCATTTATTAGGGAAAGTTGATGGAACACTTGGGGAAAGTTCCTAAGTTTCAGTCATGGAGGGAGGTGTTGCATCTGATGGAATAATCTCTCATACAATCTTGAACAGTGTGCGAGGTATATTGGAAGATGAACATAGACAATTTACATTTTTATTTCATTATGGTTGCAAATTTCAAGAGATTTGCAAAGTATCCCTTACTCAAATTCCTGAAGGTAGTATTTTAGGTGGACCACTGGACTGGATCTGTGATGTGAACATTGGTTGTCTGTGCTCGGCGGCAGAACATGGAGACTGTTCTTTCTGCGTAGGAGCAGCAAGTCTTAAGGAGGTAACCTGGGACACTCTTAATTCTTGTCTCCTTCAGAAGGTTTCATGTACTCTTCAGGACTACTCGCCCACTAGCAGGCCTGCTCAGATCCAGAAATGTAGTCTTAAAAGGTGTGTGCTCCCCAACTACCACTCCTGACGTGACCAGGGCATTTTTAACTTTCATCGCTGGGAGGATGAGTTAAGCACAGAAAAATGTGGGATCAGATGTGGGTGGGTTCTCTAAATCCAAGTGCCCTTGGAAACCTACCTGGTGTAGCAGTGACCATGCACACCAACCAGGCCTATTTGCCGACAGGGATCAGGTTATCGTAAAAGTGGATCCTTCAAACAATTTGCCCTAATTCTCTTCTCGCCATCCAACCTATGCCACCCACCACGCCTCAACCCCACAACCAGTTATAGAAGGCCTCTATGGAGGTCACCCTAAACTCCCCCTGTGCCCCACTAACCACATCCTGGACACACAGTTTCATCCCTAATATGGGTCTCCCTCGGTACTGCCATCCAGGGCTCCCTTTACAAACACAGCATCTCCTTCCCATTAAAATTGCACCGTGATGTCCCTCCCTCCACAGTGACACCCCAATCCATGACCTGGTGATGTCCACCCACCTATAGATGGTGTAATCTCCCTCCCTGTGGTACTGTGACGTGCATATCCCGCTTTCGTCACCAGTGACATCATGACCTACCATCTCTTGTATACTTTCGCTCGAACCATGTACCACAGGGCGGGATTCCTGTTGACAAACAGGACTGCAGCACCACAGCAAGCTCCGAGCGGTCATTACCACGTAGAGTTGGCCTTTTCAGTGGGATTCCTTTCACTATAGCGCCGGGACATTAGGGCGCTTTAGATATATATTTTTAAACAAATGCCTTGTGCTGTTAAACACGTTCTTTCTGTCGGAGCGAGTTAGGTGTGTACTCCAGGTTCCTGAGTTCCTTCTGCTACTGTTCTCTCTCGTTTGTTTCTTCAGTGTCTCAGGGGCCCTTCCTGTGTGTCTAATCCTAATCTCTCCGCTCTGTGAAGGTAATTTCCCCGGTCTGCTAAGGTAATCTCCCTGAACTATTAGGTAATCTCCCTATTCTATGAGGTAATCTCCCCGAGGTAATCTCACAGGTCTAATAGGTAATCTCCATGTTCTATGATGTAATCTCCCCAAGGTAATCTCCCTGATCTATTAAGGAAACTCCCTGTTGTAGGAGTTAATCTCCACGGTCTGCGAAGGTAATCTCCCAGGTTTGTGAAGGTAATCTCCCTGATCTATTAGGTAATCTCCCTGTTCTATAAGGTGATCTCCCCGAGGTAATCTCACAGGTCTAATAGGTAATCTCCCTGTTCTATGATGTAATCTCCCCAAACTAATCTCCCTGATCTATTAGGGAAACTCCCTGTTGTAGGAGGTAATCTCCCAGGTTTGTGAAGGTAATCTCCCAAATCTGTGAAGGTAATCTCCCTGTTCTATGAGGCAGTTTCCCTGAAGTAATATCCCAGGCCTGTGAAGGTAATCTCCCCGGTCCATGAACGTAATCACCCCAGTCCATAAACGTAATCACCCCAGTCTGTGAAGGTTATCACCCTATACTGTGATGTAATCTCCCAGGTCTGTGAGGTAATCTTCCCAGCTCTGTAATGTAACCTTCCCCAGTATGCAAAGGTAATCTCCCTGTTCTATGTGTTCTATGAGGTAATATTCCTGTGGTAATTTCCCAGGTCTGTGAAGGTATTCTCCGTGAGGTAATCTTCCAGATTTGTGAAGGTAATCTGCCATATCTGTGAAGGTGATCTCCCAAGTCTGTCAGGGTACTGTCTGCGTTCTAAGAGGTAACCTCCCTGAGGTAATCTCCCAGCTCTGTAACTTAATTTCCCCTGTATGTGAACGTAATCTCCCTGGTCCATAAAGGGAATTTTGTGTGAAGGTTGCCAGTGTACAATAAGGAGGAATTGTATATATTTTTGTAATTTATTTTTTTAATAAAGATGTCACACACAGTGAAATGCCTTAGCAAGTTGAATGCAAACTAGATTTCGGCGGGAATTTTGCTTCGAGAAAGTAATTTTATAGCACTTTCGCCAAGGCACTGTACACAATGTTCAAACACAAATCGATCATGACACGAATGTGAAAGTGTGTAAATGAAGGAGCTGACAGGACAGCCAGTGAGGAGAATTGCAGCATTCAGGAGAATTGTTAAGTGAAAAACATTCTGGTCAGGATTTTAAGTGAGGACATGGGATAGGAATCGAACGCTAGGATGGTGACCGCAGGAAGAAGTGTGAAACAAACATTGGAAAAACCAGTAGGTAGCGCCTTTTAGGGCCTAATAGGTTTGCCAAAGTCTTGCTGCGTGGCTAAAGAATTAAAAATAAAAACAAGCATTTGTAATGTAATTGGTCTCGTATTTTTCGAACAAGTTAATTGTCATCTTTCGAAAACAGCACCCACGAGCAAAAACAAAAGAAAACAAGACAAGAAACTGAGGAAAGACGACTTGGGAAAATAAAATAAAGTTAGCTTAAAAAAATAAAACTTTGCAATTTTGTGCCTGTTGGGTACATTTTTGCCAATCACAAACCTTCAAATCACGTCGGGAGCAGCTGAGGGGCACTAATTAAGTTGCATCGATTAGTGCTTGATCCCTGCTCCACACAGAGGAAGGGAAGTGATGCCAGGTGAGCCTTGACGAATCACGAGGCTGTAAAGAAGAGTGCCACGGAAACCAACAAATGGTGAGCGACAGGCGGGCTCCAAGCCCTTTACTGAACACAACAGAGTCTCGCATATGAGACGGATGCACTCGCAGGCTCAACCCTAAAAAAGTTCAGTGTGTCTGGCAGTGTTGTTTTGTAGGTGTTCCCACCATGCACACTTCTCGAAAATGAAATGGCCACCTTTGCGTCTTTTTAGTTGCAATCCAAGTTGAATCATTAATACAAATTTTTAAAAAATTAAAAAAAGAAATAAGTGTGAAAGTGTATTTTTTTCCTTTGACAGCGTGCGGGGTAAGCAACATGGGAGAAAGCATCATTGGGCACAAGTGGTGGATGAAGCAACATGGGAGCGGAAGCAAATGGACACATAGAAGAAACACGGGATGTGCGGGGGCATCAAACGGCTGAAGGACAGCAAAGTAGGGCTGGTGGGAGAAAGCACATGGGCAAGAAGGTAACAGGGGGATCAAGGGAGAGCCACATGGGCATGAGGACTGCAGAAAAAGAGGGAGAGGTGCACATGAGGTAGATTTTTGGAAAACATAAGCAGTCTCTTAGGGTGCTAAAACAAAAAGAAAATAGCTCCTGTAAGAGGTGAGCAGTGGAAGGACATAGTAATGTGTCCATGCTCCAGGGTCTGTACAAACACATGAAGAAGTAGGAAAGCCCACATAGCTAACAAATAAGAAGCAATTATATGAGGGCGACAATGAAGCCAACCATTGGTAAGCAGTGGGTGGGCTCTAAGCCCACTGTACGATAACAATATGTCTCACAACAATATGCATTGTCTTAGTCAAAACTCGAAGAACTGAGAAGATACAAGGTGGGCAGTGCGACAGCAACATTTAAAGATTATGCGGAATCCAGAACTAGAAATGTAACACTAAAATTACTCATAGAAACAATTACGACATATGAAGATAAGGATGCAAACGCACAAGGTTCTGGTGGTATGGAATTGTAAAAGACTGACTGTATGGCTACTACAGAGGAGGGAAGAATATAGCAGATGGTGGAAAAGGTCTTAAGCATGTGAAGAAAAGATCAAGATTTGTGTTGTTGTAGAATTAAAATAGAGCGCGAGGACCTACCTAGGAGACTACAGAGGAAGGTACCATAGACATGTTACACCAGAAGAATTAGAGGAAGGAGATGAACTAAAAAAGTGTAAATCTGGATTCTTAAAGTGGGATTCTAGAGTAAAAGAGGAGATGACAGAAGCAAGAGAAGTTACATAGATGGAGATTAAGAAGGTGTCAAGAACTGAACTTTGTAGAACACCACGATGGAGTGAGCGGGCTAATCAAGATAAATAATTTAAACGCTTAAATATATACATATATATATATTTTTTTTTAAGTCAGAATTCACAAAAGAGCCTTCAGCGGTGATACCTTTGTCAGGGTACCTGTGATGTATGATGAAAGATAGACCTGCCTCTTTCGAGGAAGTGGTCCCCAGGTCAGCTTGGTGGCGAGGAAAGAGTTGGAGTGTTGTTGAGCAAATGGTGGAGATGTACAAACGAGGTCAGGATGAAGCGATGGAGAGGGGCGAAGAGGGATGGGGAGAGTTGTCAGAGGTGGCCTAGTCAGCAATGAATTGCAGCATGTTTCTAAGAAACAGCTAAATGCTGTATTGCCAATTTTTGTGTCCATTCCCACTTTTGCCATGGCGAGTCGCGTGTGCCAGATACCACATTTCTAACAATGACCCTGCATCCCTTCTCCTGTTGGGTACCGCTTCCTCAGGGTTTCTTCTTGGCCCAGCCTCCAGTTCTTGGACCCCACTGTAGGGTCCCTGCTATAGTCTCCCAAAATGCACCTCGTTTCTCATGCTCTTAGGACAGACGGCCTGATTTAGAGTTTGTCCGACGGGTTAGTGGCGGAAATCCCATCTGCTGTATTACAATTCCCATAGAATATAGTGGAATCGTAATACGGCCAACGGGGGAGCTGTCATGTTCGTGATGGAGTAATCCCATCTGCCAAGGTTTAAATCATGCCCAGAGTCACTTTGTAAACCTTGAAGAAAATATTAGAATCACAATACTGTATCTTGACACTCAAATTCAAAGTTGTGAAAGGTTTCCAATCTTTAATTTGAGCCTGCCTCCGGCCAAGTTTGTAAAAATATATTTCATTTAAGTTCATGCCTGGGTGGTGAGGGAGGTACAACACCAGCGCTTAGAAGCCATATATGCAGGCTTCTAGCAGGGAACAGTCACAGCTTGTTGGAATTACAGGGGCAGGGTGGCATGGGGAGGAAAGGGGGGAATTATATTAAACATAAAAAAATGAAAAAAAATAATTTACCTTCGCTCCGGTTCTCGCCGCGCAGCAACTCCTTCTTGCTGTTCACTGGAACCAGGCACAGGCTCCCAGCTTGCCCTGCGGCCAATCCTGACGCTACTCAGAGCAGCACTAGGATTGTCCCTGGCTGTCTGGCTGGGTGCTCCCAGGCAGACTGGGAGCCTGTGCCTGCCGGCCCCTCAACACAATGCCGGGCTGGAGAGAGCACAGTGCACATGTGTGTTTGGCCGGCCCGGGACGGCCGTCCAAACATATATATGCATTGAGTGGGAGTGCTGTACACTCCCCCTCAGTCCTCGTGACCCCCATGGCCCCGCCCCTTTCACAATGAAGGATAGTAAACACAGATTATTATCCCTTCGTTGTGAAAGGTTTGCAGATTCTGCTGCTGGCGGGGGGCGACGCTCCTCCACCAGAGCAGAGAAGCCGCCACTGGCAGTGAACGCACCCATGAAGCCGTGCCTGAGAGCGGTGATTGAGACTACGGCTAATTAATCTCATGCCAAGGACGAAGAGGCAAGTAGAGGCCCTGGCAGCCGAGCCTGGCATCTCTAGTGGCTACAAACAGCCTTATTGATAGAGCCCCGATCCAGCGTACGCTTAGTTAGCAAATAGATAAAAGCTTCATGGCGGCTTCATTACTGCAAGAAGGGGTCACTGTGATTCCCATCTAAGGCCAGTAGTTCTGAGCTTCCCATATCTTCCCCGCTGAACCTCCATAGCTGCCTTTCCCTGTGTTTAGGTCTGGCTTTTGATACAGCTCAAACGCTTTTTCAACAGACTATTTCTCCCCCCAAAAAAAAGCATGCATAATGTTCACACAAAAAGCAGGTTTCCTTCAATGGACTACACACATTGGTCTGTTAAACTGTCATTCACATTTTACTTCGGCCTACTTACAGCTCATTGCATGTGGCCAGAGGAACTGACTTCCTAATTTCTCTAGCCGAAAGACACAAACTTAAAATATATTACATTAGCGAACGTGGCACCCACAGAAGGACTTATGTACCTATCACTGAGAAAACCATTGCACAAACGGCAAAAGAGTGTTTGAAGACCTCAAGCGTTACGCAGCACCTGGATTCCCTCACAGGTGACAAGTTGCGCTCTACAAGTTGACTGATAGATTGGCTGATAGACCAGAAGTACCCGCAACCCTACTTAGTTATTCATACTAACAACTGGAGCATATTCTCAAGACCACTCTTGAATATGTAATGTGATACTCCAATACTACTAGTTTACGCACTCCCAAATTATTTTCACTTCCTTAGGGGGCAGCGAGCTCTGCCTAGAATTAGTAAATAACATCTGGGCAGAGATATAAGTCCAGGCAATGGTGGAAATGAATGTATGTGGAAATCACCGCATGTAGATTACCCTTTGTGAATTCCAGAGTCTTTTGGCTGAGATGAGCTCAGCCTAGTGCTTAACTCAGAAAAAGTGATCCGGAAGGCAGAAAAGAAGCACAACTGAATACTTACCAACGACCTTCACTGCCTGTTGGCTCTCAAAGCATCTCCTTACTCCATCTCTCTCTCCCTTTTTCCGCATTTGATTCATTTTAACTCTCTCCATGACCCATCTGCTTTATCACTATTCCTTGCTGATTTGGCTCTCATCTCCCCCATGACCATTCAGCTCCCACTCTTTTATATTTCCTTTCACTTTTTTTCATCACAATGCTCTTTTCTTGTTTTCATCCTCTTTTATAATCTTTTTAATGTCTCTATGTTCCCTTGTTCTTCAGTCCCCTACTCTCTTCATGAATATGAGCTCCATTGTAAGTGTGGAAAGCTTTTATATAAGCCAACAAGATGGCTCAGTGAGTTCACACTCGCCACTCCCATCTGCTGTGATCTGCATGTCACATGGGTGCATCTCGGAAACGCCGCCTCTATCCTTCTAAGATCAGTTAAGTGAGTACCGTTAACATAGGTGTCAGGAAGATATATCATATAGAAATGTGGGCAGTGCAGCACAAATGACTAGACAAAACAAGCGTTTGCACTGCAGTGGGTCTCGCGTTTGCTTGAGGTATGGTTATTAACGTTGTAAATTCCTACCTGGACTTTCCTTTCCACTTAAATTGAAAATGAAAAGTAAAACAGTTGACATAAGCGAGCTGATTCAAAGCGCCAGGGCCGCCATGAACATGAGTGCACAGGAGAGACACAAAAAGAAAAAGAAGTTAGTTTGCAGTCAAACGAATTAGCAATCTTGCAATTATCCATTTAACCGGGGCAGTCTGCAAGGAGGGACAAACGTAAAGCATTTACCAATGATAAGTGATTTTTGAAAGGCAAGTCATCGAACGAGTGAAACTGATGGGTAGTACAGTGGGCGTGGTTAAAACCCTATAATATTTACAACAGGTCTAAGCGCTTGTGCCCTCCACCTAAACAGGTTATTATTTTTGGTGCTACTTTAGGATAGGTATGAGTAAATGGTGCCTTGGGGACAGGACTAGCGTCAGTGTGATAATCCACGTGGCCTGAGAAGGGGTGGTTAACCTCCATTACTTTCAGATACGAAAAACAAGATTAAAGTGGCAAAGCAATTTCTTTCTCCCAGCTCTTCAAACCTCTCCCATCTTAAAACCGGTGCTCACATTTACATTTAAAGTTGCTGACTGAGATCCAGATATTGAGATCAGTGCTTAATTTGTATAATAATAAGTGCCGAGGCCCAAAGTTTTCCTCTGAAGCTGGTGCCCAAAGCTAAAAATTTAAAGAGTGCTGAATATCAAGGGTTCCTAGTCTTATTCCACCTCGTGCCTCTTTCATCCAACACCAGCATCTCCCTGCCTAATTATCTCACTCTTAAAGGTTCTTTTTCATCCCTGCTTTCTCCCTGTATCACTTTTTTTTGTCTGTCTCATCCATTTTCTTTTTCCTTTGTGTGTGTGTGTGTGTGTGTGTCTCTTGCTTTTGGTGAAACTCTTGTGAGGAAAAATAAGTACAGTTCCTCAAAAATGAGGGCTGAAGGCCCCCTCCGTCGACCATCTGCTGACATTAATCACTAATTTAAATGTTGCTTAAAGACTGAAAGGTGTAATCTTTCTTCTGGCCACAGTCCTGAATCAAGGGCAATAGCAACTCGATTGTGAGGCCAGGAGACAGGCATGGGCCGTATCGGACCAACCCTTGGGTGGGTGCGACTCAAAGGTTAGTCTCCAAAATGTTGAACTTTCGCTGTCTTGGCCTGCCTGTTGGCTGAGAAAAGCCCTGTGGTGTTCCCCAGGGGGTCAGCTGTGGCAGCCATGATGGGTTAAAAAGCAAGGCAGTGCTGTTTATCTCCATCTGGTTACCTGGCTGCTTCCCTGATAACCACAGGCTCCTCCTGGCTTCGGGCAGTAGGAAGACAAGCACAGGCAAATTAAGGATGGAATTGGTTTGTGGGGTTTAGCCCATTTGGGGGCAGGAGCATTACTTGATCTAGTGTGGGGACACGGACGCCCGCTACTGCAAATGTCCATCGCCCTCTATGTTACTCGAGTACACTTTCCCAGGGCTTCAGGGGGGATGTTGGCTGTGCTAGGGGACCAAAGTGTGGCCCGGTTGCCCAGCGCTGTCTCCAATTAGGTGCCAAGGGCATCCTAGTTTGGTTGACTCTGGTACAATAGTAGGGGGGTCAGATTTCATGCTGGCCTACGCTCCCTCCATCTTGATGGGGCAGGTGAGTTTTCCTGTAAGCTGCAGGTTATGGGATTTTTGTTCACAGTATCCCCATGCAAGTTGGAATGCCAAGGGCCTGCGGGGAGGTCAACCAGGACTCCTCCGGAGAATGAGATAAGAGATTACATGTATTCGCAATAGGTGGGGTTATAGTTCCGCCGGTCAGCACATTGCTGTCATGCGTTTTGGTACTGAATGTTACCCTGATGTCATATGACATGTTCACCGTCATGTCTTTCTTAAACTAATAAGTGTGGTCTGAAGATGGCTGGATCTCAGAACCAGAAACAACAAGGTCCTGCTCTCTGGTTTATATCCATCAGGTAGGTTGGCATACTGCCTTTGTGGAATTGGACGTTGGGGAGCGAGGTTGTGGGTGGGTGGATGGGTGTTATGCCCAGGGCTTTAAGTGGGCCGGGTCCTGCCGGTGCTCAGCATTGACAGTTCTAAAAAGCAGGAGCTGAGACGGGTCCCTACCGGGCTCTCCATTCTTGCCCTCACCCTCAGGGTTCTTAATATAAAAAGGTGACAGTGTCCGTCTGAAGGTCTGCCCTCTGCCTCCTGACATCAACATGAGAGCAGAGAAAGGCAGCGATTCAAAATACTTGTTTGTAGTGACGAGAGGTTGATTTTAGTTGCAACAGCGGAGAACTCATTTGTGTAAATTGTGAAATGATTGGGTAATAAATGTAAACGAAAAGAGCGTTTGCATAGTTATACAAATTTAAATGACATTTTTACAAGACGCAACATAGTTAATTCAGCTGACAAGAAAATGGGCTGCGAAATAGTTTTTGCTCGTGGAAGTACTGAAACTCACTTTGTACGTGGATAGAGAAGGGAGGGGAGCAAGGCTGCGCGTGCGTGGAACAATTAAAAAAGATAACGACTAATAACTGAGAAATATATGTGAATATTTGTGACCATCAGTACAGAAGAATAGAATTGACACAAAAGGAAATGAATGAAAATGATAATATTACATCACGAGCAACTTTTCTTGGCGTAGCTCCAAGCTGTATTTCGGGTGTAACCTCCTGATGCACTCTGGCATGGTATTCATTTATTTCTTACATTTAAAAGACGCAGAGCTTTTATTTTGGGCATTTAAAGCACCAGAGCTTGTTGCCAGGTGGCCACTTTAGAGAGTGAGAATTTCAGTGTTACTTGTTGTGTTAATGATCTGGATTCAGTGACAGAAACAGCAAAAAACAGTCGGGTGGCACTCTGTGCTAAGCACTGATATTTAGCATACACGTTTTAAACCACGCCCTAATTACCTTGGCCATGCCCCTTTAGGAGACCTGACACCCCACCCCCCCTAGTTTTTTAATCCCCACTTAAAGCCCTGGTTATGCCCATAAGTGCTGGGCGTGGTTTCCTGCTTGTTTTTTTATGAAAAGCCTTACAGACATACACATTTAACTGCTAAGAGAAATGTTTAGCACATAACATGTTTAGTTCATGTTTCTTGGCCCTTTTGATCACTTCAGACTGCTCGCCTGGGGCAATTCTTGTCTACATAGCCAACTCTGTTTTGAAAATCTATTAACTCTACTTGCATCTTCAGTGGTTGTGGGGTCTCATGTCTCCTGGGCAGAGCTGTGGAGGAGGGTGAGAAAAAACACGTCTTGGTGTTGTGTTTTTTCTCCACACGCAGATAGTACATCATTTATTGTTGCTTTCTGCAGGTGTGCAGAAAACAAAGGGCAGAGTTGGCCTGCAGGTCTCCTTCCTCTTCCAAAGGAGGCAGAGTCCCCACCAGAGTTTCTCTTGGGGGGTCAAAGACACCTAGGGGGGGCTAAAGTCATTGCCACTGCATGCTGCAATGAACAGCCCACTATTGGCTCTGACTGTGCACAGACCTCACATCCACCTCAAAAATAGTCTCTCCAGTGACGAAGCTTGTTTCATTGTATACTTTATTTTATTTATTATTTTTATTTTAACTTTAAATACAGGCAATTTTTTTTGCCTGCACTTTGGGTACCTATTTGGATGGGGATTTATTTTCCTTCTTTAGGTCTTGCCTAACAGCGCTGCGAGGGCTGTTGTGTACAGTAAAAGGCTGGGAGCCCACCCATTACTTATCATTTGCTGGCTTAATTGTCATTCTTTTTAGCTGCCTTCTAATTGGCCATCATACACCTCATGTCAATTCCTTTCATTTCTCTGGAGAATAGACTAAGTACTCATTGATTCTGTCATATTTGTATCCTTCCGCCTTCCATTTGCTGCTCGTGCTTTGATTCCGGTACCTTTTTCCCATTTTTTTCTGACTAGCATTTTTTTTCTACAGTTTGTATTTTTTTTTTTTTTTTTTTGTAATTTAGCAATTATTTTTACAGCAATAAGGAAATGCTGCAGACTCTTAAAGTAGTTTGAGTGACACTCCTTGTATGAATTCCAGGCAAAACTGTTAAGCAGAAAGACAGGATGGGGATTTAAAAACAAGATGAGATTCCCTTACATACAGGCATGTCAACATATATTTGTAAATAATCCTATTATTTACCTGTCATTGTAGCTTTTGTTACACTTGGCTGCTTAATTTTCTAAAACGCAACAGGCATCAAAGTATGAATGTTTGTTTACCAGTTAAATAAATGTGTCAATATTCAATTTTACGTCTAAATGTATTCTCAAAACATAAAATAAATATAAATAAATACCAATAAAATAGCTAAAAAATAAATATGGATAAATACAGAGGAAATGTTAAAAAAATAAAACCGGGAGCCTTACTTTCAACTTATGTTGCTTGGTTTTTCAACAAGCAAATGTCGCGACTGTTGAACCAGTTCATTACTTTGTTTTGTAGTTTGAGCTTTCATTTTACCAACACTTTTGTGTTGCTTTTAAGTTCCGACCTGTTCCTTGTATGAAGTACAGGTTTGGCTGTTTGTTTTTGCCTTCATTTCTTTTGGAAATCGAAGCTTCCTTTTTACAGGAGCAAACAAATTCCACAGACTCTTAAAGCTGTCCGTGTGACTCGGTGTTTGTAGACTGCATTTGTTGGCTTTTTAAAGAGCCTCAATTTTCTAACCTCGCTTCCTCGGTTTGGTTTTAAGTTCCTAATTTAAGAGATTGCAAAACGTTTATCACGCTCAATTAGAAACTCCACGCAATTGCCGACCTAGCAAATATTAAACACACATATGTATCTTAATAACAATATTCAAATGCGAAATGTGTTTCAGTGCCTGTAGTTATAAAATGTAAACATTGCACAACACTGGGGGTTTGCAAATGAGGGAACTAAGGCACGATAGGATTTTATCCAGATCACAGTGTGGTGAAGTGGAGACGCTGAGATTGTATCAGATCACAGTGTGGTGAAGTGGAGACGCTGAGATTGTATCCAGATCACAGTGTGGTGAAGTGGGGACGCTGAGATTGTATCAGATCACAGTGTGGTGAAGTGGGGACGCCGAGATTGTATCCAGATCACAGTGTGGTGAAGTGGGGACGCCGAGATTGTATCCAGATCACAGTGTGGTGAAGTGGAGACGCCGAGATTGTATCCAGATCACAGTGTGGTGAAGTGGAGACGCCGAGATTGTATCCAGATCACAGTGTGGTGAAGTGGAGACGCCGAGATTGTATCCAGATCACAGTGTGGTGAAGTGGAGACGCCGAGATTGTATCCAGATCACAGTGTGGTGAAGTGGGACGCCGAGATTGTATCCAGATCACAGTGTGGTGAAGTGGAGACGCCGAGATTGTATCCAGATCACAGTGTGGTGAAGTGGAGACGCCGAGATTGTATCCAGATCACAGTGTGGTGAAGTGGGACGCTGAGATTGTATCCAGATCACAGTGTGGTGAAGTGGAGACGCCGAGATTGTATCCAGATCACAGTGTGGTGAAGTGGGACGCCGAGATTGTATCCAGATCACAGTGTGGTGAAGTGGGACGCTGAGATTGTATCCAGATCACAGTGTGGTGAAGTGGAGACGCCGAGATTGTATCCAGATCACAGTGTGGTGAAGTGGGACGCTGAGATTGTATCCAGATCACAGTGTGGTGAAGTGGGACGCTGAGATTGTAACCCAGACCTCCTGAACCCAAAGAGGACACACATCTCTGGGATGCAGGAGGCAGGCTGCCACATTTCCTCAGGTCTCAGAGAGGCAAAATGCTGTATTTCATTTCTTATTCCTGGAGTGCACTTTCTGACGTGCACGGGGCCAGTGTCGCACCACCAGTGCCCTTTAAGGAAATGCATGAAACGGAAAATGATTACAGTTTAATGTAACATCCAATTAACGGTGGCCTGTTGTACAGGTGTGCAGCGGCCTCGGTGCCATTATTGGACACTTGTCCTGTTGTTAAAGATGCTGTTATCATGAGAGGCTTCAGTTGAGAGAGAAAGGCCCCCTTAAATGAGGCGGACACTTGCAGAGATGTTTTGAAAAAGATATTACAGTGGCGACCTGTCTATCTGGCAGCAGGCCTAACGTGATGCAAAGTTCTTATTTATGCAATTCAGAATCCTTTTTGGGTAGGGCTGTTCGTGATATAGGGCTAAAAAGACGGCCGAAGCCGCGGAGCCACTATACCGCCAGTGCTGGCGGTATATGTGGCTCCCTATTATGACTTTTCCGCTGGGTCAGCGGACGTAAACAGCATTTCCGTCTGCTGACCCAGCGGAAAAGTCACATCAACATTGCAGCCGGCTCATAATAGATGTTGATGTGCAGCGGGTGCAGCAGCACCCGTCGCGCATTTCACTGCCTGAAATTCAGGCAGTGAAATGCGCGATGGGGATGTGCTTGGGGGCCCCTGCACTGCCCATGCCCCCAGGGGCCCCCTGAGTCACCCATTCCGCCAGCTGTTCCATGGCAGTATTTACCGCCATGGAACGGCTGGCGGATTACAACCGCCGGGATCGCCATGGCAGTAGCCTGGCGGTATGACCGTGGCGAGACCACCACCGTCATAATATGGGCTTTAGTACTGCCAGCCTGTTAGCGGTACTAACGCCACTTTTGCCCTGGCGGTCAAAGACCGCTGGGGTTGTAATGAGGCCCATAGTAGATATGTACATAAATAACACTTTTTTATGTTCAAAATCTCTTTCTACTGGAATAGCTCAGTCGACCATTACTTTCCCGAACGTTCCAAATAAGTAATTTGAAATATTTAGAAAATCAAAAAAGTAACATTGATTGTGTTTTGTTTGATTTTTTAATTTTTTTATTTTTAAGGTCTTGCCCCCAGAGAGCTTTTCAGCTTTCTGTGGTCAAAAGACCTTTTGTGGACCATGCCAAAATGTACATCCCGCCCTCTGCTGATCATTGGATGTCTTTCTTGTCACTTTTATTTGCTTGCTTCCTCTTCAGTGGCCGTGCTTCCTGTTCTTATGTTTAACCCTCCCCAGGGCTTCTTTGCCATCCTTTTGTTTGGACGGCTTTTATCCTTTCACTGCTCAGTCAAGGAACTTTTTGTTTTTCTTTCAGCAGTCCAAGAGAGTGATTGTGTTTTCTTGTTTGCTTCTTTGGGTGCTGTTTCTTCCACAAAGTTCTGCCCCCTGACCCAGCTCATCATATACTTTTATAAACTCAGCTTTTTAGGTTGTTTTTTGTTTTTTCTTTTTCTTTCCTTTGCATCAGTTTTTCTCTGGCTTATTCTCTGTGGCTACCCCCACCCACAATTACTTCTCTCCCATCTCTTTCCGCTTTATTTGACATTCAAAGTTGTGTCTACTGTCTTGGAACAGGTAAATAAAAAAAATAAAAAAAATGACCCCCATCGCGTCTTGACACACATGCACGCATTTACACAGGCACATCATTGCTGTGCAGCATTGGTAAAAAGAACTTCTTTTTGCCAAGGCTGCATAGCTTTGGCAGAAAGCAGTGCCAAAGCTCATAGGTCTAATAGACAAAACGTTTTGGCTTTTCCAGTGCTTGTTGCATTTTCCATATAAAGGTTTTGGTCTTTTGACCCTTGTAAACATCGCATAATTTAACTTTTCTCTTTTCCCACCCGCAGGGTTAGTCGCTCTGTAGGGCTGCAGAAATGTGCATGAACCACATAACTGATTTCTTGTGATGGCCCATAATGCATTGATGGACTCAGGTTGCTTCCTGTTGAAGGTACCAGCACAACCAATGTTTCTACAAATCTCCCAAACCGTGTCCAGTATTTGCGTCGTGTCCATTACTGAACATTACCAGACACCAGTAATCGGAGTCTGCGTTTCATAGTTACATTGGGAAAGGTGTTGACCTAGTCAGCTGCCTGTATTAATTTAGAACCAGATGTTGTCACACTATGTGAAACTCAGTCCACTGACCACAGAACCTCGTTATCCCTCCTGTCCACACTCCCAGGGCCAGGTGGCATCAAGACTTTCTTAACAAAATCACAAAATGGTTGACTTTCATCCTAGACAGCAAGCTTTTCTTAGTCTAGATATTGAAATCTGTGTGAAAAGAACATCTTCTTGTTTGAGACTCCTGAGTAACACAAGGAAGTGTGTCCCTGTACAGCGCCGTCACAGCAGGGGTTGGAGTAGGGTAGCGCCCTCCCTCCCAGTGGTGTCCTCAAAGAACACTCAACCCCGGCTACAAGCGGTAAAGCAGACCGATCTAAGGCCTATGATGCTTCGAACACCATTTCCCGTCCCACTAAGAAACCCAAAGTATTTTCAAAACAACACGCATTACCTACAGAGCTGTCCATGTCAATGTGTCCAGTGAAACTGCGCATTAGGAGTATCTCAGGTGCTGCGAAGCAAGAAGGAGCTGCGCTTGGAAAAGCCTCTTCAAGGTGCTTCAAGCTCAGGCTAATACCATGAAAACGTGGAGGAGCTGCTCCTTGCTCCATCCAATACCTTCTTTGTGAAGCATTGGACACCTCTCTTCGGTGCTTCCCCAGGTGTGAGGTTGCTCTCATCCTCGAGGCCTAGCCGTCCACACAGATGACGTGTGACGTGATCAATGAGCCATGAGCGAAGGAGGCTCCTCAGAGTTCACTCCACTTGTTTCTGCAGGGGCCCTACGTCACCCACACCTGCTCCAGGCTAGACCCTGCCCCCATTATCAACTGATGTTTGGGAATTGTTGGAAAAACGAGAATTGAGAAACCACAATGGAGGAAGCCAAAGCATGGAAATCCAATTTTCAGGAAACAAATTGTCACGAAATACAAATAAATTGAAAAGTAAAGGCAACATTTGAAAGAAAATATTTGTAAGAAAAAATAAAAAATTGCATTAAACTTGGATGGGGTTCAGGACTAGTTATGGGGTCTTTGGGTCCAGTGATGGGTAATGTTTAGGGGCGATGAGTTTTTAGGAGCCAGTAATGGGTGGAGTTCATGCATAGAAAGGGTTTTGGGATGAGTGGAGTTTAGGGTCGTAAGGGTTTTTTAGGTATGGTATCGGGAATGAGTGGAGTATGGGGGTGGTGAGGGGTTTTTAGGGTTCACATTTGAGTGAGGTGTTTTTAGGGTTCAGGAATGGGTGGACTGTAGAAGTGTTGAGGGGTTTAGGGTTCATGGATGGGAGTTTAGGGCCGTGTGATTGTTTTTAAGTTTCAGTGGTAAAGGTTAGGGGTGGTGAAGAGTTTTTAGGGTCTAGGATTGTGGTAAAGTTACGGGTGGTGAGGGTTTTTAGGGTTTTGGATTGGGTGGAGTTTAGTGTGGTGAAGAGTTTTTAGGGTTTAGGATTGGGTGGAGTTTAGGGTGGTGAAGAGTTTTTAGGGTTTAGGATTGGTTGGAGTTTAGGGTGGTGAGGGTTTTTAGGGTTTAGGATTGGGTGGAGTTTAGGGTGGTGAAGAGTTTTTAGGGTTTAGGATTGGTTGGAGTTTAGGGTGGTGAGGGTTTTTAGGGTTTAGGATTGGGTGGAGTTTAGGGTGGTGAGTTTTTAGGATTTAGGATTGGTTGGAGTTTAGGGTGGTGAGGGTTTTTAGGGTTCAAGGATTGGGTGGAGTTTAGGGTGGTGAGGGTTTTTAGGGTCTAGGATTGGGGTGGCGTTTAGGGTGCTGAGGGTTTTTTGAGGATTCAGGGGTGGGTGGAGCTTGGATGTAGAAAGGGTTTTTAGGGTACAGAGATGGGTAGAGTTTAGGGGTGATTGATTTTTATGGGTCATGGTTGGCTGGTGTTTAAGGGCAGTGAGGGTTTTCATGGTTCAGGGATGGGGCGGCATTTGAGTGTGGTGAAGAGATTTAAAGGGTCAGGGATGGGAGGGGATTCGGCGCAGGAAGGGTTTTTTTAGGATTTAGAAATGGGTGGAGTATAGAGGTAGTGAGGGGTCTTAGGGTTCAGGGATGGGTGGAGTGTAGGTGTACAAAGGGCTTTTAGGGTTCAAGGATGGGTGTAGCGTTGGGGGTCCGGGATGGATGTACTTTAGATGTAGTGGGAGTTTGCCGCAGGGTAGAGTTTACGGGTAGAAAAGGCTTTTAGGCTTCAGGGACGGGTGTAGTTTAGCATTCGACGGGGGATTAGAGGGCAGGGATGGATGGTGCTTAGGGGAGGCGAGGGGTCAGCGAATTAAAAGCATGCAAAGTAATTGTTTTACAGTGTAAAAATATAGATCTGAACTGAAGTCCCCCGAAGTAAAGCAGAGAAATAAATACCTCCAACGCAGCTGTTTCTGAAAGTAAGACCAGGAACCATTGTATTTACACCTTAAAAAGTAGGCATGAAAAAGCTGATTTCAAACAAAAAGACGTTCTATGAATTGGTTTCTATGAAATGGTAATGCCATCCATTATGAAAATATCCATTAAACAATTTAGATGAAATGATTTCTAAGTAATGGTATTCCACTAAATCGAAATCACTTAGAACCATTATCAACATCTCTTGCTTTTGCTTTTGTAAGACTTTAGTCTGCTACATGTTTGCCTGCACCCTTTAACGTAAATAACTGAATATACACCTGCCTGATGCTTACTGAGCTACTCAGCACTCATGGACCCCATGTCACTACTCTGCAAGTAGAAGTATCATTTCCCCGCTCTGTCCTACTCACTCCAGGGAGACTGGAGACAACATTGAACACAGAACATCTACCTCAAATCTATGGCAAGGAGGAAAGTACAGGTCCACTAGGATTAAGTGATTGTGTGACTACGGCGACTTTTGCAGAATTATAGATTTGACACATTTGCCACATAATCAATCTTCTGCCGCACAATCTGCAGATTTTAACACAAAAAAAATGATTACTAACTCAAATGGTTCAAAAGTTCCTAAAAGTGCAGCAACAGGTGTTACAGCACAGTGGAAGGCCCCCCTCTGCAAAGCTGGACTGGTCACCTTTGTGTTGTTTATTGTTATAGATGGGTGTTAAACTGGTCCTAATGAGGTGCATCCAACGCCCCGACAGTGTTACCAAGTTTTAAAATGGCAAAATAATGCAGTAATAATGTTACAAAACGTGCTGCATTATGCATATTTTGCCTTTTCTTGACGCATAACTTATTCAACCCTGCCGAATAATGTGGGCTTTTCGTGCCGCATAATTCCAGTGGCACTGAGGGAGACTTCTGAGTTGAGAGATTCCTTCCTACCTCACCGTGAACAGCCACCACGTGGTCTCCTGAGGATGAAGATGCGACCAGTGCTTGGGACCAGCCTCCGCTGGACCTTGTGTTTCATGTTTTCAGAATAAACAGCATCTCTTGTCCTAGAAAACTGCCTTGTTGTGCTCAACTACGTTCTGTCCCCCCTCCCCCCCCCCCCCCCCCCAAATCCAGGTTGGGGCCGGAGGCTTGTTTCATTAGTTATTGGTAGAAAATATTGCTGTGATGCTGCTTCTCACCTCAGTCCCTCTCATAGCTCCTTGACGCCCTCCAGGACCTGGTTCTGGCTCTAAGAACTTCCACATATTGCTTTTGTGACTGCCAGTGGGACCTCAGATTTAAGGAGATTTTTGGGTGGGTGACGATTTCGAAAGCATTGACGAGTAGAAAGATTATACTTAACGCTCCCGGTTTCCCAATTTAGATGTTTGTTTTTACAAATAAAACAACAAATGTGTTTTCCTGCTTGTATTTACTTTTACAAATTGAAGAACTAACAGTAGGTCTGCATTTGAGTGGGTTGATACTGCCTGTCCTCGCTGTAAGGACGATGGCCATGGAGAGAGAGACCGCTCCTACACGAGTTACAGAGAGAGGTGTGATTTCCCAGTGAGGCTTGCACACTGTAGATGTGCACTTGTGTTGTATATGGGGCTTCGTGTAGTAAAATACAATATGCAGCCCAGATTTGGTCTCTGTTTATTGGTCAAGTGAATGTGAAACATACGAGATGCAAGTTTAGATTTTGCAGAACACACAACAAATGTGAATAAACACAAACTACGCAAAACTATATGCGAAGAAATAAATGTAGCTGGAAATGCAAAACAAATACAGTACAGCTGGGAGCACAGATTCAATAATATGTCACATTGATGGCTTGTATAGCGCAGTCCACAAACCGACTTGTTTCTTGGCGCTTGAATGGCATGAGTTCCCAGTGGCCGACACACTCACACCCATTGATAGCCCCCCTCCCCTGCTTGTATTTCGAAGCACCAAGTAAATATTTGTGTTATTTTAAATCTGTTCAGAAGTGCCTAAGTACATAGGCACATCAACAAGAGATGTGGGAATCTATTTGAATGTAATTTCTTTAAAAAACGAAATTTGCTGCAAAAGCTATCAGTGAAGAGGCAGATATGGAATAATTTACAAAACGAATACATATTATCACTGCTTTATGAGTGTTTGTTTTTCCTTTACATTTCCCAGGGGCCTGTTATAGGCAGCCTACCATAGCGAGGGACTAAAATGCGGTGTAATGATCTTCCATTGTGCAAAGACAGGCTCCTAGGCATTCAGTTGCCTCAAATCACCTTTTCTTAAGAATAAAAACCTAGTAAGTCTAAAAAAACAAAATATACTTGAGTACTGAGCTTCCATTTCACAATTCTCAAGCAAAGGATTTCTTTTTTTATTGTTTGAATACACCATCTACCCCACTGCACATCTGACATGTTCAGTATTTTACAGAGCCACTGAGCATCTCTTAGTGAGTACTAATTATTAGGTGTTCAGGTGCTCATTTCACATCAAAACCTCCAGCAAATATGGAATAACTTGGACTATTTTCAGAGAACTGGAACTATTTCAAGCATTGGTTGGGAAAGGAAACAGACACTTTTTTATTTTACATATGTACACACTTTAATTTGGAAGTTTAAAATATATTTTACTTTTAAATGTGTGAAATGTTTACATGAAGCAAAACTGTCTGATTTACTTAGGATTCAGTGTCAAGCTAAGTGAAAGAAAAACCTCACCCTTTAACATTAGTTCTATTTTTCCAATAAAACCTGCACACGGTTGCAATTTTTCCACTATTTTGGGGGTCTACAAGTCCCTTAATAAGTAAACCTTGGTCAAGGCAAGCGTTTTAAACGTCCCACCTCTCTAGTAAACCCTCTTTTTTCTTTGCAGGTTAAATTCCCATTGATAGAAAACCTATCAGAGATATATTGAGACTGAATATAGGCTTGTTATAGGATTGAACCTCTCCTATGTTGCAGTGTAGGTCACCCTCGTGATTACTGTGCAAGAATGTCTGTAAAATGTACAGCTACTACCCCTTGTGCATTTCCATGCTTTTCAAGTGCTTTGCAAATTTGGAAATATTGCTACAGTTGAATGCAGACCACATCACACAATAAACTTGCCCCCTTCCCAACCCCTCCACCCCGCCACAAAATGAGCCCCCTATTGAGAATAAAGACAGAATTGGTTCTGCAGCACTTTGCACACTTCCACTGAACCGAGATTAGGATTTAGGGCTGCTACCCCACTCCTATTTTAGGGGCGAGCGTAAGCGCTCCGTCCCGTTTTGTAATCTCCCTTTGGGCTTCTAACCATGCCCATGTCACGTCAGTCACTTTCAGTGGTTCGTGGGCTTGCCTTTTTTAATCTGCTGGCTTTCATCAGTGGAAGGCATGCATAAGTCATGCCTTTTCCGGTGTTTAGCCCTCCTCGAGCGAACTGACCAACTATGAAAACATACGAGGCTCCACGTTTTCCATTCGGTTTCTGGACTACTTTTTCTCTTTTTCCGCAGCGCGATCTCGCCGGGCAGAAGTCGAACGCTTTGCATGACATCGACCCTGTTACGTAGTTAATTGCACTTTTGCTAGTTACATAGATAATTGCACTTTTCCCGGTTAAATGGATAATTGCACTTTTGCTGATAGGTTTCACTACGAGTGAACTGTTATTTCCCTTTGTGTGTCTGCTTTGCACTGATGGCAGCCGTCAGCTCGCTTATGTGAAACTTTTACTTTTCAGTTTATATGACAAGAAAAGTCCAGTTAGTTGTGTGTAACTGTTTTATTTTCATTTTCAATTTATGCATCAAGAAAAGTCCGTTAGGAGTTTACAATGCTAATTGCTCTAGCAAACGCGAGACCCGTTGCATTGCAAATGCTTGTTAGCTCTAGCTTTCATACAGCTTTATCTGCTTTGCCAGAGCTCACGCAGTGATGTAAAAACTAAGCCAGTGCTAGGCTGTTGGACGGCCCTCTTCAGCCATCAATTTGTTGGAAGGGATGTTTACATTTGGGCTCATCCCACAGGACAGCCATTCAGTGCTAGGAATGTCACACAATACAAACAGAGCAGTTCTAGGCCGTCTTTGCCTGCACAAGTATTAATACTCAGAATTTCCTATTCAGCGCTGCACCTTAACAAAGACCACACTGCTCACAAGCCATGCAATGTACAAGAAAAGACGAAAATGGGGAGCGCTACCAAAAATAATTACTGGAGCATTCTGATAATATCCATGTTAAGAACAAGAAGTCAGTTCAGTCATAACAAACTCCATCTAGATGGGCCAAGACATTCTTCCCGGCTGGGCTGGATGTATCTATTGTGTGAACAATAAAGGTTTTGGAAGACTCAACTCTACGCCTTTTCATGTGTGTGTCTGGATTAATGGAAGAATTTCTTGAACAATCTGGATGGAGTTTGTTATGACTGAACTGCTTAACCCATTAACTGAGTGAGGTCTGTGCTTCATTAATGGGGAGGATGGATGAGTGGCAGACTGTCTGCCGTGTCTCAGGTGAGCTGAGGGATTCTCCTAATCTCCAGATTGCAAGGGGAGGCACCTTCATGCGGTGCATAGCTGACAAGGTCTCAGATTGCTTATGTGACATTTTCATAATTTCAGTCTAATTATGAGTGACATTCAACGACTGACACTTTCTTGCGAGCAAAATCAAGCAATGAAGACGAGGGAAATATAAATATCAGAAATTACACCCTCGAGCAATGAGAAACTCTGAGAAGATCTTAAAACTACTGCAAAGCACCAGACATAGAAGGGCACTAACGTAGTAAAAAGCAGTAACGCAGAGCGAACCCTCATAAAATACAGGTTTGCGAACTATTCGTGGTTCATGTTCTTTTGTGAAAACTGTCACTAGACAAAGCGCTGGTCTTGCTCCAGCACTGCATTATTCACCAGAGTTGACTTGACATTTTTATTGTTGCCTGACAACTCCTGGACACACAAATAATTCAGCCCCACTGCCAGTTGGTTTCAAACCCATGGTATTTTAACAAAGCGCCCTCCACCCCTCGCATGAGCGCCAGGTTCCGGGTGCGACACAAGTTCCACAAGTAAAACAGACCTCAGCTGTGTGAGAAAAGCAGTAACTCAGAGCTATCCTGGTAAAATACACAGTTCTGCCGGTATATCCTCTGAACAACAAAAGGACTTCCTTGAGTGCTTGGGTACCTCTTTGACTGGTTCAACGGAACTGGTATTTTGTCCCGGGAGGGACTTTCTCACCCTGGTGGTTGGATGTTGGTACCAAGTGACCACCACCTTCAGGGACTGCCTTCGCTTAGAACTGTTTTGTATGTGGCCAGACCTTGTTTGCCCTAATTGTCCTTCACATCGGGTTGTGCGAACATTGGGGCATCTTTGTGTTGTGTATCTGTTGTTCATATGGGCTTTCACAGCAGTGAGTAGGTTCTGCCCAGGCTCGGTGCTGTGTCAGAGGCCTCCAAATAAAGTGTGTGTCCCCTAAGTTTTTACTCTTCAAAAAACATTATTGGCCAACTGGTCCCTCAAAGGGTGCTGGGGTTATGGCTATTACTTCTACCTGTCTCTTTAAAGGTCACCAGAGGGTGATGGTGCCCTGGTGACCGGTTAGGTGTGTGGTTTTGGATGTACGGCTGTTCCGGAGCCTAAGTTGGTGTGACACGTGTGGGAGCGGGTGTTGTCTGGCATGATCACACATCTCAAACTGTGTGGAGGTCACAGAGCTGCAAGAACTGAATTCAGTGACATTTCTGGTGTTCATTCCTTAACTTGTGCCAGTGCTTGCCGGTGTCTGGAACTTATTTGTGGTGGACAAGAACATATTATTCATCACCAAGCCTTTCCGGAGGTGAAAAGCGGAAAGTTCCAGAAAGGAGGAGAAATAGATAGATAAGAAAACAGTGAAAAAGGGAGAGTTCATGGATAGAAAACCATCTGCAACAGTGAGATGAGGAGACAGGAAGTGTGTGTAGTGGATAAAGAGTTTTGTGGTGGTATGAAGACTAGGCGTGGGTGGAACTTGTGGAATTTAACTCCGCAGATTTCCGCGGAGTGATAAAAAAAAGTCTGCGAGATTTCGCGGAGTTCAAGCAAAGGGCGGGAATAGGCACATCGGCTGCTTGCGCTGTGATTCAGTGGCGGCGCATTGCACGCTGAAAGCTCAGCACGAACTGCACCACGCGGTGCGCTACAAGGCACAGCCGCTCGAGCTGATCTTGCTGCTGCTCAAGTAGATTTTCTACTCCAGTCGCAGCCTTGTGACCAGTTGCGACTGGGAAAAATCTCTCTGGAGGACCTCTTGGCAACCAGAAATTGTGCGAGCGGAGGCCACATGTCGCTCGCTCTCTCCAATGCAACATTGGGAGCCGCACGCAAGAAAAAATCCCCCTACGCGGTGAGTAGTGGCATTTGGCCGTAACTTGACATTACAAGAGTAACGTAGAGTGGCCAGAATTCCGCGGACAGAGTGGAATATTTTGCCGCCAGTAATTGAAGTCTCGCCAATGGATCACCTGCCCAGAGCCCCTGAGAAGAGAAGCTTTGGGCATGAGATGGTCCAATAGGACTGCCCAGAACCCTGAGGTCCAGAATAAATTGACCCAACCTTTCAGACGCCTTGAGATCAGTGACCTTGTTTTTGCAGGAGCACCCCGGAAGCGCCACATGGACCGGGCCCAGCTGGTAACAAACTCTCACCCGATGTTTAGCATTCACAAATGCAATGCTGTTCCAATAAAGTATGGGCTTGTTTAAGACGACGCAGTTGGTTGAACTGGTGGAGCGGGGATCGTCACCCTGCTTTCTTTGTGGGCACCTTAACCCCAGGGCCACAGCCTGTTATTGGAGGGGTTCGTGGTGGAGGGGCAGAGCAAAGGCCAACAGGCACCCCTTGGGTCAGCACTGCATGCCACATCAGCCCTCCCTAGTAAATACGTGCCCCAGGGGCTCATGGCAAAGCCACTGTTTAGTGATGTACTCGCGTACAGCGGCTCAAAGACCCCTTCGGGGCGCTCGGACTACATTTAGAGAAGCGGGTGACTGGCAGATGTAGAGGAACTTTCCAGGCAAGTGATACCACTCCGAGGGCATCGCCAGTGCGCGTGACCTGCAGGGAGGTTGGACATGAACATGCTGGCATCGAGCCCGGCGAGGTTCCGACTTGGCACGGGTTGGGAATGGAATCTGCGCCAGCCCAGTCCATTTCTGCTCTGATAGGCCAGAAGGCGAGTATGTTTTGGGAAAAGAAGTGTAAACGAGCTTTTCGAAAACAAATAAAAGACATCACAAGTTTCTTCCTCCAGCGGTTAGGAGACGATTACGCACTATTTACTCCTCCAAGTTCTACTTCTTTGCCACCTGTCCAGGCTACAGGTCTGGCTACAGGCAGCTTCGGCTGCCTCTTGTGAGTGCTAATGTGAGTAAATCAGGACCCCCCGTCGCGGATGCTCACGCTGTGACGTCACCGTGTGGCTTTGGGGATGCGGCGGAGCATGTCCTTATTGCTCGCGCTCCTGGTGCAGATATTTCAGCAGCGGAAGCAGATTTTCCAGTCGTGGCGGGAGGGGCTTCACAGTAAGTGGCAGTGAAGCCCCCACCAGCTTCACTCAAGTTTCCACGGTGCAGGCTTGAAGAACTTTTCCAATCCAAGTTTTTTCTTTGCAGAGTCCGTGGCCATGATCTTATAATGGGGTGAATAAGACTATACAAGCACCAGAAGGCAAAGCAAAAATCCCGGACTGGACGAGCTATCCGGCATGGGCCGTGGGAGGTGTGAGCGCTCTGGTGTTCAAAGGCGTCCTGTCACCAACACTTGGAAATACTCTGTGTCCGGCAATTCAGCTCTCCCGTGACCCCTGCAGCCATGGAGACCAAAAACCCATCTGCTGTGAAAACCATGTCTGTAAGAGCCACACAGGCTGTCAGTGAGAGATGCTGGCGTTCCACAGCAGGGCCTACAGAGGAGTGGGGGCGGGGGTCCCCCGCTGTGAGGGTTGAACCCCGAGGACGCATGGTTTCGAGTGCTTCTGCGCCTGCAGTCTTCGGATGTAGGTTCTTCGCAGCGGTGAGTCAGTGATGCATGCTCAGTCTTGCACTGAGGACTCATAAGGTTTCAGCTCCACCTGCCTTCTGCTTCTCTACATTATCATGGGAGGTTGAGCACCTGAGTCAAGACCACTAACGAGCCACACGGCAGAAATACCTCCTGCACCACCATGTGAGCCACAAAGCCCTCGTGTTCCTATTCATGCAGCAGACGTGATGATCTATAGAACTATAGATGAGTGGGTATTGGTAAAGCATCATTGTGCAGACCGTGATCTAAGTGGGGTTGTCCTTGGTGTCACTTGGAGCCAGAGGTTTGAAACACGTTTGTTGATGAGACAAAGAGATAAATGGTTTTCAGAAACATTTAGCTTCGTGATGCAATATTCAGCACCCACCTCCCACCCATCCCTCTGCCACATAATTAGGGCCTATACCAGATAAGTGGTGTGGGGCTGGCTTTTGACAGAGCAGCTGTCAAAATCAGCTGTGGCCGCTGCAGATGTCAGGTGGGTTGGGGCGACGATGGAAACAAGGGAAAAAGAAAACCAAAAACACTTACCGTTCCCGCTGCTGCCTCCCGCCGCCTCGCTCCTCTTCTAATTGTGTCCCAGCACTTCTAATTGGGACATCAGCACTGGCTCCTCATGCAATCCTGGCTTTGCTCTCATGCTAAGCCTAGCATGAGAGCAGCATCAGAATTAGTCTGAGCGCCTTGGACTGACTGTCAGGCGCTGCCCTGGGGTCTGTGCAGTTTCTCCAACCCGTCTGACCAAATACACATGCGCACCTAGCGCACTCCTCTCCTCCCACCTCCCTTGGCCCCGCCCCTCCCTGCTGGCTGAGCCAGCAGCAGGAAAAAAAAGATATTAAGATATTCTTTTATTTTTCTGGTGCTGGCTCTTAGCCGGGGGGGGGGGGATGCTCCTCTGACATTGGGGAGGAGCCGCCCCCTGGTGAAAATGATCTGTTGCTTACATTTACATGGAGTGGGCATGCAGTCCCTGCCTTTCTTTGATCAGCCGCCTTCAGCCATTGGATTGGGACTTTGTCAATCACGTTCTGGCTACTCCCAGTGCACTATTTGTTCCTTCACCTGACGCTACGGACTATGTGAGTGGACTCTTTTGCCTCCACTCGAGTACTTCAGTTGAGGGGCCACTTTACAACCGTAGCCCTCACTGTCTGCTCCAGCTGGCTCCATCCTCTGTGTTTTCTTCTAATATGCTAAAAGTATGTGCATTAGTCCATTAAACTCAAACCTGTGGGATTTGACAGTGCTTGTTTGGTGTATGGGTTAGCACTCCATGATATAAAATTGCATTTTGCCTGGAGTTATGAAAACCTCTGCAGGAATCATGCTCTGCGCGTTCCCTTGAGAACCATGCAGTGGCGTAGCGTGGGTTGTCAGCACCCGGGGCAAGGCAAGTAATTTGCGCCCCCTAACCCGTGGATTTAGTCTCTTCCAAGATGTTGCGCCCGGTGCGGCCGGCCCCCCCTGCACCCCCCACGCTACGCCACTGGAACCATGTAAAGACAGGCGATGTCTAGCCACACACTCCCATATACTTTAGGCATCTTCCCACCCTTTTCCCAACCATTGCTTGGTTAGAACTTGGAGTGTGGCAAAATATGTGGTAAAATGAGTTCACCCCAACCTCTCCACTCAGCTCTTTTCATTGCTTTACCTTCCCTCATATCTTCCACTCAGCCTCTGTCTCCTTCCCTTGCTCTTCAAACCTTCTTTTAATTTCTGAGCACTTCTCCTTGTCCCCTAACCCCAAACCCCCCCCCCCCCCCCCTCATCTCGTCTCCTGCACCTTTTCCTCCCGCCCAGCCTGTGTTTTCTTCCGCTCGTGGCTTCACAAATACATTTCCTTGCCTCGGCCCATCCATTCATGCTCACCTCTTACCCCCCCCCCCCCCCCCTTTCCTCACCTCCAGCCTTTGTTTCTCGTTTTTCCCCCTTTGTTCTTCTCCCTTCATTTCCCCAGTTCCTGCCTCCGCCTTCTTATTCTCCACTCAGAATTTTACTCATTTCCTGCCATTCAGAATTCCTTCTACCATTTCTCTCAGACCTTCACCATCTCTTTTCTCCCCTCAGTCCTAACCCTCTGGTTTCTAACTTCAGCTCTCATTGCATCTTCTCCGAATCCTTTGCACAGAAACCTTGACCGGACCTTCTTGTGCTTTTATTACCTCCCTAGGGTGGTCAGCCTTACACCATCACTTCACTGAGGGCTGACACATAGGACACTTTGGGGGACTATGACTCACACAGCACGGTTTTGGGAGTTTAATGCAATACATCATCCTACAAACCAGACCGACATTGTTTCTTAAGAAGAACAACAAACCTCTTGAAGGAATAAGCAGGGAGTCAGCATGGAGACTGATAAAAAGCCCAGCGCTGTGGGTTTGGGAAAGGAAGGCCCTATTACCACAGTCAATTAAAAAAAAAAAAAGTTGGAAGTGGCCAGCTATGACCTTGTTATAGCATTTCTTTTTTGTTATGGCAGGTGTGGGTGAGGGTGGGAGGGGTGCTGGAATGAGCAGGAGGAGCAAGCAAGATGAGACAGTGGGAGGACGGGCAGAGAATGTGACAAGCAACAGCGCTGATTGGGGACGGTGGGAGACAGCCTGCAAACACAAGCACCCTAGTGGAGTGCTACAAGGAAAATAAAAAAAATAAAAAAAACTCAGAAAGTATACAACCAGTGGAAGGACACTTGGGGCTGAAAGGAAGCAGTACTTGGTCCGTGCTCCACGGAAGGGCCTAACACACAAACAGAAGGTAGAACTGGGAGGCACACCCCAATGCGAAGCAAGGAAACAAGAGTGACAATAAAGCCAACCAATGTCAAGTAATGGCCGGGCTCTAAGCCCTTTTTACTTTTCTTTAAGTTAACACATAGATCTTGCCAGCGGCGGCGCATACTCTACCTCGGGCGACACCTTAAAAGGAGGCGGTGAAGAGCAAAGGAAATGTAATAGAAAACAGTATCGGAGACAACGAGGGAGACATAAAAGGTTCCAGGAGATGAAGGAAAGCAGGCGTGCAGAGCCAGGAGGGTATTAGGCTGCAAAAAGTTTGAAATAGGTAATAAACGAGTAAAAAGAAACCACAAAAAGAAAAGTATGACAAAATAATGAAGTAATAATAACAGAAAAAGTGCCACATAGTGTCACATAATTTGGCTTTTCTTGCCATATAATTTGGTCCTTTTTGCCGCATAATTCTAGTGGCCCTACTCTAAGTGTACCAGCCGAACTCACCAGCGCCTTCAACGTGTTTCCTTAAGGATGTCATTCCTTGCTGTTCCTGACATGACTTCTCAGCACTGCTCTCGCATTACAGCTGTGCAGAATGTACATAGGTTGCAAGTGGCTCTAATGCTTTGTGTATTGCCGTGTTGCATTTTTTCCACTTGGTTACTGAGACAGAGATCACATGGCTTCGTCACGTTGCAGTTGTGTTTTTTTAATACTCGGTTTCATTTTTTATGTCACACTTGGCATCTCCGATTGCCGAGGCCTGTGCCCAATTAAACCACCCCTTTTGTTCCCAGCCTGGCTTTTTCCAAAAGCTGCAGAGGAGGTTTGCATTATTCATGCGCCTGGGTCGCCCCTCGCACGAGCCTCAGCTGCGTTTTGTTATTTAAAGGTTAATGCAAACGGAAAAGGGGGTGAATGAAATCTGTATGGCAGGCACCGTCTCCCTGCATTAAAGGCCTGTTTGAGGAGTCGTGTCAGTGCCCAACCCCCCCCCCACACCTCGGGTTCATTTCATCTTCTGATAATCAGCTGTGAAAGATGCTGTTAATATGCAAACAGGACTGCCTAATGTGGTATGCACAGTTTATTCCTGGCATTTAGCTAGATTATAACGAGAGACTTGTGACAGATAAAGGAATTGATGTACACGATTCAGCCAAGATCACACAATTTGCTTAAGTGAGAAAGTCGGGATTAAAGAAATCTGCTGCTGTGATTCATCGATTTTGACTGCACAACACGTCACTTCCCTAAACAGAAAAAATGGGTTATTTGTGCGCCTCGGTTGCTGGGTGACCACCCTGGGAAGATTTGTTTTAACCTCTGTCAGCGCAAGCGCCGCGCGCGGAGGGCAGGTCACCTGTCCCCGCCATCGCTTTATTAAACAGTTTTCTCCTTTTTCCTGCAGCCGAGGGTGTATTTCAATTTAATGCCTTTTGCTGGCCGGGCAGCCTGGAAACATAATCGTAAAACCCGCTCTCGCACAAACCATAACACTTGCTGGCAAAGGTCGTATTACCATTTCCCCTTTTCTGCTAATCCTTTTATAGGATTGTAGAAATATGTCACAGCGCAGCAGACCCCTGGCTGTAATTAAATAATCGGAGCTGCTAAGTGCCGAGGAGGCGTTCATTCACAAGAAGGCTGCCATTTAAACGCTTAATGTCCTACCTGTGCTGCCAGAGCAGGAAAAAACAAGCATTAGCATTGCAATGGGTCCGGGGTTTGCTCGAGTTAGAGCTATTAGCGTCGTAAATTCCTAACTGGACGGTTCTTGCCACTTAAATTGAAAATGAAAAGTAAAACAGTTGACATAAGCGAGACGATTCAAAGCGCCACGGCCGCCATGAGCGTGAAGGAGAAACACAAAAGGAAAAAGAAGTTCGCTCACAGTTTAAGTTATCAGAACATGTGCAATTATCCATGCAACAGGGTTGGTCCCCGAGGGTAACCAAGCGGCCCTTAAGAGGGACAAACGTAAAGCAGTTACCAAGGAAGAGAAAGGATTTTTGAAAGGCAAGCCCACTAAGGAGTGGTAGTGATGGGCGTGTGGTGGGCGTGGTTAAAAGCCCAGATTCATACCAACACAGAAAAGCAGCGCTTGCACACTGCTATGCTGGACCTAAAAAGGAGTGGAGAATATACTGCTTATTTAATAGTTTAAATACTTTTATGGTGAAATCGCTTATGCATGGAATACAAGACTTAGAAAAATATCCCGACCCCCAGGGCATTGACTTGTCTTCCCTTCAGATGTTTTCTTAAGCTGTTTGCCCCATAATCATCTACAGAGTATTGTCCTTTGGTTTTATGTTATCCGTCAGCAGCTGGCCAATAGTTAATGCCAGTGGCAGTAATCGATGAACAAATAAGATCTATTGATTGAGTAAATAGGCACAGGAAGCACTGCATTCTTTCTAAATGATTGTCACATTTTTATCTCTCTGTGTGGTGCCTTCTGGGTTAAAAGCGGTTTGTCTTGTGCACCAGTTGTGGGTGTTATTTTCGGAGTATGGTGCATCCATGCACCTCGCATGAATAGTTTGTGATGCCCTCCCATGGTGGTGGGGCACTGGCCAGCTCAAGGCCGGAGTATGGAAAGGACCTTAGTGAGGGCAGGCTGTCCAATCAAAGGAGTGCAGACGGTGCGAAACGCAGCTGAGAGACTGATTTTGGGCCAGAAGCTTGTGGATCTCTAGCAGATCACCTGAGCAGCTTGCACAGGATCCCAAAAGCTGAGAGAATCACATTGAAGAGTCCGAACCCACTTACAAATGCAATGAAGGCCCAGCCTCTCCACTGCTGCAATAGCTTGCTCAGTAACTCGCTACATGCAATCTATGCTTAATAGAAGGTGGTTTTCTTGCCCCCCCACCCCCTAAAAAACAAAAGATAAGAGACCAGTGCTTCTAAATGGCATCCCCCCTCCTCTGGAAAAACCTTCCCAGACTATTCCCCCACTCTCGGTCACTGATACCGGTCAGACCATACGTTACGGTCACCCTCACCATAGCAACCCCCCCCCTCCATTTCCCCTTCTTAATTTTGCTCTCAGTTTGACAGCATCGATCCAGAAATTCAGGAAATGACTCAAGATCTGGCTGTTCAAATGAGCAGATCACTACGAACCTAGCAGCAACCTCAGTGCCTTGAAGCCCTCACGGGTGATGTGGTGCGCTTTTAATATCTGATAGATGCGATGACGCCGTTGTATGCCACAGATCACCTATTCTAATGTTGCCCACTTTGCTGTAATTTCTTTAGACTTCGATTTTACCTACAGGACTCAGTGTTTGTGTCCTCAGCTGCCAAGCCATGACTTGTCAATCCCCAAAACATGGAACAGCTTTGAAACCTATGTACTTTCCAACCTTAACCCTTTAAACTTTGTATATGAAATTTGTCGATTGACACTGAAATATGTAGTCTGTGCCACTTGCCTTGTAGCCAAACCAACTCATTGAAACATTAAATAGATATCCCATGTCTTGCCCATGTGCCTAGAAGCAATTTAGTGGCTTCTCCTTCATCCCCCCTTTTATCCACTTTACTTCTGTAAATAGGAGTCATTGTTGCCCCTCGGCCGTCATACTCTGACATCACCTCCAGTACGAGGACCCCTCATAGTCGGACCAAAAAGTACTTCTATGCCTGTTTAATCTAGGCTGGTGCCACACATGCGGTTTGTATGTCGTATGTGGACACTACTCCTTCCCACCTGGATTCGAACCCACCCGTATTCCCTTTTTGCCGTCATTGATGCGGGTCGGTCTCCTCTGCTACTCTAAGCTGGCAAGCTCAGAACCACTCAAGGTGCTGAGGGCTCTGCTAAGTTCAGGATTGTTCCTGAATCTCTTCAGTGACAAGCTAAAAGTAAGGGAAACTTTTCCTGTTTCTCACAGACTGGCTCCTCCCAATCCCATGTGCCCCTGTGGACCTCCTGGCACCAATCAGAACTTCTGTTTTGCATGTTTCAGCACAATTTAAGCCGGTCCAGCTGTCCCCGCAGAATAATTTGTGACAGCTCCAGTTGATTCACCCCCTGTCTCCTTCCTTGCTTACCCCCCAACCTCGTTCGATCCACAAGAAGCTATGGTTTTTGTCCCTCGACCATGACACTTAGGCAAGTACACACAAGGATCAACACCTAACCAAGCAAAATAGTCTTTGCTAGCCAAGACCCAGAAAGCTCAGTCCATCGAAAAACAAGTGACCCCATCTGAAAATGAGGACATCTAGGCACTGTTGGCCACCATGATCATCACGGAAAGCAATTCAGGCTCAAATATCTGGAGGTGAGGCCAGGCACACACACATTGCCCCACCTTGGTTTCTGAGAACCTCTAGCTCAGTAGATTGTGCTGACGGAAGATACCTTGAAGGCAAGATGTTGTGCGACCACATGGACAGAGTGACAACCTTCCTGGAGCCCTGAGGCAAGAAGATAAACACATGTCACGGAGTCTCCTGCTGACACTGGGTGTAACAGCAAAGCTGCCATGCTAGACATGGACTTACTCTTCCCTTGAACAGACACCTGGCTAATCCAAAACTGCTGATGTCTCGGGAGCACATTGGCTGTGATTGCCATGAACACCGTATCACAAAGAAGGTGAGAGTTAAGTTTTCTAATTTGAGACCCAGATTGACTGTGATTGCAATAAACACTGTATCACAAAGAAGGTGAGAGTTAATTTAAAAGCCAGAAAATGTTCAACTTATGCTCATTTGGAGAGAGTAACCTTTCCAACCTTCAGCTGAAAGTCCTGCAGCAATAGAAAATTGACATCTTCACTACCAGATGAATGTGTGCCTTTCAAGCATTCCAGTCAGACCTCAGTATTCATACTAGAGAGCAAAGGCCTGTCAATCGGTTAAGGTCAAAGCCTGTTGTCCTCCCATGCCTCTGGGAGACTGGGTCTCAGATTCCAAGACAGTTCTTCAGGGAAAGAGTAAACCCATGCACTGATAGAAGGATCATCAGAGGTACAAAGTCCTTGTAACTTTCTTAGGGCTTTACCACCCTACTACACCACCCTTAGAGGACATACGCCCCTACTTCGCAGGGGGACCTCCTGCCCATGGAGCCCGGATGGGACTTGGGAAAATAATTCCTTCTTCGGACCCTTCCGTCACTCTACTTGAGCATCATCTGTGTCTCAAGATCCTGGCCTTGAGAGACATTCCACATCTGGCTGCTGCTAGGAAATGTTCACCTGATCTCGACACATGAACAAGTGGTAAGGTTATGCAATTGCCAAAGAATATCAGTGCCTTTGGTGGATGTCATGCCTTTTGTTAGACACTCTGCTGAATAAGGCCCAAATAGCCAGACACGAAGACCTACCTGTTAGCCATTGGGTTCTCCAGCAATATGCTGTACCTATGAAGCCTTCAGGCCTGACCAGGGTGCTCTTTCCTCTGCTCAGACACCCCATGGTCTCCTGATGTGACACCATGAAGTGATGGCTACATCCTGAAGCCCCCTCTGTTGTAATCTGCATAGGACATCCCTTCCAGCTGGTGTCGGGGTACACCCCACCAGGTCCAAGCCAGCAAGCTCCGGTGTCACTCTCCAGCCATCACCGGTCAAGGGACATGTAGGGCAGCGAAGTGGACTAACTTATGCTAAGTTTGCAGGTTTTGTCGTCCCGAGGCCTCTTCCTGAAGCAAAGTAGTTTGACGTGAAAGTTTTTTGTTTCTTTTTTGGTTGGACCAAAGGTACCTTTGCTTCGTGTTCTTCCGCCTTCTCATTTCGTGTGTTGAAATCCACCCCCAGTTGGACAATGGGAGAGAGCCAGGCTGTGGGTGTGGGATACTTAGCTACCTGGTGATGCTGCTGCCCTGAAGCCATAACCTCTTTCACAGTTCTTACTCCTCTGCCTTTGACGGAAAACAAAACCCTGATTGTTTGAGATTCACGTATAACCGAGCTCGCTCCATTCGTGGTGAAATGTCTGTATTTGATGCATACTTCAAGGGGCTTTGGTCCTGTGGCTTAGGAAACTTTACAATTGTCTTGGATAATGTCAATGACATCTTGGATTAGCCCACATTCTCTACTCATCCATGCTCTCCATACACAATCCAATCCTTGTCGGGTCTGGCTTAGAGACAGCTTTATCAGTGTCATTAGTCTTGTGTATTCCCAAATATGAATACATAAAAAACATCTCTCCAGTCACTGTGGTCAGCTCGATTCAGCCTTCGGCTCTCTTGCACTGTGAGAGATGCATTTCCCTGATTATGTGCACATCCACTTAAAAAAAGAAGTGCACTTCAGTACCTGCTTGGTGGGACAATCCTTTGCCTTGCCAATGCTTTTTTCTTTCTTCAGCTTTTTATTCCTGCAGTCATCCTTGTGTGTTCAACTACTCCTTCAGGGTACAATAGTTCAAAGGCAGTAGCACCTATATGTTTGCATCAAGTAAGAATAATATTTTCTAGTGATGGGCATTAAAAGGGGTTTCTCTACCTGTTCTGGGTACACCTGCCTGCTTGTAAAACACTGTACTGTTCTATTAAACCTATGAGCAGTTTTCTTTTATCTTAACAGTTTATTGTATACACTTGGCTGCCATGGTCCGGTGGAATGTTTTCCTTATTAGGGTTGAGTCTGCAAGGGCATGCACTAGAACATGCGTGTGGCTTGTGAGACTCTCTTGTTTACAGTAAAGGGCTTGGAGCCCATCTCTTACTCACCATTTGTTGGCTTGCATGGCACTCTTCTTTACAACCTCGTAATTGGTCACTTCAGGCCTGGCTTTATTTACTTTCCTCTCTCTGGAGCAGGGACCAAGCACTGATTGATTCAACTTAATCAGTGCCCATCCACTGCTCCTGATGTGATTGAGGTACTATTTTGTTGTTTTTAACTTCTAGTGCCCTGCAAACAGAAGGCGTGTGACTAGCACAAACGTGCCCAGCAGGACAAAGAGGATTGCAAAGTTTTATTTTCTACAGGTAATTCTCTATTATTTTGTCAAGCCGTATTTTCACACTTTCACTCGTGTTTTCTTTTATTTTTG